>NC_081414.1:118963262-119293262 GCF_030272615.1 Cryptomeria japonica | reverse complement strand
CCAACTGCTCAAAATCAAATTCATCTGGTGAAATTACCCATTTCTTTCTTTTGGGTGCTACTACATCCTTCCATGGTGGTTTTTTTGTGTGTTAGTGAATGGATTTGTGGATTCCTTCTAAGTATCAATCAATATTTGAGGAGGATTCTGACTTGAAGTTGCGATAGTTATAGGAATCATTGGTATCAAGGTTGTGGTGTCCAGTGGTATGCCAGTTGATGTAGCAATAGTAGTCGCTATTGATGCCTCCTTTGAAACAACTATGGATGGAAAAGTTGATGGTGCACTAGTGGTAACCACAATACTCACATAGAGTGGAACTTCAACTATGATTGTTGTGGAAGGTAAAGGCACCATCTGTTGTTCTGGAAATGCTTGCTCCATAGTTTCAGTAAAATCCAAAATTAAAGATTCAATAGTGGATGAAGGAATATCATCCAAACTGGAGAAATTAGACAATGTAAAATATTATTGATCACCCTCTGGTTGTGGTATTTCCATATTCAACTCTTCATCATTATATTCCTCATCTTCTTGATCTGAATCGAATTCAATAGAATGTATAATAACCTATGTATGAGTTGATACCTGTGAAGTGGTGGGATTATCGCTCTCACCTTGATGAGTTGGTTCTTCAACCTGTATTTCCTCTTCACGAGGAATTTCTCCTTCTTCTGGTTCTTTTTCTTTCATAGTTTCTTCAATAGGTTGTTGCTCTGGCTCCTTTGTTGGTGTCTCTTGTACTACTGAAGAAGATTCACCTTTCTTAGACCCTTTTATTGTGAATTTAATTTTAGATCATTTTCCCTTAGATTGTGTCGAAGGGATTGATGGTTGTGTTTGCACATTTTCTTTGCTTTTGGTCCTCATTTTCAGCTGTAGTTGTTTTACCAACTGGACCATCATTGTTATCATCATCACCGGAACTGGCAGGAAGTTGTTTCATCCTGATCTTCTTCTTTAATAACCATGCATTAGTATTGGCCAAAATAGGAGAAATTATTTGAGTAATGGATTTACTTTCCTTTTTTAACCATTGAATAGGTAGTAAGGGGGGATCAATAATATTTCGTTCAAAATAGACTAGGTCCACTATGTCATGGGTATCCTCCATGGTCATTGGGATTTTATCCAAATCCAGATTTTCAATTTGCTCCAATGTAAGGCGACTAAAATCCATTTTCCTCACATCCTCTTCATCCTGACAATCAACCCATACTTCTTCAAACCTGAATATATGAGTGTATCTTCTTTTGAGTTTATTCTTCATTCCAGGAAAATCAAAATTATTTCAGGCTTTGAATCTCCTCATAGTGTTCCATTGCATATCTTCTTCCATATTCTTGGCCTTGGGATTGGTCATAATTGAATATCGACCAATAGATTCTAGAAACTTTAAGTCAATCTTATGAGCCTGTGACTGATTTTCATGTACATAGATCAATTGCCGACATAACTCCATGAGTATAACCTTATCAGATGGATATCTTGGTAAAATGAAGGTTTCTCGTGTGAAACATCCTATGTAGATGTAAGTGAATGTGGGAACTTGGAAAAAGACACAACCAAAATGAGAAACCTTACTGTATGTTGCTTCTGAACGTCTCTTCTTCTGTAAGTCCTTATCAAACATACATTTCCATACATCAAATAATGCATCATCATGGACCCTTTTGAAATGACTTCCTTGATTATTGATTGTGAGCTGATCATAATAATTCCAAATAGGCACTAACCTCCTATCACCCTTTGTAGAAAAACCTGGTTATTGCCTCATAGAGGCGGCTGCATATACAAGGTATGAGGTCATGTATAACTTTAGTGTTATTTTGACCTCTTTCAATTGTGCACAAAGTGCATCACTTATCTACTCACCCCAATCTATCTTGGTAGCTCCTTTTCTGATTATATTCATATAATAACACATCCTGTTTTGAAATAATGATAATATTTTAAACCCTTTACTTGTGCCAACATGGTAACCATATCATTATATTCCTCGTTGAAATCACTTCTATGAAAATACTTTGGCCATCTTGAAGTGGTGGAATTCCTAGCAGAAGAGAGAAAAACTGTATTAATCATTTTCTAACACTTTGCTTCATTTTTCTCAAAATATTCTCGAGCACTTTCCTAAGTAATGTCAGCTAATTCCTCAACTGGAGAGCCCTTGAATACACTATTGAAGAAAACACTGTCTAATATCATAACAACATTATGGTCGACATCTTTTACTTGTCTTGTATTTGGATCAAAATGATCCGCCATTGCAAGTACAAAGTCTGGATCATGAGCTGAAACTGGGAAGGAAGCATATTTGTGTAGCTCCAATTTGATCAAATTCGACAAGTGTGAAGGAGCTTTCTCAACTCGATAAATGAATTGTTGCATATTTAGATGACTGATTTCTGTATCCTTTATCTCCTTGATATTGGAGTCAACTTAGCTTTCTGGATACATGTTCAAGTATTTATCATACTTGTACTTCATTTTTTTTACTTATGGTTTGTTCGGTGAGGATTCTAATTGACTTGAGGAAGGCTCTGATTTGTCTTGAGGGGGCTTTGACATTTGCAAAATACTGCATCCAACACCGAGGATTAGCGTTTTGAAAATCATTGTCATAAGAAAAGCAAATTTTATCAATTGGATCAAGAATCCGGAGCTAAAATGGACTTGGGGAAAATATTTTCAAAAACTGGCAGGTCAGAGAAAAAAGTCTGACCTATCAATTAGAAATCAAAATTTGCACATTGGACTTTAAAGTCCAATGTGCAAGGGGAAAGCACTAATTAAAACCCGACCTGTCAGCTAGATAAAACACGGTTGACAAGTCTGGTTTTAAAACCCGACATGTCAACTAGAGAAAACTTAAAGTGTGAGCATATCGGACTTTAAAGTCCGATATGCAAACAAACAAATAAAACACATTTTGCTAACACGTTGGGTTTTAAAACCCGACTTGTTTAGCAGAATGATAACGTCTCCTACATGTCGGATTTTAAAATTCGACATGTAGAAAGGGAGAAAAAATAACAACTCGCATGTTGGGGTTTGAAACCCAACATGCAATGGCAGAAAGGGAGAAAGGAAGAAGAAATTAGGGCATCGGATTTTAAAATCCGATGTGCCCTAATTTCTACAAAAAACTTAGAAGAAAACGGAGAAAACCCTATCCGAAAATAAAAAAGAGCATGCAAAAGAAGAAGAAAAACCTGAAAATAAACAAACCCTACCTCGAAAATGTCTATCGACAAGAAGAAGAAATTCGTCGACATGATCAAGAGCAAATCGTGAAAGGAGAGCCAGAGAGAACGCGAGAAACAACTTAACCAACTAAAAATGAAAGTAAACAAACTAAAAACCAAATAAATAACCCTAAAAAATACAATATTGAGGACATTAATGATAATGTGCACCATGCATGTCGAACTTTAAAGTCCAACATGTGGGAAAAACTCCTTGCAAGTCGGACTTTAAAGTTCAATATGCATCTCTTACCTAATGAGACCACACATCAGACTTCACATTGGAATTTAAAGTCCGATGTGCAATCATATTTCCCTGCAAGCTGGACTTTAAAATCTGATCTGCATGAAAGATTTCCCTGCAGGCCGGACTTTAAAGTCCGATCTGCAAGAAAGATGTGTAGTTTCACCCTAAAAGCACCCTACAGGCCTGACTTTAAAGTCTGACATGCAGGAAAAACTGCAAAATCTAACAACTCAAAAATGACAAAAGCAAATGATGAAAACTAAAAAGCGTCTAATTGACAATGTCGATCAACCTCTCCCAGAGGATGTGAGGAACCAAACGGACCAGTTTCGTAGGGTTGCCTCACGATATTAGCCGTGCTAAAATCGAGGACAACACATAGTTAAAATAAATACAATACTAAACACGATACAATATAAAACACAAGGCACATTCTAGCCACTATATGACACTCTTAAAAAGTAATATAATCTTTAATTTTAAAAATAATGGTGAAATATTTGATCGACATCTTTCTTTTATTTGTATTTTTATATTATATTTTATCTATTATCAAATTTTAATTCATAATTACAAGTTGAATCATAATAAAATATCATAATTTGATTTGTTGTGGAAAATATCTCCTAGTGATCGATTTAATACAAGAGTGTTTTATGTTTCATGCTTGCAAATTAAATACTTTCCATACTTAAACATTATAATATATGACTCCAATGCGTTCGTGTATGCCACTCTCACTACAATACAAATACAATTTAAAACACAAGGCATATGCAAGCCACTATATGAGACTCTTTAAAAATTAATATAATCTTCTTCTTTTTTTATCGGTGATATGGTTTATTTTATTATATTATGAAAATAAGCAGTACATTGTCAATGAGGATTATCCTCAAACATCAACCCACCTTATAAATCCACCCAACAAAAAGCAGATGTCAATACCACCATCCAGTAAATCCACCGACCCACCACCCAAGATCCAAGTTACAGTTTTTCGAGCTCAAAAAAGGCACTTGTTACATCATTGCCATACAAAAATTAACTGGTAGAGCTAATTTCATACGATACTATTGAAGTAAACAGATAAAACTTGAAATTTCTAGCACGATTTTAAACAAAACCCATGAACAAAGCATACAAAAAATAGAGATACCCGGGATCAAGTCGGGTCGTTCTCATCCTACATCCTCCTCTATCACGGCCACATCGCTTGTCTCTCCGCCCATCCTGTCTCCTCCTTCGCTCAGGAGAATCGCCAGAGGTGTGTTATTCTCCACCATCTCCGCAATCCCGTGTCTGGTCTTCAGACGTTGCCTCCTTCCACCTACTTCCTCAACCCTTGCCTCCACACGGTCCTGCCTAATAATCTCTTCCAATTCCATAATTTGCACATACATCTTCAGGGCCTCCCATCCTCTTCTCACTGTCTCTTGAAACCTGACCTTCACCTCTTCTTGTCATCTAAGGAAAGGAATATGCATATGTTTTCCCCTAAGTTCTCGGTGCTGATCCAGAATACCTTTAGCAACATCAAACCCCGGACCCGACACCACACACTCTAGCAAAGACTCCAAATTATCCAAGTATTCATGCGGTACTATAGCCTGCATTACCCTTTGAACCTTCACACACAAGGAGTCCAATTCAAGCCCCCACGCCATGATAAGGGAATAGATGTTCGCCCTTATCTGGTACTTGTGGCCTATTACCACCAACTCTTCTCCCAAAACCAACTGCACACCCTTTAGAAACAATGGTTCCTTCGAACGGAACATGTTCATCAAACATCTCTTCGAAACCGACCCCAAGAATGCCAACATCATTTGGTGGTTCTCAACATGAAGTTGGCCTCCATTACACTCGCTGACCACAAAAGCCACCTTTCTCTGTCAACAAACTGCTTTCTCAGGGTTACTCCCACCAGCCGCATTGAATGGACATTCATTCCCATTACTTCTATTAATGAGTTTATCGCAGCTTCTGGCACCGTTGCAGAGATAATCGACATTAATTACCAATGTTAGCCAAGTCGGCCTAGGATCTCGAGCAGAGAATAAGAACATAGTTCTCACACGCTTCATCTTGCTCGTTAGTACTATCTAGTATAGGTCGTTTAAACTTGCCATTGTGTTATGGCATCATCTCTGCCCCACCACCTCATCACACATTTGTCTAGTTCGCATGCCACATTTGATAAAAGCATGAACTAAAGCATTCCCAGCCCTTCTAATATGAGATATACGAAAAAATCTTGGAAATTATTCAATTTTGAGAAAATCAATGCTATGAATTTATTTAGTCTCTAACTCGGGGTTACTCCTTTCGTAATTGCATCCACCACTACCTTGGAATCTCCTTCCAAATGCACTTTTGGAGCCTTCATATTAGCGGCCAATTCGACTGCTAATAAGGCGGCCTGCACCTTTGCTTCATTGTTAGTCTCGTCTTGTAGTCTTTTCGCACCCTTAAAAGAATCCCATCCTCATCGCGAGCAACACATCCCACCCCTGAAATGCCCGTGTTACCCCTAGATGCCCCATCAAAGTTGATTTTGATCCACCCCTGCTCCAGTTTAGACCACACTTCCTCCTTTTGCCCATTCTCCCCACATGAAGGATGAACCCTAGAGAACCCATGAACGGGTTTGAGTTGAAACAACAACCACCGAGATTGGATAAAATTATCTTCCATACTGAAAGGATGTTTCACAAAATTATGACTGACTGTCGCCATTAACACAACTTCAGAGATAGCCCTTTCCACCCTATCACACAATTTTTCCATATATTCTGCTTTGTCCTGAAAAATTCTCCTATTTCTTTCTTTTCATATTTCCCACAAAACTATTAAAGGCGACACAACCCATATGCTAGAAAAGGCCGACTTCCTACATTCAGAGAACCAACTTTTGAACAGATCCAATATCTTTTCCAGAAAGGGAATTTCCCATCCCAATTCACTTAACAGGAATTTCCACACTCCTTGAGCCCAATCACAATGTAGCAATAAATGTTCCAAGGATTCTTCAGTTCCCTTACACATAATGCACTCAAAGGGACCATTGAACCCTAGTCTCTTCAACTTGTCTGTCATCAATATTCTCCTTTTCAAAACTAACCATGTAAACACCATCGCCTCTGGTAAACATTTGGAGCTCCAACAGAGCTTGGACGACCACTCGTTATTGATCTCAAAATTTTCAATAAGTTTATAGCCCACTTTAACTAAATAATTCCCAGATTTTGATCTGCACCATTTTGGGACATCTTCATTCGGGCCAAGGTGTGGCTTATATTCATCTAGGATCCCAATAAAGGAAGATTTTAACTAAGGAGATAGCGGCAACAAACCAACACCCTTCCAGTCCCATTCATCCACTCCATTCCTTCTCATTTTAATCATATAGTCCCCTACTTTAGAACCCCAATGAGCCTTAGCCACTTGTCTAATGTGAGCTACATCCCTTCACAAGGACAGGGAAGGTCTTCCCTCCCATGAATCAGTCCAAAAATTTGCTTTCTCCCCATTCCCCAACTGCCATGTGAGATTCTTTGTAATCACCTTCCTACTAGACACCAGGAAATTCCAAATCGTCGATCCTCTCGGAGGGTCCCGATTTGTGAAGATTATTTCCCTGCAGTTTGAATCCAAATATTTATGTTTTAGAATTTGCACCTACTTTTGGTCTGGTTTTTCATACAATTGCCATATTAGTTTCACACCCATCGCTTTATTCAACAAGCTCCAATTTCTTAGGCCTACACCTCCTGACATTTTTGGTTGGTATACCTTATCCCATGCTGCCAATGGTATCTTGTCTTGTTCACTCTTACCATTCCAAAAGAACTTTCTCATAAATTGGTTGATGCTTCTAACAACTTTCTCTTGAACTTTTAAACACATCATAGAGTAAATAGGAATTGCAGATACCACTGCTTTCAACAACATTAATCTACCTGTTGAAGTGAGCCACTTACTCTTCCAACCTTCCAATTTATTTACATAGCTATCCATCAATCTATGCCGCATACTCGTCTGAATAGGCTCCCCCAAAAGTGGGGTCCCTATAAACCTTCTCGGAAGGTTTCCAACCTTAACACCCAAGATCCTAACAATCTCTCTCTGCTTCCTTATATCCGTATTGAAAAGGAAAACATCCGATTTGGACCAATTCACTTGTTGGCCTAACGCAGTAGAGAAGCATCTAGTGCTTTTTGAATGACGCGAGCTTCTTGAAGCAAGGCATCACCGAAAAGAATTGTATCATCAACAAATTGCTGATGAGTGACCGGGTCGACACCAGCCATAACCTATATCCCTTTCCATTGACCTTCACTCCATAAATGTCGAGTGAATCTTCCCAGTACCTCTGCTAAAATAGTTAAAAAGGAAAGGAGATAGTGGATCACCTTGTTGCAAGCCTCGTGACGGTTGAAAAAAGCACTGTGGGCTCCCATTAACCAGTACAGATACCCACGGTCCATCAATGCATGCTCTCACCCAATTTATCCAATGGAAGGAGAAACCAAACCTTTCCAGAATCCAGATCAAGAAGCCGCAATCTACCATATCATAAGCCTTCCCAATATCCAATTTGATCAGCATCTGCTCGACCTTTGCTTTCCTAACTGTGTGTATGGCTTCATGAGCTATAACGATACCTTCCATAATCGATATCCCTGGAACAAATCCACTCTTCTCTTCTGATATAATCAGCTTCAAAAAGGGTTTCAGTCTGTTCATGATGACTTTTGCTATCGCTTATACAACACATTACATAAAGAAACTGGTCTGTAGTCACCAAAAGAACTCAGTCTCTCAACTTTAGGAATCAGGGCTAAAAAGGTACAATTTAATTGTTTAGCTACTTGTGCACTTTCTCTAGCCTCTTCCACAATCACCCAAACATCAAGGCCAACCACATCCCAAAACTGTTAGTAGAAAAAAGCAGGAATACCATCTGGCCCTAGGGCCTTATCTCCCACCATCGAAAGAACTGCTTGTTTTACCTCTTCAACAAGGATTGGTCTGCATAATGCTTGGTTCTGGATATCTGAAATGATGTGAGGAATGTGTTCCAATAACTGATCTTGCTGCTGAACATTCAAGCTTATATCCTTTGCCAAGAGTTCATTAAATAACTCTACCGCTTCCTTGTTGATATCATCCGCCTTATCCAAAATAACATTCGCCCTTCTCTTTATTGATGTCACTTTGTTCCAGGATCTCCTAACCTTCACCGAATTATGGAAAAAATTGTATTTCTATCTCCTTCCTTCAGCCAACCTTCCCGAGACTTTTGTTTCCAATACACCTCTTCTCTAGCTAGGATTTTATTATATCTATATTTTAGGTTCTTCTCCATGTTATAAATATCCATTGTCATGCCATGATCCATGATATCCTTCTATAATTCTTCCAATTCTACTTCTATAGAATCTCTATCCACAAAAAATGTTCCCAAACTTGAGCCCGTTCCATTCCTTCAATTTCCCTTTGAGGAACTGTAGTTTAAAAAAAAATTAGAATGCCTTCGAACCATAAATTGTCGGGGCTTCTGCCCACTAGGATTTGATTAAATCTTTGAAACCATGCTCCCTTAACCATATTTTCTCAAATTTAAAAGGACATCAAATCGAGACACTATCCAAACATACCAAAAGTTCCACTGGAAAATGATCCGATACAATAGTCGGTTTGACCCCAACTTCGAAAATTAACGGCCTGGTAGCCCAGTTACCACCCAAAAAGAATTTGTCTAACTTCTCAGCAATATGATCTCCCCCAAATCTTCGATTGGACTATGTGAAGGTTCCTTTATTAGTTCTTACTTCTCTTAGACCATTCTCAGATACAAAGTTTTAAAATCCTACTTGTGAAGCAGTAACACCAACGTTCCCTCCTTTCTTATCTGTCATAGCCAAAATGGCGTTAAAATCCCCCCCAATAATCACTAGTTCCTGTGATAGATTATTCAAGATCATAGATAATTGTTTCCATATCTCCAATTGCAGGTTATCTTTCATCGAACCATACACATTAATAAGGAAGAACCACAATTAAATCTACATTAATGAATTTTGCACAACTGCCATGCTTGAGAGTTAATGAGTTCCTCCACCTTAACCAGAGAAGGATTCCATAGGATACCAAGTCCATCCGAAGAACCAACAACACACGAAAAAACCCATGTTCATGCCCTCCAAGCTCAACTTTGTCTCTTGCAAACATACCAGATCCAGTTTCATCTACTCAAGACCACGCTTGATCAGACGTCGCTTGTCAAGGGCATTGCAACACCCGACATTCCAACTTATGAGTTTCATTTTTCTTCAGGAAGGGGCCCTCCCTTCCCTAGTGTGAGTTTGCACTGTCCTTTGGCATTTCCTGCCATAGCAATCTGGATCTTGTTTGGCTTCCTACCTCTTGACTTCTTTTCCCCTAGAGAGGTTTTCAGAAGTTGAGAATCAGTTTGGTTGATGGTTCAACTCTTAGTAATATCCTCTTCATCAAAGGCCCCCCAATCATCCTCCTCATCATTCCAAATCGTATCATTTGCATCCTCTTCACAACCTATCCTTTCTCCATTATTCATGCTAGTGTGTTGAGTTTTTTCCTATTGGGTATTTTTCCTCGTATTCGGCTCCTGCTCAGACCCTACCACTCTCGCATCCAATGCCTCCATAACAACTTCAACTTTATTTAAGGCCTCTTCCACTAGGTTAACAACTTCAATCTAGCCTAAAGTCCTATCGACACCACTCGATATCAGCACGTGTTCAGTTCCTATATTTGTCCCATTAACCCTGGTGTCTTGGGCCATCATCGTGGAAGGTGAATCCCCATTATCCAAAATCTTTGTCTGCCTCGTCACATTCTCTTCATCCGTAAACTTTGCCACTGTAGCTTCCAGTGAAGAATCCATTGCCTTACCCTTAGGACCAATCAAACACACCTCCTTTGAATGTCTATCCTTATTGCACACAATGCATCTTTCCAGTTGGTCTTCTACCTCAATTTGTTGTAACCAGCATCTTGCGTTTATATTTATTTCTAACCATGCAGGAAAAGGAAAATGAGGTTTCCACCCAATACATATTCTTGCATACATGCTAAAATCCTTTTTCTCTATAGCCTCGTCCGACTTAATATAAAACCTTAGCTTATTCCCAATCATTTGGAAGGTCTCTTCATTCTAGTATTCCCTCGGGAGATTATATTGACGCTGCCAAATGGGAACTTCTTCCAAAGGGGCCTTAGTAGGGTTAAAGTTTGGCTCCCAATCTTTGATAAACATATGTCTAACTCCCATGAAAAATGACCCATTATTTAGGACCCAGTTCTTGTCCTTACTGTTCTCCATGATAACCAAGAAGAAGCCGTTGGGCATTGTCTTTATATCCACCTTAAAAGGCCATTTCTCCTCGTAGCATTGCTTCACACGGCTAAAATCTGGCCAATCCCCAATCCATTTCATGAAGAAACCCTTTTCCCTTAAGAATGCAATCGAATCATTCCAACTTTTGTTGTCTAGATAGAAAAGATAATTTTTGAACTTCTCGCGGTTTAGGTTTTACCTTCTCCAAGGGCTCCGTTCTTGGGATCTTCTTCGGTCTCCACTCCTTCTCATGGACCTTCTGCCAATCTGATTTTGCTCCGGACTGACTATTATTGCGATTGTTGAAGATTCTTTGATGATCATTTATGGGTCTTCGAAAATCCTGACTCCATCCACCTCTTTCCTTTCTACCTAGAAACGATACGAGGGCTCTGTTCTGATCCTCCCAAACCCATTTAGGTTTTTTCCATGAGCGGAATCCTGGATTTGCATAGTACTTGGGCTAGTCGTTTGGTCGAAAATCTCTAGGTTGCAAACCTAACCTCCTACACATCGCCATCTTCAAAATTTTATCATTAATTAATATAATATTTAATTATGAAAATAATGGTAGAATATTTAAGAAACATCTTTCATTTATTTGTACTTTTATATTATATTTTTACAATTCTTTAATTTTAATGAAAGATAAAACAAAAAATATATTTTTATAATGTATTCTAATTTTAATGAAAGGTAGATATTTTTACACTGAAGATGTTCCTTATGACAAAAAGAACTTTCACTTGAAAATCGAACGATCTTAAATTGAATAGAAGCGTGCAAGATGATGAAATAAATCTTGTTCGTTTATTTTTTCCATTTCCATCAATTACTTTTTTTACCTATTTTTTGGGTTTTCCACTTTATTCTTTGTCTCTCCATTTTATTTCCATCAAGGTTTTTGGCTTTCAGCTAGCAAATTAATTATTATTATTTAATTTCGCAATGTTTCACATTGTTCTTTTTTATTTTCCCTCATTGGATGTACGTACAACCACTACTTGTAAAAACATGGGAATGAATTTGTCTGATGAGCCCATGCATCGGTGTCGTACCTTCTCTATCATCTCTTCACAACCCTATCAGTACATTCTGGGCAATAAAATAAACTTCAAATTTGTATACACTTGACTTATGGAGTTCACCTTTATATGAAAAAATAAATTGGGCATAATACTTCTAAAATATACTTCACATTTGGTTTATGTTTCTTTCCAAAGCATTCACTATTGGGCATATATCATTCATATTGGTTTACTTGACAAATGAAAGTTAACTATATACATATCAGATCATTCTTGTAAACTTTCATTTGTATTGAAGCATTCACTATGAAGTAATTAAATTTTATAGTTTTTAATTATATATTTGCCTTTATTTTAAATATTGATTAATTAAATATAATTAAATGAGAAAGGTATTTGATATGCATTCATATAATTTAAATTGGTTATCTTTAAAATATAATATAATATTACAATTTATAATTAATAGATAATATATATTTTATATAACACAAATTAAATCATATATAAATTATATTATGATACATTAAAACTTGTAATAAACACTATTAATTAGAATACAAATTAAGTTATATATAATATAACGACACTTATATTCAAATATCCCCCCCTCTTTCTCTTTACATCTATTTGCATCACTCTCTCCCACATAATTTCTCCCTATTTCCATCTCCATCTTTCCATCTCTCTCCCTATCACTCCCTCTTTCTATATCTCTCTAATTCTCTATCCTCTATTTTTCTCCCTTTCTCTCCATCTATTTATATACATCTCTCCCTCTCCATCTTGATCTCTGTATCTCTCTAACTAACACACACTCCTTATTTTCCCCTCCCATCTTTATCTCTATGCCTTTCTTGCTCTCTCATACTCAGCACCCTATTCCTCCCTCCCCATCTCTATAGCTATCTATTTCTCCACTTTCTCCTCGCTTTATTACTTATCTCTGCCAATATCTCTCTCTCTCTCTCTCTCTCTCTCTCTCTCTCTCTCTCTCTCTCTCTCTCTCTCTCTCTCTGTATCTTGTTATCTCTATATATATTTCTTATTCACTACATCTCTCCCTTCATGTCTCTTGCTCTCTCTCTCTCTCTCTATCTCTATATATATATATATACATATTCCTCTCTCTACCTTTCTTTATATATCACTTCATATATCTTTATCATTCTATAGATCTCCATCCCCCCTCTTGTTTTCTCCCTCTTTCTATCACCATTTCTCCCCCTCCCTCGTCATCTCTCCTTCCATGTCTCCCTCTATATATATGTATCTCTATCACACCCTCTAGCTTTCCCAAGTTATATCTATCTCTCTATATCTCCTTTCCCCCTCTTGTTTTCTCCCTCTTTCTATCACCATTTCTCCCCCTCCCTCGTCATCTCTCCTTCCATGTCTCCCTCTATATATATGTATCTCTATCACACCCTCTAGCTTTCCCAAGTTATATCTATCTCTCTATATCTCCTTTCTATCCTTATCTCCCCCTCTCTATCCCTATATCTCTCTCCCCTATCATTCCCTGTTTCTATCTACTTCTCCTCTCCCCTCTCTTTGTTTCTCTCCATCCCCTCTATCTCTCTCTCCATATCTCTCTCACTCATATACACACACTCCCTATTTGTCCTTTCCTATCTTTATTTCTATCTCTATCATTTTATATTTCCCACTTTCTATCTCTCTCAATCTCTCTATTACTTGTCTCCATCACCCTCTTTCTCTCTCACTCTTGCTCCTTCTATCTTTATCTCCTTTATCTCTTCTTTTTCTTCTTCTTTTTCTGCTCCCCCCTCTCTCTCTCTCTCTTGACATCACTCTTGCTCACTCCCTCCCTATCCCCACATTTATCTTGATGCTTTGCAAAAGGGGAAGGTTAGCCAATGATAAATAACACACAACCACAAGAAACCGTTAATGTTAATCAATCAAAAACTAATCTAAACAGGCATATCAAAAGAGATATCAAAAACATGACAAAATATCTAACTAAGAAGATAAATATGACGAGGCATCTCCAAATGCCTCCTAACATGCTCTTGATTTCTTCTCCTTTGTTCCTCTCCTCTCCAAGTTCCAAAATAGTGTAGCTCTCAGCAGCTTTTTGCACTATGGATGCTTATGGAGGATTGAGATTGAAGTATTTTGCTCTAAATGTGAATTAAAAAAGCTAATACTAAATGTTATTGATGCTAAAATGATTTATTTTATCCAAGATGACAAGATATTAGTGGTTATGCTAAAATGCTCTCTTAAAATGCCTATAGCTTAAATGCATACAAGTTTTCAGGATCTGGATTATGAAGAAATGGGCTTTATTTATAGGAAAAAAATGGAGCAATGGATGGTTGAGATTGAGCAATCTCAACAAGGGTCAGGATTGAATGATTTCAAATCCATGTGAGGGCTTTCAATCCAATCTCAGGATGACACGTGTCAATGTGAGATAGGTTGAGAGGAGAGGGAATAAGCATTAAATGCTTGACATGACCTTGGGAGTTAAGGTCAATGTTAGTTGAATGAATAAACTCTTTATTTAAAGAATAAAGCTTTTATCCAATGGATAAACATGGTCAAAACAATAAATACTTGAGGAGACAAGTTGAATTAACCATAAATGGTTATGCAATAGCCATTAATGGTCATGTAAGAGCCATTAGTGGTTTTGGAAGACTTTGGAGGTTAAATTGTTGAACACACAAAGCATTAAATGCTTTTCAAAGACTTTGAAGTCTTTGAGAAGTGACTCCATGTTGCTTAGGAATGTGACAATAATTAGGGAATGGATTAGGCTAATTAGGAAGGGGTTAGAAGAATCTAGAAAGGGATTAGAATTGCAAGTGGGTTTGGTGGGTGAGGGAAAATAGGATTTTTATTAAAATAAAATTTGTTTATTTCAATAAATGTGTGCAAGTTGCATTTGTAGGAAAATGCAAGTTGGGGGGATTTTAATGATTTAAATAAATGTTTTATTTAAAAGAGGAATATGGGATTAAATGAAGTAAATATGATTTATTCATTTAATTGATTTGTGAATTTGGTACAATGAATTAATTAAAATAAATTGAATAATTTATTTAATTAATAGGAGAATGTTTGAAGATGAATTAATTAAATATTAATTTAATTAACTCATGGCTAGTGGATTTTTAATCAAATAAATAACAAATATTCATTTAATTAAAATGGACATATTTATGTGACTACATATCTCTCTATTTCTCCCTCGATCTCTCCCTATTCCCCCTATCTTTCTATCTTTCTATCTATCTATCTATTTGCCTCTACCTCTATCTTTCTCTTAATCTCTCCCTCTACCTCCACCCATTTCTCTCTATCTCCCCCTCTATTTATTTATCTATTTCCTTCTATTTGTCTAACTCCCCCCCTCTCTCTATATCTCTTTATATCTCTATCTCTCTATCACTCTATCTCACCATGTATATCTCCATTTCCCCCCCTCTCTCTCTCTCCTTAATTGTCTATAGTTATATCTCTTTTCCTCTATTTCTATCTCTCCATATTTCCTTTTCCATCTCTTCCTCTGTCTCTATCCTATCATCCTTTCATCTCTCTACCTCTATATCTCTCCCTCTCTCTACTCTATCTTCATCTTTCTATCGCTCCCTCTCCTTCATCCCCATCTCTATCTCTATCCCAAATCTCTACCTCCTTACCCCTCTTTTCTCTCACACTCTTCCCTCTCTCTCCACCCCTCTCCTTATTGCAAACATAACACAAGCCTATTTGTAATGGAGTTTGATTATCTTCCTCATTCAAAGGTTTGGTTTTAGTCATGTTTGGATCCCTATAAGTGAAATCATAGTTGATTCAAATTAAGCTATCACTTCTTTAGAGATATCTTTGTCTCACAAGCAACATCATTTTCCAAATGACCTACCAATTGACCTCATGTATTGGACAAATGTATGCAAAAAATAGACAATGTTTTCCCCTAATTGACCTTCCACACCTTTTCGGTGTACCCATTGCACCTTCCAAGGTGCGATTGCTAGTTAATATTATATTCTAATTTTAATGGAAGGTAGCATAGAATAAGACATTGTTTATAATTTTATATTAGATATTGAATATTTTCTATTTTTTTTTGTGGAGTAGGGTGAGTGGAGTCCGAAAGTAACTTAGGAGATTGAAACCAAAAAAAAAACCTAAGGAGATTCGATCCTCCGATCGATTGTTGCTCAAGTGCAGGGCTGCAGATTTTTCTATATATATTAGATGATAGTTACAACAAATTACTGTGGAAATCATAAGAATGGAAGTTGTGGAAAGAGTAGGACTAGAAGGGCAGTTGAAAATCTATTCAGATGGCTCTGTGTTGCGCCTTCCACATCCTACCACGCCTGCCTCTTCAAACTTTACAGACGGTGTTGCATCTAAGGACGTCAGCGTAAATCCGGAAACCGGCGTCTGGGCTCGAATATTCAGGCCAGAAACCGCTTCTGGAAAATTGCCAGTCCTGATCCATTTTCATGGCGGCGGATTCGCGGTTTGCTCCTCAGCCTGGGCATAATTCCACACGTATTTTCACGCTTTATGTAAAACTGCCGACAAATTAATCATTTCGGTGGATTACAGGCTGGCACCAGAGCACCAGCTGCCGGCGGCGTACGACGACTGTACGGAGGCCGTGGAATGGATCGCAAAGCAGGCTGCGGGGCGCGCAGAGTCCCCGGAGGAGTGGCTGTCGCCGTCCGTCGTGGATTTTTCCAGGTGTTTTTTGGCCGGAGAGAGCGCCGGAGCGAATATTGTTTACCACGTCGGACTGCGGATTGCTGACGTGGACGTGAGACCGTTGGTGGTTAAGGGACTGATTTGTATTCACCCCTGGTTTGAGAGCGAGGAACTCACCCAGTTTGAGAAAAGTGCAGAGGGATTAAAGTTTGTACAGCTGTTTGATTCGCTTCGTAGTATAGCTCTGCCTGTGGGGTCCAGCAAAGACCACCCGTTCATTAATCCGGCGGTTTTGCCCCTGCAGCCTGGTTTGAAATTACCGCCGGTTTTGGTCGCCGTTGCCGGGAAAGATGAGCTTTACGAGAGGGGCGTGATGTTTTATGAATATCTCAAGAGTTGTGGGAAGGAGGTGGAGTTGATGGAGGATGAAGGTGGGGTCCACAGCTTCCACGTCATGCTTCCTCAGTATGAGGGTACTCCGCGTTTTATTCAGTGGATTGCAGATTATGTTAATAATCGTTGAATATCAAGTTTGTGGTATGATGTGAAAGAATAACACATTTAAAATTGTATTTCTGTGTTACTTCTACATACACGTAAGCTAACTATGGTGCTGGTTCTTGATTACTTAATTACATTTTATCGCAGGGTTTTTATGGACTAACTATAATTTAATGAAGAATGTTATGTTAGTTTATTTTAAGCAAAGAATGGTTTTGGTTAAAATGTTATTAATTTGGGGTAGATATGAGGATTGTATGATTGAAGAGAATGGATGCCGATTGTAAAATTGAAAAGAATGGATGAAAATATTTTGGGGAGTTTAAGATAGAATAGGATATTATTTATAATTTTAAATTATATTTTTTTAATTTTCTAATTTTTATGGACGGCAGGGTGATTGGAATCTAAAAGTAACTAGGGCTTTTGAGTGCAGCGCTACAAACTTTTGTATATATATTAGATGATAGTTGCTGCAAATTATTGTAGAAAGCATAAGAATGGAAGTTGTGGGAGAAATAGAAGGGCAGTTGAAAATCTTTTCGGATGGCTCTGTTCTGCGCCTTCCACATCCCACACTGCCTGCCTCTTCACACTTTACAGATGGAGTTGCATCCAAGGACGTCACTGTAAATCCGGAAACCGGCGTCTGGGCTCGCATATTCAGGCCGGAAACTGCTTCTGGAAAATTGCCAGTCCTGATTCATTTTCACGGCGGCGGATTCGCGGTTTGTTCCTCAGCCTGGGTAGAGTTCCACACTTATTTTCACGCTTTGTGTAAAACCGCCGGTATATTAATTGTGTCGGTGGATTACAGGCTGGCGCCAGAGAACCGGCCGCCGGCGGCCTACGATGACTGTACGGAGGCCGTGGAATGGATCGCAAAGCATGCCGCTGAATGGGCAGAGTTGCCGGAGGAGTGGCTGTCGCCGTCGGTCGTGGATTTTTCCCGGTGCTTTTTGGCGGGAGAGAGTGCCGGAGCGAACATCGTTTACCACGTGGGACTGCGAGTTGCTGACATGGACGTGAGGCCGTTGATGGTGAAGGGAGTGATTGTCATTCACCCCTTCTTTGGGAGTGAGGAAATGAGTGAATCTGAGAAAAGTCCAGAGCTGGTGAAGAGCGTAGAAAGATGGAAATCACTTTGGAATATAGCTCTGCCTGTGGGGTCCAGCAGAGACCATCCGTTTTGTAATCCGGCGGTTTTGCCCCTGAAACCTGGTTTGAAATTACCGCCGATTTTGGTAGCCGTAGGAGGAAAAGATGGACTGAAAGAGAGAGGTATGATGTTTTATGAATACCTCAAGAGTTGCGGAAAAGAGGCAGAATTGATGGAGGACGAAGGTGGGGTTCACAGTTACCACGTCATGGTTCCTGAGTATGAGGGCACTCCACGTTTTATACAGCGCATTGCAGATTATGTTAATAATCGCTGAATATGAAACACACAGAGTTTGATGTTTGATGTGCCTCCTTATGATAAGATGTCTTTAAAATTGGTAACATTTATCTATGTTACTCATGCAATAAGTGTAGGGCAAGTATGGTTCTTGCTCATTAAATTTTATACTCATGCAATGAATGTAGGGCAAGTATGGTTCTTGCTCATTAAATTTTATAATAGGGGCTTTTGTAGATTCAATATAATTTAGTTAATAATCTCTTGTCTAAGGCATATCCCTACAACCCATGGGGTCCTTCTTAGGTCATATGGCGCTTTGTCCTTCTTAGGTCCTATGCATTTTAATTGGACCTCAGTGGTCTAGCTAATAGGTATTTGATACCTTGACAAACAAATGCAAAAATAGAAGAAAACATTTATAACTTAAACCATTTAATCTTGATGACAAAATTCATTGACTTTAAAACATTTTTATTTTATTTAGAGCAATGTAGATTATTCTACATGGTTGGAAGAACGAGTTTACACATCTTTGCATAAAAAATCTATAAATTCGTAGATTTCAAAATGAAAATTTAAGAATATAATTGACAAGATTAATTTTGAGCATTATTTTGTAATTATGGACTCCCTGTATATGGACACACAGGAATACTAAATATTTTCATGAATAGATCACATTATTAAAATAAATGTGCTAAAGCATACATCTAAATCTTTAAAAAAGTGGGTAGAATGGGATCATACTCCAAAGAAAAACTAGCTAAACCAAAAGTAAAAACAAACACTTTTGACTTTAAAACAGAAAAATCCATCAATTGTAATACTCTGAATGTTCACAAGGGAAACAATTTTTTAAGCTACAATATTAACTAAACAACATAGAAGACAATAGCCTTAAATTACAAGTAATACATCAATGTTAGCACAAGGGTCTTACTCATCATGGATATCCCATCCACTACCCATCAAGTCTATACATTTATCCTTAAGTTTCTACCCATAAAATTAGTAGTTGTTTCATCCTCTTCATGGACCTCCTACGTTTAGTTTTGAACAAATCTAGGTGGAGAAATAGCAAGTGCCAACCAAGAGATTTTTTGTAATCGAGAGTGGCTCACCCATATTGACCTTAACATAAAAAATTCTATTGTTAATAATTATTATATAGATATAGGTTTGTTGAATTGAGTAATTTAATTTTTCCTTCCTCAATCCAAGCCCAAAAAATAATAATAAAAGTAGATTACCTTGATAGTTTTTGGATTTGACTATAATGAAAAAATTATTTACATTGTCAAATCCAAAAAGTATCAACCTAATCTATAGTGGATTATAAAATTTTATGCTTTCAAACAAGAAAATTAGTTTTTTTTTCGGCAGGTTCCTACCTATGTGGGGGTAGGATCCTTCATTAAAACAAAACATCATTACATCCATTTCAGTATGACAATAAGCCCTTCACTGAGCATATTTGTCCTCACTAATTGAGGAGCGGAGAATAAATATCCGTTACAACCAACAAATACAATGAAGGGCTTACAATCATAGTCCAGAATGCCCTTTCTAAATATTTCCAGCCCGTTGGCCTTCGATTTCCCCTCCACTACTACCTCTGGCTTGAAGACTTTCACAATCTCTTATGTCGTTGGTATGCTCCTAAGACCATAGAGGATAGTGTGCAAAGCTTCCCAGTACCTCTCCTTCGCTATTCTTCCAACCAAATGATCCACCTTAGTCGTCTCACCAATACTATCTTAAATCCATCATCTCCTTCATCTATTTTGGGTCCTCATGTCTCAAAAGCCACATTTTATCCTCCATCTAATTTAAAATCCTCTCCTCCACAACTCCACCACCCTTCAAGGTGTGTGCCAAAGATGATCTTCCCACCATCCCCATCCATTTATCCACAAGTATTCCAAAACCCCATCCATTATCCAACATCTATTTTCCATAATCCCATTCCTTTAGTCCAAACTTTTGCATAAACACCTATCCCCCTTCATCTTCCCTCAATTCCATCTCCTCATCCATTTCTACCAACATCTATGAGTGTACCTCTAGTTATCTTGGTTCCATATAGCACATCTAAGAGATACCATCAGTGGAACTAGATACTTGAGTCCTCCCTCCATCTCCCTTTCATGCATCCACTTATCTCCATCCACTTATCCTCATCCTTATTCATTCAAACTATTCCCCAAAAATTCAAAAAAAAAGAGAAGGAAAAAAGAAAAAAGTAAAGAGAAAAAAACATCCAATGGTGAAAACCACATCTTGTGGCACCTTGGGTATGTACCATGATGAAAACTTGGTAAACAAGCATCATGAGTAATCCCCTCATCCTCTTGCACTCTACACTTGGGGGAAAGCTTCATCCATTCTATCCTCCATCTACATCCTCCATACCCCTTATCCTATATCCACATCCTATTTAAGTCCATCCTCATTTCCTATCTTTGATCTTGACTATCTAATCAATCTATCCTTCATCCAATATCCATCATACTATCTAAGTCCATCATCTTTACCCATATTTGATCTTGACTATCCTATCCATATCCTCCATCTCATATTCCTCAGCATGCCTAAACATATCCTTCCTACCTTTGATCTTGATCACATGCTAGAGGAAAAATAATGTAAGTGCATGCTTTTTAAAATGCAAGCCTAAGTTCCTCCTCCATCCATATCTATTACACGCTATCCTTCAATCTCTTACATCTTTATCTGCCATCCTTCCCTCCTTCATTGCACCACCTCTACTGTGGGGCATTTTACTCCTTTGCAACATAGTCTTGGGGTCTCCATCCTCCTATCCTCCATCCTTTAGTCCTTCATATCCTATCCATATCTATCCATCTCCTTATTCCTCCATATCATATCCAAGCAATCCCTCCATCCCTCCATCCTTTTACCAAGCCCTGGTTCTCCCTTGTCATTGGTCCCAATCCATTTATCCTATATCCACACTCCAATGCAATCTAATCCTATTTAATCATTTATCCGCCTCCCATCCTATCCAATCGATTTATGATCCCCATCAATTTGAGCTTTTCCCATCCATCTAAGCTTACCTAGATTTGTGCATAATCCAAACACCTATCCACGATGTGTTAACCAAATCCAAGCAAAGATCCTCTTGACTAGCGTCTCTCCCAATCAACTTAATCTATTGCCTATCATCAATTTATTCTATCAATCAATGCCCATCGAGATGCATCCTTCCATTGCTTGGAAACCTATCCAGATCCATGTCCTACTCTTGGCAAGAGATGTTTGTTGGCCAAACGAGTCATTTTCTTTAATGATCTTTTTACTTTGATTTTATTTTTTGTCCTAGACCTATACCTATTCATGGTCGTCTTGATCATTCTACATCTTGGTATGTCTAGGTTGGTGTATAATGGGGCATAGTTTTTGTGGTATGGTGTGTTTGCGGTTTCTCTTGTACGATCCAACAAGTCTCGTATTTGCACCATCACGGGTGTTTGCGAACTTGTGTACATTGAGATAACCTATTGTTTGAGAGTCTAGTCCACGCATTGAATATTCATAACATTCTGATTCCTATAATCAGTGGTGTCGATATCCTTTGCCATATCAAACCTAGGATTGCTCTTCACATAATGCATAACAACAATCCCATCCTCTTCATAAGCCTTACATTCAACCCATTCTATCCTTTTTCATTCCATCTTCCCTTTTCCCATACAACTCTAGTTTATTCATTTGCCTCATCCCTCCCCTTTTATTGTTCATCCTTTAGTCCTATCCATTTCGAGAGCACACCCATGATCTTGGAACCCGCATGTCCTCTCGAGGGGGCATACCACTACTTCCTTGTCATCCTTCCTCAACCCACCAATGAATGGGGCATCATGCTACTAGTCCTTAGCTTTTCCTATCCACTATGTTTTATTCTTTTTTGTAATAACATCACTTCATGTTGCTATATCAAAGAGGGGCAAAATGTAGACACATAAAATTAATTAAATTAATAATTAATGAATTATCCCTTTATTACATGATTAATTTAATTAATCATATTATCCTATTATTATCTCTAAATTAATTAAATCATATTTAATTAATTACCTCCTTTCTCCTACAGTTAGTCTTAGGGAATATTTCAATCCCATTCTTAATCATAATTAGTCAAATTAATTATTAATTAATTAAACTAGTTTTGTGATTCCTACAAACCCACCTTTTAATCCCCTAATTAAGCTAATTAACCCAAAGCCTAATCCCTGTTAGTATTTATTCAATTTTTTAAATGCTACACATCTACCTAGGTCCACATGTGGCTCCACATGTGACTCACAAGTCAACCTACCCTTACACATGTTATAGACATGCCACTTTCACTAGCCCTCTCTCTTTTCAACATGTGACTCACAAGTCACCTCATAGCCACCTTATTTTTTACACGTCATAGACATGTCCCTTTCATGAGCTTCCCCATGTGTGCTCACACGAGCACACTCTACTTCTCCTTGTGACAAAGTGTCACAAGGCTAAGCCTTCAAATCTAGGACCACACTCCCTTTTAATCTCAACCCTTCACTTGACTTCCAATCTTGACCATCCATTGTGGATCTCTAAACTCTATAAATTGAAGCCTTTGTTCATCCCAAATCATCCAATTCATTTAACATCCTTATGCTAACCACTTATCCATAATCATTGCATCCATCATGTTGCCCTCTTGAGAGCATAATCATTATCATAACACCCTCATCATGTCAAAATCCCTATCCACACATCTGTATGTTGTTATGCGATTGTGATAGCAATCCACATTCAACTCCATCAATCTCCCACTCTTCATTAGTCAACCTTGGAGCAACGAGGTTCGTGATGACGAGGAGAACAAGGAAGACTCATGACAATGGGAGCATCATGAGAGTGTCTACTCGTCCATGTCTCTTATGCTTTATTTTAATCTTCCTTGATAATGCTTTCATATGGTTTAGTTTTATATATTGACTAATCTTAACTAAACCAATTTGTTGGTGTTACAAATAAATCAATGCATTATTAAAACAAAACAAAAAACAAAAAATGGTTTAAGAAAGAAAGCCCATGTGAACCAAAAAAACAAAAAAAAAATGATTCAAACAAATTTATATATATATATATATATATACACTTATTATTAAATACTATATTTAAAATTTTAATACTTTAATATTTGAATGGTTTCAAATTTAAAATAGAAGTTAAGGGTTTTTATTAACATAGTCGTACACTTCACCACTTTTTGTCATTGTAGAAGCCCCTATACCTAATGACACAAATTTAGAACTAATCTAAATAAATGATAGAAACCCATATGTATTTATTTCCCTCTCTCTCTCTCTCTCTCTCTGTATATATCTACCTTTCTCTACTTGTCTCTATATATCACCTCTTATATTTTTGCCATCTCTCCCTTTCTCATTATTTCCCTCTTTCTATCTCTTACTCTCCTCTTCTCCTCTTCTCCAACTTTAGTGGAGATGTTATTTTATTACTCCAAATAAAATAGAACCCTTGCCACTTGTCTCCACTAGATTCACAGCGTTTAGCATGCAAGACTCTTCTATTATAAGATATCTCTCAACATATTTTACATATATTTTTTAAATATATGTATACTAGTTATATCTCCCTAGCTATCTATATATTGCGTTTCTTGTTTATTGGATGAGGTATGGAATATTTAAAAGGCATCTTATTTTATTTATAGTTTTATATTATATTATATTATACTATTTTCTAATTTTCATGAAAGTTAGCATAAAATAAAGTAGAACTTTTATATTATTATATTTTCTAATTTTTATGGAGGGTAGGGAAGGGCGAATGAAATCTGAAAGCAACTAGGCAGGCTCGATCCTCCGATCGTCTGTGCTTAAGCGTAACGCTACAGAATTTTCTCTCTATATATTACACAGATCTTTTTCTAGGGTTATTGTGAAAAGCATAGGAAATAGGAATGGAAGTTGTGGGAGAAATAGAAGGACAGTTAAAGATCTATTCTGATGGCTCTGTGCTGCGCCTTCCACACCCCACCATACCCGTCTCTTCAAACTTTACAGACGGCGTTGCATCCAAAGACGCCATTATAAATCCGGAAACCGGCGTCTGGGTTCGCATATTCAGGCCGGAAAACGCTTGTGGAAAATTGCCAGTCCTCATCCATTTTCACGGCGGTGGATTCGCGGTTGTTTCCTCAGCCTGGGTAGAATTCCACACATATTTGCACGCTTTGTGCAAAACCGCCGGCATACTAATAGTTGCTGTGGATTACAGGCTGGCACCAGAGCACAGGCTCCCTGCGGCCTACGATGACTGTACGGAGGCCGTCGAATGGGTCGCAAAGCATGCTGCTGAGCCAGCAGAGTCGCCGGAGGAGTGGCTGTCGCCGTCCATCGTAGATTTTTCCCGGTGCTTTTTGGCGGGAGAGAGCGCCGGAGCGAACATTGTTTACCACGTGGCACTGCGAGTTGCTGAGCTGGACGTAAGCCCGTTGATGGTGAAGGGAGTGATTGCAATTCACCCCTTCTTTGGGAGTGAGGAAATGGCTGAGTCAGAGAAACGGGCAGAGATGGTGAAGGCTGTACAACTTTGGAAATCCATTTGGAGTATAGCTCTGCCTGTGGGATCTACCAGAGACCACCCATTCTGTAATCCGGCGGTTTCGCCCCTGAAGCCTGGTTTGAAATTACCGCCGGTTTTGGTAGCCGTAGGAGGAAAAGATGAGCTTCACGAGAGAGGAGTGATGTTTTATGAATACCTCAAGAGTTGGGGGAAGGAGGCGGAATTGATGGAGGACGAAAATGGGGTCCATGGTTACCACGTCATGTTTCCTGAATATGAAGGCACTCCGCGTTTTATACACTATATTTCAGGTTTCGTTAATAATCGCTAAATCCACCTTTAAAATCGTTGCCTCTTACTTCTATAGCAAATGGAGCGCAACTATGTTGCTTGTTCAGAATTAGTTAAGTTTTATTATAGGGCTTTTGTGGGCTCAAAATGATTAGTGGAGCATGTTATTGTGTATTTATTTATGCAAAGAATGTTTTGTTTGTCAGAATACTATCAATTTTGAACCCAGTAGCCTCGTGGTATTAAACCCTTTGCGGTTAAGAACCATGGTAAAGTTTTTTTTGTGGTTAAGAACCATGGTAAAGAATTTTTTGTTTTCTTTTAATAATATTTCGCAGGATAACATGATTCTCAATTGACCCAATTGCCTTTTCATAAGAAACAATCTGTTGATTTTATCCTGTTAGACTTATGACTTCGAAGTTGAAAAAGCAATCCCCCTTAATGTTCTTCTCTAGGTGAGAGTTACTATGATTCTAGGATTATATTTATTTTATTGTTATAGAAATCGAAGTTATTATTATTTTACTTAATTTATTATTTATTATTAAATTATATTTCAAAGGACATTACAGATAACCATGTAGAGTAGCTATTATATGGCAAGTGGGTATATCTTTAGAAGGAAATGGGGAAGGATGACTTATCCTTTGGTAATTATCTGATATGTGTGTGCATGATCGTATGCTTAACCATGTGGCTTAGCTATGGCATAGATATCGGGTATATCTCTAGGAGAAAATGGCATAATATGGAAGGACGACTTATCATTAAAGGTAGGATGCAAAGATGTACAAAACATATGAATAATGGGCGAAAGAGATATGGAAATACAATCATCTCAGCATATACAAAGAGCGTTCATAAGTATGACATCATGAAATTAGGAAAAGACATCATGAAATGAGGAAGAGGCATCAAGAGAAATATCATTACTTAATGGCATGGAGAACTTCCTAATGTATTTAAAGGTATGGCCACGAAAAGGAAAAAATGGCAAAGTACTAAGGAACATCACCTCTTAGGCCATGTAGGAGAATAATAATAAAAAATCACTTCAATTAGCACAATAAAACACAAGATATGTACATCTAAATGGAAAAAAAAAATCCATCAAAGTGTATGTATATAAATATTATGGCACATGTCCTAGCTATGGTTGCAAAGCAAATGTCCATTGTAAATATGATGCACTTAACAAGTAATAATAGGTGATATGACAAAAGAGGTATAATTGTTACCTATGGTATCATTGACTAAGAGAAAAACATCAAAGTACAAAAAGGTCCATGATGAATGCCAAAACTATGAGATATTAAAAATTCAATGAAGATAAGATATAAAATTGAAGATTAAACCTTATACTTAAAGGGTGGAAAGGTAGGTGTTAAGAAAATCTCATATTAAAGTTCAATGAAGATAAGATATAAAATTGAAGATTAAGCCTTATAGCTAAAGGCTAAAGAGTGGAAAGTTAGGTATCAAGAAAATCTCATACTAAAGTTCAAATCCTTGGAAACACGTAAAGCAATAATAAACACTCAAGTGTGAATCCAAATCCTAATTAGATTTGAAATAAATATATAACAATTAAAAAAATCAAATCTAAAATCTTAGAGATGAAATATAAGTGTAAAAAAGTTAAAATCATAATCTAAGTTAATAAAATAACTAAAACAATAATACAAACAATTAATTTACTTTTAGGACATACATATGTTGCAATAATTAATGCTCAAATTAAACATTTGGGTACTTAGCTTGAGTTTAATGTGGATATAACTATACTTGAGTCAAAAGTCCATTCATTATGATGTCAAATTTAGAACCTATTAGACAATTAATGTTGACTAGAAATTCAACACTGTACTATTTCAATTCACATCCATGAGTGCAACCTTAAACCAATGTGCAAAACTTAACCAATGACGCGCTTTTGATTTTACATCATTCCAAGCCTTAAAATGCCCAACTCCAAACGAATATGTTTCAATATCTCCTTAAATTGTCAAGCTCATCCTAGATATCCATATTTTTATCAGTACCTCATCTAAACTGACATGTGATGCAGAAGCAGGGGATTTGCAAACTGAGAAAACACAATTCTTCAAAGTTCCATCCACATGGCCTCAATGTTTTATAATACCATGAAATCAAATTAACAAAAAAGAGACTACAATACAATGCTTTGAATTCATTCAGGATTATTCTGCTCTCTGCTTATAGCAGCTACAACCCATTATCGTAAGAAGCCCAGTTACAGATTTCCACCAAGTCTTCTTTGGCTGCTTCTAAACTGAAAAAAAACTCTTATACAATTGACTGCCTAAATAAACAATATATCTACTTGAGAACCCCATGAACAAAGAACCAAAGAGATTTTTATGATCCAAGATTCTGAAGTGCACCAAGTGAAACCCAACAAAAAAAAAATGGAAGGGAAAAAGAAAAGAAAACTCTTCAGCAGCATAAGTACTTTGACTTGGAAGCATCATCGCCATCAATAATTTTAATCCTGTCCAAGGACAATTCAGATTTATAGGAGTCAGAGTTCAACACTTTTCTACTCACACTATTGTAAACCTCTCTAACCACAATCTGGAAGGCGGACATGACATTTGTGTTATCCAAAGCAGAGGTCTCTATGAAAAAAAGCCCCTCTGCTTCGGCAAGGTTCTTCCCATCTTCCACTGACACTTCTCTAATATGTTCCAAATCACATTTGTTTCCCACAAGCATTCTCACCACGTTGGTATCAGTGTGCACTGCAACACCCCAAAAAAAAAAACAGAAGTTAGATCTGAAGCCATTAGGCGTTACAAAATCAGGTGTTCAACAAACAGTCTAGTAGCAAGTTAACAACATTCATGCTTATGGCTTGAGTTTATGTCAGCATATATATACTCCTAATATGCACCTGTACATTCCTGTGCAGCTTATGAGCCATGTTTTATATCTGCGTATTAAAGTGAAAATTATGACGAGGGCCAAGAAAATGGATCAGGGTTATCCATATTTAAGTATTGTCTATATTTGGGTCAATTTTGTGAATGGTAAATGCAAGGATTGAACTGGGATCAATTCAATTGTAAATTGAAACCCACCCAGAAAGACCAAACCAGAAATTTCTAAACTAAAATAACCATAAAGAATTAAACAAACGAATTGCTGGGGAATTTTGGTTTGTTACTAAAATACGCCACTCCAGGAAAAATCAAAATTCTATCTAAAATATATATCTATACCAGAAGAACACTTTAGGGTAGATCAGCCAATCAAGACATCGAAAGATACATATGAAGATTGCAAGTTTGATTCTCCAAATTGACACCTGCATGAGGCGTATGGAAGTTATGATGATGTGTGCTAGTACTTGCAAGTTTGATTCCCCAAATTGACCCTGCATGAGGTGTATGGAGGTTATGATGATGTGTGTTAGGACTTCACTCCACGAATCCCATCAGATGTTGATTCCTCTATTTTAAGAAAAAAATCTACACATTACCAGATATGAAAGAAAACAGGAAATTGAGTTCACTCTCACAAATCAAAGATACCATGCACAGAGATTATCATAAGCAAAGTTAATACGCCTTGTCAATTGCAGGGAAACGAGAGTTTGAATTAATATGGATAAGATGGTTTTGAATTGGATTTTAAACTAACTTATGGAAAGAAGTTTGAGTACATTTAAAAACTAGGTTGGTTTAAAAATTTCTCATTTAGTACGTAATGCATACAAATTTAATGTCCTGCAGATTTTCAGTCAATAAATTGTTAAGCACCGTTACCTTAGGTTTTTTCAAGTTCAGTTCTCTTGTTGTATATTTTGTTTTTTCAAACTTTGTATCTTAACTTGATTGATTTATGGTGACAATGTGAAACAGCTTATTCACCTTCATCCATTTTCTAGAGTATTTGTACAGATATTATTTGGCACCTATACTAATTAGCAGAGGAGCTTCAACAGTTGGCATTTGTTTTATTGTTTAAACCATTCCAAGCTCCAAATTGCTTTTAGCATATAGCTGTAGACACCTCAACACCAAACAGGATGTACAAATTGATTGTATCTTAAAAACCAAGAGATAAAAAATACCTTGGGACAAGCTTCACGATTCCAACTATAATAGTAACAAAAAATCTCTTTGTTTTACTTGTATTTTGTTTGGAACAATCATTGTCCTTGTTCAAACACTTGCCCCTGTTTTAGGGCAATCTCAAGCTCTGTTACAATCATTGCTCCTTGCTCAATTATGGGTTTCTCCCCAATTCAGAAAGTGTTAAGAAATTTTGAAATTAATAACAGTTCTAAATCTAAGAAATTCTGAAATTAATAACAGTTCTAAATCTACACTATCTTTAATTAGAGCCTTAAGCCAAAAAATATTGCAAATGTTTCAGAATTCTCACTAAGACCAAACATGGGCTTGGATCAAGAACCCCCAAAATGCAATTAATATGAGCAAAATTAACAAAATACTGCTAAAAAACATAGCCAAATTACAAGCCCACACAACTTCCTAAACAGAAACACCATAATCTTACAGAGCTCACCATATACCAAATCACTGCACAAAAAAATTGTATTAAGGCATTACTATTCACCACTGTTAACCCTACACAAAATGCTTCAGAAAATAGAGTTAAAAAAACACAAAAGTTCGTTCAGAAAGAACTCACTCACTCTTAAGCTCTTCAAGCCATCGTGCAACATTCTCAAACGTAAGCCTGCGGCTAATATCATAAACAATGAGGGCCCCCACGGCTCCCCTGTAATAAGCTGAAGTAACAGCTCGGAACCTTTCCTGGCCTGCAGTGTCCCAAATCTGAGCTTTGATCTCCTTTCCGTCAATTTCCATGATCTGGGTCTGAAACTCCACACCAATGGTTGCCTTTGAGTTAGGATTAAATTCATTCCGAGAATACCTGGACAGCAGATTCGATTTCCCCACTGCAGAGTCCCCGATCACCACTATTTTGAACAGGTATTCTTCCATCACAATGCAGAATGTCAGTTTCACTGTTGCGCCAGAGCCAAATCCGAGCTAGATCGGCGGAAAACAGAGCATTCTTGTCGGAAATGGGAAGGATTATGATCCCTTCTTTATTATGAGCAATCGACGGAGCGGTGTTGGTGGTGTTCTAATCAAAAATATTAATTTCTTCTGCATTTAGTCAATCAATGACTTAGTTGTCATTGCACATTGTGTGAATGTGCGCGTTGGGAATCACAGGGCTTCGAAGCAAAATGAAATGATATTATTGATTCATACCTCGAGCTAGAGAAGAGTAAAGGCAGTTAGAGCCTACCATTTTTCTTCTCTACTCTTACTCTTTTGCGGTGGACATAAAACATTATAGATAATTATTAATGTGACAGAATTTTGTTCCCATGTTACATGGAGTAGGTTTAGTGATTTAAGAAGAAAATTAAATTTTGGTTTGTTTTTGATATTTTAGTTTTTAATTATATAATATTGTAGAGGATAAAAGTGTGTACTTTCTACTTTTATCCTTTCATTTAATATTATTTTGTGTGGATATAGTAAATGTTATATTAATATTCATGTTGTATAATTAATGTATTTACTGATTCTAATCATAAATGTGTTAGTTATGTGAAGTCCAATGGATTTGCTTCTTTTTCTCTTCCAGATGGATAAAGTTATGGATAATGTAGTCATTTTGTATTCAATGCTCAAACAACTTCTTTGTTGCTCAATGTAGTCAAATTGGTGAACCATGTAAATCTGGGGTTCCATGTCTCAATTTGTCTTTCATTCTCTATTTATTTTCAACAAATTGTTTGTTTGCACTTAGTTATTCAACAAAATGTACCATTTTATTATATTAAATTCTTTTTTAGGGTTTTTTTCTTCTTGAACTAGGTTGCCCACTCTTTCTCTTGAAACAAAATCATACCTACAATATAATCAATCAATGTTGAATTTCAAATCTCCTATATCTGTACATTGGGTTTTTAAGATTGTGATTGTTTTTGATTAAAAAAGCAGTGAGAACAAGGGCACTGACCCTTTACATAGCATAACTATTAAAAATCATAGTGTAGAAATAGCACTATAACAACAATTAATAGCAACTATCAACAAAAAGGAACTAAGTCTTAAGAAATCAGAAACAACAAAATAAAACAAAAAACAAACTACAAGGATGCCTTGCGCACCCAGTGGCATCCATTTTTACTTGTTAGCTTAAGTATCAATTTTTTATGGACATCGTCATAGATTATTGAGATCATAATGTATTAGCATCTTCTATTGAAATTTAGTTGCAAAAGCTTAATTTAGATTTTATATTAATCTCAATTGTATTAATATTTATATTCAATATTGAACATGTTTTCAAAATTGTTTATTATAAGACCCTTTTTTTATTCACCATGAATTTTCCACAATCATTTAGTATAGTTAAGATTACTTCTAATTTTATTGTGTATATCTTTGCATTCAATATTTCAAATCAAACACGACGATTCTTCATTATTCTTTAAATGTGATCGGAAATGTCAAATACAAAAATATACATGATAAATCTAAAAATAATAGTAACAATACTTCTTATTTAATATATAACCTATCCTTCTAAGAATGTTTTTCATAACCATTAATTTCTCATTAAAAAACAAATACATTTTGTAGATCCTAAATCTGAATATAAAATTTAACCCTAAATAAAACTACTTTGGAACAAAGTATGCCTGCAAGAATACCTACCTACCTAGAAGTGCATGCGCAACTTAGTCGTAGGCTTCCAATCCCTAGAGAGAAATATAATGTTATTTAATTGGTTAATGGGAAAAAGTTGATGACTTTGTCCGTCATGATTTTGTTTGTTGGAGTGATGAGATTTAGACATGTTAATGAAAGGTATGTTCTAGAAGAACCCCGGTAATTATGGATGTTGTTCTATAATGATGGCTCTCCCTCCCTTCTACCTTATTAAACTCCACACCTCACAAATTCTGATGAATGATTGCGACACTAGGCCTTAGGATTGCAAGTGCGCATGTGCATCCTTCACTCGTGAACTCGACAAGATGCCTTTCAATCTATACCAAAAAGAACAATAATAAATAGCGCCTTATGTCCTCCACAATTATTATGGATTTGAAATTAAAATTGTATAAAAAGGTATGACACGGAAATATCATCTCTTTCAATTTTTTGTTTTTTAAATGATAAATATATCTAAATTAGTAATATATATCTCGAATAACAGTTATTTGTTTACTTAAAAGTTATTTTAAATTTATTTTGAATTACATTCTATTATAGCTATATTGTTATAGTCTTTGTCTTTTATGGCAAAGAATAATATTTTTGATTTTTTTTTGCAATTAATAGATACCTTGGAAATTGCGCCATCAAACAAAAACTAAAGATATGCTATAGTTTTGCAGCCATTTATTTTTTGTTATTTTTTTAAAATTGAAAATGCCAAAATAAAAGAATACAAAGTTCCTTTCTTTTTTTTTCTTTTGATTGAAAGTGATATTTTTGCAAGGTTTTTTTTTTACAAAAAATAAAGAAAATTTATTGTTTGACCAATCAAAACATTAAATTTTCATAAATAGATAATATAAAATAAAAGTTATATGTGAACAATCATTCTCTCCTTTTTCATTGCCCTTAAATGTTATTCCCTTCTAGCTTTATCTCATGTAAGAAATGAATAGCTTTGTCCTTGTATTGATGTCTTATGATGGAAGATTTCAATATTAAATTTCTAACTAAAAATTAATTTATTTTAAACAAGAAAAATAATCTATGCATTATTTAATTGACTTATTTTATATTAAAAAGAAAAAGATTTATGTTACATTTTATTATTAACTATAGTTCATTTTAATTTATTTTTTGATAAATTAATTATTCTAAATTTTTATTATAAAATCTCAACCATATTAGTTTTTTCTTATTGTAATATAACAATTGTTATTATAATTTTTCATTATCATCAATGTAAATAATAGTTAATGTAAAATTATTTATTATTATTTTTTTCCATTTTTAAATTTTAATATAAAATGATATTAAACATCGTCAATTGTATTTCTTAACTCTTCATTATCTAAAATATAGTAATAATATTATATTTATAATTGTAATTTATTTATAAAATATATATCTATTTTAAATTAAAGTATTATATGTTCTTTGATTGTTATGCACAACATGTAATATTCAATAAAAAATTACAATAATTATTAAAAAAGACTTTAAAATCTTAAAAATAATTTTAATTATTAAGATTTAAAAAATTAACTATAATTTTTAATTTGAGTGCTTGTTGCAAATTTAAGAAAAATATGTTACTAGGTCAATTTTAAGCCATAATTATTCCATAATTATATGTTTAATTTAATTTCAAAATAATAAATATAATATATAAATAGATATTATGTATAGTTAATTATTAAAGTTTGGTGGATGGATATCATGCAAACATAGCTGATGGATATCCCAAACATAGTTGATATATATGTTTTGAACATAATCATAAAAAGTAATATATATTTTTAACATAGTTTTGGACTTACTTATAGAGTTAGTGAGTTAGATAATATTGCTTTATTTTATTTGTTTTAATTTAATATTATATCGTGTATGTGTGTATATATTTCTTTTTTTTGATAAATTAATTATTTTAATTTTTTATTATGAAATCTTAATCATATTAATTTTTTTTTCTTATTATAATATTTTAATTATTATTATGATTTTCACTATCATCAATGTAAATAATAGTTTTGATATTAAAAGCATCAAAACAAGGGTGTTGATCCTGTAGACAAACAATATGTAGGCAACTTCAACAAGTTGTTAATGAAACATTAACAACATAGTTACAAACCAAAAAATTATATCAAAAGTAGATAAGAATTTTTTTAGCAAGAATCGAAAGAAGGCCAACACCCTCATCTTAAATAGACCCTAGACACCCGAAATTTCTCCACCTTAATAGAAGACAAAGATAGGGGTCATTGCAAACAAACATATTCCAACATTGGATGAGCAACTACGGGTTGTCAAACAATCTCTACCTCCATAGGAGACAATGAAGGAACAACCAACCAAAGAACAACTGTAATCCCAAATTAGAGCTCCAATACCGTATCCACTGAAAAACAACCATCACTAAACCTGCAAAAGCAAAATCCAACTCAATGGGATTATCATGAGTGTAGGTCAAGGCATGGTAGTGTTAGGGTTTCAAGCAGATCTGAAGCAAATATGAACTAACAATTATATGCAGATTTAAATACAAAAGATAAAGAAATAAAATAGGACACATATAACACAAACATTTAACATGGTTCACCCAAAATGGGTTACGTCCACCATACACAGCCGTCTAATCTTTCTTATTATCCAACAAAAATAGTACATCAACATTACAATGCCTTAAGCATCCCAGCCGCTTATAACATGCGTTTTTAGGGCAAAAACAAAGTTGGCCTTTTTAGGGTTTTATTACAATGTTAGTTTTCATCAAAAAAAAAAAACCCAATTTTTTTTTTCTTGGGGGCTCTCGCCCCCGAACCCCCGCTTTTCTCGGGGGCTGCCGCCCCCGAACCCCTGCCCGGCCCGGCCTTGGACCCCGGCAAGGATACGTGCTGAGTGTACAGTACTTTGTTGATCAGTCGCCACATTTCAACAATCTCCCACTTGGAGACTGATCAAGCTCCACACTGAACAATCTCCCACTTGGAGACTGATACTACATGACACCACTGTACATGCAACATTCACTGGATAAAACACTAGGACTCGATTGGTATAAATTCCACAATTATCAATCAAGAAGACCAACAGAAACTGATGAAGAAATCAGCTTCTCCTGTGGAACTGCCTTCGTGAACATATCGACAAGATTCTCACTTGTGTGAATCTTCTCAAGCCGTAACTGACCCTCCTCCAAAACAGTCTGGATGAAGTGGTACCTGAGCTGAATGTGATTTTTCCTTGAATGAAAACCAGAGTTCTTCGCAAGATGAATGGCACTCTGGCTATCAGTATACAATGGGCGATCCTCCTGTGTTTGACCCAATTCCTCCAGAAAACATTGTAACCAAATAATCTCCTTACTGGCTTCTGTAGCAACAACATACTCAGCTTCAGTGGTTGAAAGTGCAACAACCTTTTACAGCCTAGAAATCCAACTGATTGTAGTTCCCCCTATAGTAAAAACATACCTTGTAGTAGTCCTCCGTGAATCAATATCACCCACCAGATCAAAGTCAACAAATCCACTCAGAGCAGCATTAGATCCTTTGAAACATAATGCCTTCGTGGTAGTTCCTTTCAAATACCGAAGAATCCATTTCACAACATTCCAATGTTCCATACCTGGATTACTCATAAACCTGCTCACAACTCCCACTGCATGTGCAATATTTGGCCTTGTGCATACCATTGCATACATCAGACTGCCAACAGCTGATGAATACGAGATGTTAGACATTTTATTAACCTCTTCCTGTGCCTTTGGGCACATCTCCTTAGTCAATTTGATATGACTAGCCAAACGTGTACTAACTGCTTTTGCATCCTGCATGTTAAATCTTTTCAACACCTTCTTTATATACTCACTTTGGGACAAATTCAAGGTTCTATTTTTCCTGTCCCATGTAATCCTCATACCGAGAATTTGCTTAGCTGCACCCAAATCATTCATAGCAAATGACCTAGCTAATTTCTGTTTAAGATCATTTATATGTTGCATGTTAGACCCAGCAACAAGCATGTCATCAACATAAAGCAACAGGATAATATAACTACCATTATCAAATCTCTTAAAATATACACAATGATCAGAATGACATCTATGATAACCGTGTTCAACCATGAAACTATCAAATTTTAAATACCATTGTCAGGGTGCTTGCTTTAGGCCATACAAACTTTTCTTTAGCCTGCACACCAAGTTCTCCTTACCTTTGACCTCATATCCCTGTGGTTGCAACATGTAAATTTCCTCCTCCAAATCTCCATGGAGAAAAGTTGTTTTCACATCTAATTGTTCAAGATGTAAATCATCTGCAGCCACAAGACTAAGTACAGTTCTTATTGAAGTTATTTTTACAACTGGAGAAAATATTTCATCATAATCTATACCCTTTTTTTGTGCAAAACCTTTTACCACAAGTCTGGCCTTATATCTTTTCTGACCTTCTTCCTCCTCCTTTAGCCGATAAACCCATTTGTTAGGCAAGGCTCTTTTTTCTGTAGGTAAAGGGAATAAGTCCCAAGTCTTATTTTTCATCAAGGAGTCCATCTCCTCTTTCATGCCTAGCTCCCACTGTTGTTTGACATCCACCTGCATTGCTTCTTCATATTCTTCTGGTTCACCAGAATTAGTTAATAATATAGAATACAAAGAAGGAGAAAATCTTTCAGGGGGTCTACTTGATCTTGTAGAACGTCTAACACTTGTAGGAGTTTGTGGGACATTCTATTGTTGTTGAGCATCAGGTACTTGTGGCATTTCATTTTCAGGAATCCCATCCAACACCACATATTCTTGCTTGTCCTATTCATGCTTCTTTTCCTGCATATGTTCTTTATACATAACCTTCTCATTGAATATAACATCTCTACTTCTAGTTATTTTCTTATTTTCATAATCCCATAACCGATAGCCATATTCATCTATCCCATATCCAATGAAGGTACATTTATGAGATTTAGCATCAAGCTTGGTTCTGTTTTCTTTATCAACATGGACAAAAGCTTCACAACCAAAGGTTTTCAGAAAAGAATAATTTACCTTTTTACTAGTCCATGCCTCCTCTGGAATACCACCATCCAAAGAGGTTGAAGGTCCTCTATTTATCAAATAGACAACAGTATGTACAACATTTGCCCAAAAATGTAAGGGCAATCCATCATGCAATCTCATGCTCCTCGCATGTTCCATGATAGTCCTATTCATTCTCTCTGACACACCATTCTCCTGTGGAGTTCCTGGAACTGTCTTCTGCTTTCTAATCCCATTTAAGGAGCAGTAATCTTCAAATGATTTGCTGCAATAGTCACCTCCATTATCCGATCTGAGACACTTCAACTTTTTTCCTGTCTCATTCTCAACCAAAGCTTTTTATTTTTTAAAAGCTTCAAAAACATCTTATTTTTGTTTTAGGAAATATACCCATGTTTTTTTGGTTGAGTCATCAATAAAAATAACATAATAACAAGAGCCACCAAGAGATGATACCTGAGCCGGTCCCCATACATCGGAATGCACAAGCTCTAACTTCTCACTCTTCTTCTCTTTCCCAACCTTGAGAAATCTGAATCTTTTTTGTTTGCCATAAACGCAATTTTCACAGAACTCTAAATCAATCTTCTTTAGTCTTGGCAATAGATTTTTGGAGTGAAGGATTTTCATCCCTTTCTCACTCGTGTGCCCAAGCCTATGGTGCCACATTATCGAATCTGTTCTTGCAACATCTATTGTTGTTGTCCCTGCAGTAACTTTATCTGTAGCAGCTAAGGTAGAGTAAGTGTTACCAGTACACAGATATAATGTGCCTACCTTCTCACCTTTAGCTACTACTAATGATCCTTTACTGACCTTCCAGATACTGTCTGAGAAGGTAACTATGCAACCTTCACTACCTAGTTGCCCTGCAGAAATTAAATTTCTTCTTAAGTTAGGAACATGTCTTACCTCTTGCAGAAACCAGTCATTACCATTCCGCAACTTGATCTTTATCTTTCCTTTTCCAACAATTTGACGGGGCTCATCATCACCCAAATATACCTGTCCAAAATCACCTTGAACATAATCTAGAAAATATTTTCTATGGGGTGTAGCATGAAATGAAGCCCTAGAATCTATTACCCAGGAATCATTAACATTATCCAAACATAAGATTAAAGCATCTTATAAAGTATTACTTGCAATATTAGCTTCCTTACTGTCATTTTCATTTTTGTCTCCTTCTCTGTTTTTTCGAGACCAACAGTCTTTCTTTAGATGACCAAGCTTTCCGCAGTACCAGCAATCTTTCTTTCCTTTAGATTGAGAGCGTTCTTTCTTTGACTTCCCTCGTTACTTCTCATTCCAAGGGCCTTTTTCTCTTTCCTTTGATCTTCCTTTGTTCTCCACATTCAAAACACTACCCAATGATGTTGGAGTCTCACCTGTGCTTTTCCTTCGCATTTTCTCGCTTAGGATAACACCAACAATATCATCAAATACCAAAGTATTTTTACCAGAGACAGAGTTACTTACAGCCATAACCAAGCTATTCCATCTTTTTGGCAAAGAACATAAAATCAAGAGAGCCCTAACCTCTTCTGCAGAGGTAATTTTTACTGAAGACAATTGACTGGTAATTGTATTAAATTCATTTAAGTGCTCCGCTACAGATCCTTCCTCACTCATTTTCAAATTAAACAAACGCTTCATAAGAAATACCTTATTCGAAGCCGAGGGTTTCTCATACAGCTTAGCCAATGTCGCCATCAAATCTACAAACATTTTTGCTTCTGTTATATTGAAAGCTACAGACGGTGCAAGACACAATCGAATGGATCCCAGTGCCTTTCTATCTAAAATGTCTCATTCTTCATCTGACATTGTGGTCACTTTCTTTGCCTTTTCCTTCTAATGGCCGCCACAAATCCTTTTGATATAGGTAATCCTCCATCTGCATTTTCCATAACTGATAATTCTGGCCGTTAAACTTTTTGACCTTGAATTTGGAATCCTTCATTGCTCCCACTCAAATCTGAAGGTCCTGCCAATTTACAGAAAACCTCACTCTGATACCAATTGTTAGGGTTTCAAGCAGATCCGAAGCAAATATGAACTAACAATTATATGCAGATTTAAATACAAAAGATAAAGAAATAAAATAGGACACAGAGAACACAGAGATTTAACGTGGTTCACCTAAAATGGGTTACGTCCACCATACACAGCCATCCAATCTTTCTTATTATCCAGCAAAAATAGTACATCAACATTACAATGCCTTAAGCATCCCGGTCGCTTATAACATGTGTTTTTAGGGAAAAAACAAAGTCGACCTTTTTAGGGTTTTATTACAATGTTGGTTTTCATAAAAAAAAATACCCCAAAATTTTTTTCTTAGGGGCTCCCGCCCTCGAACCCCTGCCCAGCCCTGAACCCTGGCAAGGATACGTGCTGAGTGTATAATACTTTGCTGATCAGTCGCCACATTTCAACAGGTAGATCCACCTCAATAGAAGCCTTTGAAGGAAAAACTCGAGAGTTCCTAATCCAAACCCCAAGTTGGAGACCCATGCCCAAAACTCATGACCAAAACCACCAAACAAGGACCACTCTCCAACCAACAGAAGCAAATTCCATCTCTATAAGATTGCAAAAAGTGTAGGTAGAGACAAGGCAATGTGAGGCCCATCAATTGCCCAACAAATGAATAATAGAAGAGATAATGACAGAATAGACTCCACGAAAATAACCCAACTCTCCACCATACAAAATAGAGCCACAAAATTCTAAAGCCAAGAGAATAAGAGTAGAAATGTTCCCATTGAGAACACCAACCACCAACATGGTGTTAAGATCGCACACCTTCTCAAAGCAAGAAGTAGAGAAAGGAAACCAACAGATAACTTCCTTGAAAGGATTTTCAACAACACAAAGGTTAAAGACCCCAACTCTAACCTTCATCATAAGCATAACCACCATAAGGGAAACTATACAAACAAACACAGTGAAATCATTATCTCTACTAGCACTAAAGGCCCAAAGCCAGACACCTTGTATGAGAATAAAACCCAAGAACACAACCCTGGGGCAAAAAGAAAAATACGGAAACTAGGTAATGGCCTGCATTGAAGAACTACCAACAACACAAGGGTACAAGACCCCATCACCATCATTCACAACAATTAGGCACAAACCGCCAATATAGACCACCATAGAGGCCCATTTTCTATCTTCCCACAAAGAGCTAGGAAATAGTTTTGTGAATAGAGTAACTGTAATGCCCACTTCTTACCCAAGTGAACATCCCTTAGAAGTAGCAACAATTTTTTTAAACAACATACCACATATTTATTAAAAGATATTATGATCCTACTCACCATAACATTCAACTAAAACTAAAAATAATAATGAATCTAATTTAAATAACACTCAACTAATGAACCTATCACTTCATACCTGAGTTTATCTTCCCTGTACAGTACTTGGCTCGACCTACTGCATGTTCCTGCATATATCTTTACACAACTAGATGCACAATATCAAATCTATCAAATGCTAGATACATGACCGACCAGATAAATCAAATTATTACTTTAGCTGGATAAATCATATAGCAATCTACCATGGTACTCAAAAGTACAAACATGCTGATGGAAATAGGGAAAACAATTGAGAGGGGGGTGAATCAGTTGTCACAAAAACTTACACAAATTAAACTTATTATTAAATCTAATAATTAAGCATGAATCAACAACACATCATAAACACCCATAACACCAAGATTTTTGACACAGAAAACCCAGTCAAGGGAAAAACCAAGGTGGGAACACACCCACAATAAGATGATACTCTGTTAGAAGTATATAATCATTACAATGGGGAATGCACATGCATTCAGGCATACTGTCTGTATCTCATTGCTCAAAAACAAAAAAGGGCTCCAACCCAGGGAAGACTCACTGTTTTACAAATAGATTCAGATCACATTCGGAAGATCATGAACTGAGAAAATAGTATCTCCTTAATGCCTGGTTACAGTTTCGGTTAAGCACATAACAACTTCCTCTTCTTCCCACTTCTTCTTTGTCTCCAAAAGATTAATACATTCAACACACATACATTATGATTCTCATCCACTCACACTCAAATAGAAATATATTACAGTTATTGTCACGAATCGTTTTATTTAATAATGTGCAATTTAAAGATGTAATGTGATTTTGAAATTTAAAATAGATTAGATCATTCATAATCTAGTATGAGGAAATATAGTATGTTTTTTACTCCTGCAATTGATATGAAATTCGAAATTTAATATTCTTTTGGGTTTGTCAATACTGATAAATTTTTGAGTGCAAGTAATGCAGGATGAGGTGAAGGAGGTCAAAGGCGAGAACATGAATAAGGTAGAATTGCTTTTAACTAAATGACTTCGATGGAAAAGGGAATCTCTCACACACCACATTTGGATTTATAATTTGCATCTTGAAAATATGGATGATTTAAATGACCTTATTTGAGTGTTTGTTCAAATTGAAATGATGAATTTGGAATGAGAAGTAGATTGATTTAAATGTTTATACATGTGCACTAATTGCATTATGTGAGTAGTGTTTGAATTAAATCTAAGTTGTGTGAGTAATTGTGAAATATTATGCTTTATTGTTAAAAGAGATAAAATGTATAAATGATTCAAAAAAATGAATATTGACCCTAGGTTTAATGTTCTTTTTAGATATGTATAAATGTATGAAAATTGTACTTATGAGTTTACCTTTGTAAATTGAATAATAGTATAATGTATATATGAGAAATTTATTCAATCATATACATATATCATTATCCAATTATCGTGAAATTTGACTTCGTCAAGAATTTTGTCTATACATACGTAATCATTTGAGATTAAAAATATATACGCATTATATGTGTGTGTGTGTGTGTGAATTCTAATAATAATTTGATTATGTACTTGTAAACATGTATGTAAATATTGTATATGTATTTTTGAAATTAAATTATGTAATGAAAATCCGATTTATATATTTTATTAAAATAAAAGGGGGGGTTTATCAAAGAATTTATTAAACAAAGTTTAATGTTTAATATTAATGAAAAGTCATATAATATATATATTTATAATATTAAACATATTAATAGTAAAAGGTGGCGGGTTAAGGTAGTCGACCGTTTGAGGCCGAAGGAAGAGCCGCTTTGGTCGGTTTGTTAGCAGACTCCCTCCACCCACAGTAGCCGCTGTCAAAGCAATTACGCAAGCCAGAGCACGATGGAGACTTAAACACTCCCACGACCCCTTTGTGGGTGACTTGGCATGCAATGTGACTCTTCGGTGGATAAGCTGAGAAGTCGATAGATTCCATGTTCGACTGATGCAGCAATCAAGCTCCAATTGAAACGGTTGGAGGTTTTTAACAATAAAAGACTCGAGCTTGCCACAAAACGAGGGTGGTATTTAATTCATAGAACTGCGTGGAGATTATAGTTACAACCACATGACAATAGAAATAGTGGAACAGTAAATAAGACCCAAAGGATAGCAGCAAACATAGCTAAAGATTAGAATAAATAGACGTATAAACACACACATTGGGCATTCTTTCTCACACAGGATTAGAAGAGCGATAATTTCTTGAAGGGAAGGTTAGAATAGTTGGATATAGAGGAGAAGAATAGTTGGATAGAGATAAGAATAGTTGGAGAGAGAGAGAGAGACTTGCAATCAAGGCGTGGAACCATTTGACGAAGAACGACAAGGTCAAAATCTTACAATCCACTCTAAGTTTCCAAGAGGTTATAATCCTTTGTTTATGTTTTATTTTATTTGTTATATTTGGTATAAAATGTGTAGAAATGGAAGTTTAGATAATAGGTATGTTCGTCAAAGTGGGTAGCAATTATTATTATCTTATTTGAAATGCTTTGTAAACCATTGTGGAATAGAAGAAAAGAATTTGGAGAAAAGATGTTGTTAATATCGTATTTTGCATAAAAATAATTAGTTCTAATTCTATTTTAAGAATGTGTTTGCGTACTTTAGGTTATATATGAGATTAATTTCATACATGTATAACACCTTCTTTTGTATGTACTTTATTTTAGACGAAAGATTGATTTTAAGATTATTGCTTATAAAAGTTTATCGTTTTCCAAAATATGAAAGATTGTCTTCGATAGATATATTAGACAAGTAATGATTAGTAAGCAAAAATGATATCTCTATTTTTGTTTTAAAAGAAAGATTGTATTCTCAGTAGAATTTGTGTTTGAGGGAATCAAGCTAGGGTTAAGCTTGAGTTAGAAAATTTACCTTTCGGGACGGGTGCCGAATGTGGATGTTTTAGGGAGAATAGTTGCTTTTTCCAACTATTATTTTGCTATGCATGGCATATACTCAGCTGAGTTATTGTTTGAATTATCCGTAGAAAAAGATGGAAATTCCTTATTTATACTCTCTACCACATCCTAGTATGATAGCGAATGCTTGTTTCTTAGAATGAAGTAGGAAAAATGAAAATGCATATATTATCTAGGCACGCACTAGATTCCCTCTTGCTTTCAAATTCTTTGGTTAAACCAATTCGTGCAGGGTCGGGTATTCTTGATTGATCAAGAATTTCGGGGAAGTGTAAGCTTCAAGGTTGGGCGGAAAAAGTGCCTGATTCTTGTTCTCGTCTGCGTTCAAAAGACAGAAGGAAGCGACTCAGACTAAAGATCGACGGATGCATCTTCTTGTATATTCTTAAGGCAATTTGGAAGCCTAAGTAGGAAATAAGAACTTCTTAGTATTGGATATTGTATTATTCATGTGCATTATTATGATATATTCGATGTTTGCTTATATCTTGTATAAAATATGCTTAGAGATTGAAATTTTAAGTTTATTTATGAATAAAGAGTAGTTTAGGGTTAGATCCTAGATTGACGTCTTTACAGTTATTTATACACGACATCAACCTTGTGAAGATCATCAAGGTCAGCTCGACATTTAGGGTTGGTGCTCCTTGGGTTGGTGCCCTAAACATTGTAATCAAAGATTTCCATTGTGAGGTTGGATTGGAGTAGTAGACTCCAACAACATTTCTCACCAAGGTTTTTCCCATCTTGGGTTTTCCTCGTATATGCTGGTGTTATGTGATGTCCCTTTTGTGTGTGAGTGCATTTGTGTTAGTCTCCCATCTAACCGGTAAGTCTGCATTGAGTTAGATTTGATAACCGGTATACTCACATAGGATAGTTAAAGGGAAAAGTTTGTGAACCATTGATTTACCCCCCCTCTTAGTGACACATTGTTTCTAACAATTATGTGCCTTATTTTCTAGGTAGATCGACCTTTAGTTTGGTACAAAACTCTCTTTTTAGACTCTAGAATGCCAGGTTGGCCACATACTTGGTGCATTAAAATTTTACAGTATGAATTATATTTTTATATTATAGGATTGTAAAAAAAATATAATTCAAGTTGAGCCTCCATCTTTGATTTCATGTCAACTAGACATATTGTTTAAGCCCAAAACTAGCTCTTCAACAACCAAAAGAAAGTTCATAGAACATGGTCTAAAAGACAAAATTTCTTAATTTTGGCAATTGAATGGGTGTCAATAATTGATGGGGAGTCTCCATTTCCAATTTCATGATTTTTTAATGTGATTTGTAGTTATAACAAAAATTTCTATTAATCATGTGCAAACTAGTTGTCATTGCAAATGAGCCCTTAGATGATGGTAGGTTGTTCATTTTTTTGCAAATGAATAATGATCCCTGTAGAATTTTCTACATTACTTGGTTCCCCAATTTTTAAAAGAAGTTTGTATTAGTTGCCATTCATTAGTTGTGGCATATGGTGGGACTTTCCTCTACTCAAAGATTTGTTTTAGAAGCCCCTTTGTTTGTCACACGTCACCACTGTGAAAGATCAAAATACCTTCACAGAGTTCCTTCAAAGAAGCTTTGAAAGCTCTCCATGTGTCCTCCTAGTGGAGAAGCTTCGCCAAAGAATTGAAAGTATCACTTAGACTCTAGTTGTGAGACATGTGTGCTGACAACATCTCTACCATAAGAAAAAATGATCTTGGGCTGTTAGGATACTATCGCTATGCAGGTGAACGATGAAAACAAACTAGGAGAGGAATGAGCATGCATGAATCAAAAAAAAATTAAGCATGTTTTGATAACAAAATTCATGAGGATACTGACAAGTAGTTATCCCCTTAACTATGACCAAAAACACATATGTTTTCCATGCTGAATTTCAAGGAAGGATTAATGATTCAATGTTTTCCAATTTGAAAGTGGTTAATAGCATCACTTTGGCCTCATTGATGTGGATTCTTGTCAATAGGAAATGATATCTTTTGGGAATGGTTATAAATGTTGGGAAAATTTTGTAAAGGGCATCTTGAATTTGGAATCATTAGATGCTATTACGAGATATTTATTTAGACCTAAAAGGGGGTCCAAGCTTCCAAAAATGCAGAGTTTTTAGACACTTTAAGCCATCTTTTTAAAAATGTTGTTCAACTTTGATTTTTTGTGCATACTGTGACTAGTATTTGAAGTCTTTGTGTTATTGAATATATGACAAACTATGCCTATGTTGCTTTTGTGTTATTACGAATAATATGTTGTGCCAATGGTGAATGAATGATCACTTTTATTTGGCATTTCTCTGGTTCCCTTTTTATGAAGTTTGAACTATGTATTACATTTGATCTTTCATATTTCAAAAATATAGGTTATGGGTTATACCATTTTCATAGGAAACAAAATGAGAATCAATTTCTAAGTTGTTAATTTTATTCGGCTTTTACACATACCCCATAGCTAGGATTTGGATATTTTACCCTATGCCTTTGTCGCTTCGAGTGCCTTGTTTTCTTCCTAAATGATGGATTAGTGGCGAATTGTGCCTAATCTGCAAAATGAACAAACCCCCAGATATACCATTTCATGGAATATTTGAAGTGTTTTAAACACTTCGCATTCATTGAGGTTTTATTTTCAATCTTTCTCAAACCCTTTGGTTTGAGTTATGATTTTTCCTCCCCTTTTCCCCCCTTTTTAGAAATCGAAGAGCTAACTCCTAAAATCCTAGATGTCATTCCATGGGTTGCACCTAGTCACACACCTTTGAAACTTCCTAACTGCCTTATTCTTAAGGTGATGTCTTATTGGTGATCAACAATCCCTAAAAATTATAGTTTCTTCTCATAAATTTTCACTACTCCCAAAGACATTTCATGCTCTCAACATTGATACCATCTTCCAACCACAATGACTTCAATTTTTTATTTTTATTATTATTTTGTATAAAAAGTAATTAAAGAAATATTACATTATTCTAATTTGGCATAGGGATCAAAATATTTACAATGTGTTTTTGCACCCTTTATTAGTTCCGACCAAGGATACTATTGCATCCATGATGTTTTTAAAAGAGTTAAAATAGTTATTAGTCATTGTCCTTGTTAACCAATCACTTTTAAAATTTTTTCAAAATAGAATAATTTTTTCTTTACAAAAGTTAACATGCAAAATCTTTAACAAAAATTATTTAAAAAATGATTTATTGATTATGTGATTGGCTAAAATATTTTGATTAAGCCTTGCACTTTCACGTCGTTTTAGGAAAAGTGAATTTTTATTTTAAAAAGAGTCTTTCATATGAACTCAGCAATATAAAACAAAGCAAAAATGTTTGTTCCACACATTAATAACCTTTAAGGCCACCCTATGTCACATGGGTCCCTTTGATACTATGAGTGGAAAATCATTGTTTACTTTGGATCTAATTTCAAGGAGTTATTAATTAAAATTTAAATATTTTTATAATAAGGATGACCTATATAAATTTTTTTCAAGGACCAACAGATTTCTTGATATGTCCCATTCAAATACTTGATGAACACTAAGTATTCATCAAAGAAATACTTTAAATACCACCACTATATTAAGTTGTATTTGTTCCCTGTACATGACAAACAAGGGCGAATATAATCATCTTTAAGTAATGTACTTAAATTTGGTCATGAATTAATAATTAATATTTTCAAATATTTTTATGTTAACTTATTTGTTTTTTATTAAAAAAGCAGTGAGAATGAGGGCACTGACCCTTTACATAACATAACTATTAGTGAGACCACAATGCAAAAAACAACACTATAACAACATTAACAGTAACATAACTAACAACAAAATGAGACCAAGTCTTTGAAAATAAAAAACAACAAGCAAAAAACACAAAAAAACAAACTATAGGGACACCTTGCGCACCCCAGTGGCATTAATGACACTGTTCCATTCATTGAACAAGAACTTATACAGGTCCTCAGCCTCCTGCTTTTCCTCCTTCGTGCCCGCAGTTCGTTCCCTTAGCAGAGAGAGGGTGAGCATCGAGCTATGTAAAATCTGTAGATGAAATTTGTTTAAGGCCCGCAATTTGGGTGTCCCAGGCCTCCACCTTGCTCTTGAGCCGATTGACATCATCCATGATAGCCAACAATTCAAGCACAGGGCCTAGGTTCTCAATCCTCTGTGTGATGTCCAACACACCGGTGCACAACATTTCCATTTGCTCTAGAGTAGGGACACCCTGGGGATTCACATTAGCCTTGTCATCCATAGTCTTATCCATAGCCTTGACCACATCTTCAGCAAGGGAACAATCAATGTCATTATCGAGGCCCAGCAAAGGAATAGCTTTCATCACTTGCTCCACCATCTTTATATCCAAGTCCAAGTCACCAGAGTCCAGGGCCTTAGTATCAGAATTTTTATCACATGTGAGACCCACAGTGCCCATGTTCATAGGGGCCCTATCCTTAATATCAATAGAGTCTTGGGCTTGCATCTCAGAATTGCCCGTGCCAGCGGCACCAACAGTTCCCAAAACCATGGGGTCTAACTGCTTTAGTAGAATCCTCACTGGGGGGCCTCATAGTGGTTTTAGAGTCGTCTCCCTCCTTGTCCTCAATGGGGTCCTCCTCCGAGTCAATAGTTTCAATCACAGGGGTCTTCTTTTTATGCAAGCTTTTGGAAGCCAATATGGAGGATCTCCTTTTAACCTCAAAATCAGGGGAAGGGTTGTCATTCTTAGCATCCTTAGAAGATGAATTATCTTCAAAGACAATATGTTTGCGTTTAGTAGGGGTTTGCCTTTACCCTTGGATAGGGAGAGGGAAACGCTGGGAGAGGCAGACAAAGTCAAGCTGGGAGAGACCACAGATAAAGAAATAGCGGATGCATAAGTAGTCAAAGACATGAAGAAGTTGGTTGTAGCAAAGCCTTCATGTGAATATTGGAAAAATATGGGGAAGCCCATAGAAAGGGCGGCAAGCTGCTGAGGAGTTGGCATAGGAGGTTGAGAGAGCGAGAGGTTCCGAGGGGGCAAAGGGCCTCATGAAATTTGTACAACCTATAAATGAATCCCTAGTGAAGGAGGTAGGGTGGCTTATCCCCATGCTCGGGGTCCATGGTGTCTTTAACATACTTTTCAATGGAATGCAATAAATAAAAAGGGAGATAGAGAAAATCGTTGTTGCGAAAATGATTTGGAAGGGGCAAATGATAGTAGTAAAATACCTTGTGCCTACCCTCGAGAGTGAAGTACTTCATGATCATAAGGCATATCATATTCCATGGGTGTTTAAGCTCTTCTCGAGTAAACCTAGCCTGGAGTTTGACAAGTTCCTCACGATTGTAGAAGAAGCATTTCAGGCCTTCATTGTTGGCGACATGGCTGGTGCGCTTCCAGCGTTGATCGTCAAGGGCTAGCTTCGTGGCCTGGGCAATTGTTTCCTCAGAGACATCAAAAGAAATATCGCCCACTGAAACACGCCTCCCAGACTAGGAGGAGGCAAAACCAGCCAAGAGTTTCTCGTCATGGCTTTGCGGACATTCCAATAAATCAGCAACCCTCCCTTCAACGCAGAAATTCTAGACTAGGGGACCATTCTTGAATTCATTTGGTTTGTCCTATTCATATCTAACTCTTTCACCCCCCATATCCTCTGCCAATAGAACGTCTTTAGACATGAAAAAAAATTGCATTAAAGATTGTAGAGACCCTTCGAGAAGCAAGCCGAGAAAAGACAATGGGAAGTGTGTGAGCCCGACGTCATTAAGTGAGACATGAAGTTGGGCGCATGGGAAAAATTGAAATCACTTTTGGAAATGATTTCTTGGTTACAAGGCATGAAAAGCCAACAAATACTGACAACAACCAACACGTTACCATTTTAATCGTACCTCATCATAACACAGTAAGCATAAAGGATTTGCCAACAAAGCAGTACATCCTTCACTGTCAACCTGGCCGAACGAGTCACCACCACATCAGCATAGATCAAAGAAATATTCTCATAATTTGAATTGTGAAACCAACACCTTCGGACGACCCAAAGGGAAGAGAGGAGAGTAAGGAAAAAACTTGGCAACAACTCAATCATTGATAAGAATTTTAGATTTATATTCCTAAAGAAGGAAGTTAACATGGTCCAGGAGGGAATTATGGCTCCTCCAACATCTCAAACCAGAAAGATTTAGGCCAAGGGTTGCCAGAGCATCCGCCACTCTGTTGTCTTCCCTGTAGACGTGCATAATTTTGAACGAATCAAGCCCGTAGATGAGCCTCAGGGTGTCCCTGATGGTTCTCTCAATGGTCCAAATGAGCCTATTTCTCCCTTTGACAACATCAATGATGAGCTTAGAGTCACCATCAATATCCATAATCCTGATTCCCATGATGAGGGTGAGACAAATACCCCAGGCTAAGGCCATTGCTTCAGTCTGATTGGAGGAATGCCCATTCAGGTTGCCCGCATAAGAAGCAACAAGGACCCCCAATTGGGCTCTGATAACCCTCCACCAATAGCTAGACCCCCCCTGGCAGCCCCATCAAAGTTGAGTTTGAAATGTGTGGCCAAAGGGGACCAGACCGTGCTTTGCCTTAGGAGTTTCTTAGAGCAATCAACAAGAGAGAACGAGGGGGTATGTTCCAACATCTAACAATTTCCCAGTCCCAGGTAGAGGGAGGTTTGGAGGCCAATTGGGTTTTAGAAACAAAGATATTCTCAAGAATCAACTTTAGGAATCAAGAAAACACAATTTCCACAGAGGCCTCTTTGTCCCTGAATATCCTGTCATTCCTTTCCTTCCAGATACTCCAGCTCACACGAGGGGGGATCCGCTTCCACAGTTGTTGGATAAGGGGGTTGCATGAGGGGCCCCAGAACTCCTAGGACAAACTTAACAAGTTGTCATTCATAATCCAACATATATTGAGCTTGTTGTAGACCATCCCCTAGAGCTCCTGAGAAAAGACACGGTGGAGGAAGAGATGAGCAAGACTTTCCTCATCATTTTTGCAAAGGATGCATCTATTAGGTAATTGGAATCCTCGCTTGACCAAATTGTTTTGGGTCAAAATTTTGTTGAGGAGAGCAGTCCACCAAAATAAATTGACCCTGGGGATGAGTTGGGGATTCCAGAACTCTTTCCAGATAGAGGTGTTATTAGGTCCTCCTAGCAAGCTGTTGTAGGCAGTTCTGACAGAGAAGTCCCCAGAAGGGTCCCACTTCCAAATGAATCTATCTTCCCTAGGAAAAAGGGGGAGAAAGGTGTTAGCCAAGAGCTTCTGGAGCTCTCTAGCAGCAAGAATGAGGAAGGGATGATCAATGCAACAGTCCTCCAAATCCCTCCAAGTGTTGTTGATGAATTAATCACTGACCCTTTCTCCAAAGAAACTTTTGGCAACATCCTAGAGCCTTCTAAGGGAGGGGGATGAAGCAAGGGGCTTCTCTCCCAACCAAAAATCCTCCTAGAAGAGAATATTCCTTCCATTTCCAATAAGCCACCTCACCATGGGATAAAGGGTCCCTACAACTCAAGATGTTGTTCCAAATTTTGGAACCCCTGGGGAGGCCCTCCTCTTTCAGAACAAAGGAAAAATCCCCATTACCCGGGTATTTAGCCCTGATGATCCTGCTCCAATCCGCATCCTTATTCAAAAGCTTCCAGGCAAATTTGGTCATAAGGGCCTTATTAAACCTAGAGATCTTGCGGGTTCCCAACCCGCCCATGGCCTTAAGGAGACAAACACTGTCCTAGCCCACCAAAGCGAGCCTCTTGTTTTCTTCCATCTCCGTCCAAAGGAAAGTCTTTTGGATATTCTCCAGCTTAGCAGCCATAGCCTATTTGTTTTCTTCATATCGATTGGTATTTAATCTTACAATGTATAATTATCATAAACATATTGTTATTTTATTTTATAAATTATATATAGATTATAAATACAATTTAAATGTGCAATTCATTTTTTAAAATGACAAAATATATTTTTTATTTAAATATTTAAATTTTTTACTTATAATTTATTTGTTTATATTTTTTATTGATCTTATATACCACTTCTTTCTTGTATTTAATTCTTAAAAAAATATTTACAAACCTATTTGTTTAATAATTTTAATCCATGAAATTTTAATGATCTCTTTTACAAAATCTTGAATTAAACTTAAAATTTTATTTCTATATTTTTAATATATTTTGTTTCATTGATTAATTGATTGTTGAATAATAAAAAACTTGCTATCAAATTGTCACAATCTATATTATAATTCTTTTAGAGCTTCAGGATTAGATTGTGTGCCAATTTTTTAACATCAACGTTTCGAATCACACTCTGTGATTCATCATCACGATGAGAAAGAGTTGAAAGGAGATGAAAAATGGCAAGTTGTAGATCTAGACTGAATATAAAGAGACGAGAGAGGGGAGGGAAAGAAAGACAACACATAGATCGAGGAAAAGAATAAAAAACTACTAGCCCAACTCCTAAAAAGAGAAGAAACACAAATATAAATAAATAAGCACTAAAAATATGAATTAAAGTACTAAAAAGATAGACCAAAATATATAAATAATTAAAAAGTAAAAATATAAGTAGAACAATGAATACAAAGAAAATCAAAAGAGAAGAAAAACATAAAGAAAAAAAATTCTAGCCCCGAAAACTAGTAAATCCCATAAATTGAGAAAAAACGAACACCAAAAAAATAGAAAAGGAGAGAGGAAATACAAAACGACAAGAGATTGAATAAATACAAGTGAAATGCATATATATACATGAGAAATATATATATATATATAAGAAATACACAAAGGAAAAGCAAAAAGGAAATATTAAAAATAAAATAAAAAATACAAGTAACAAACAAAAACTAAACCAACAAAGACCAAGAGAAGAAGGACACACGGAAAACAAAAGTAGCCTAGGGACATCTTCTCTGAATCAGGGGTTTATAAGGTCGTTTCCTCTTGTGGCACTCATATATAGGGGAGGGGTCATTCCTTTAATATTAGAATCAAGGAGCATCGTGCAAACATCAAGCATGAGGGTGTTCTCAAATCAGCCCTAGCAAAGCACTCCTCGGTGACTAAGCATCATATATGCTTAGAGGACACTCAAATCCTTTTCAAGGAAGAAAACTTCTTCAAAAGGAAACTTAAGAAGGCCATTGTCATCAATAATCACCCAACCAATCTTAATCGTGATGATGGGTGGAGCCTCAATCCCTCTTGACACCTTGTGCTTGACTCTTTGAGAGGCCCTCTTCGTTAGCTTCTTTGTCTTCTCTTCCCCCCGCCTTGTTTCCTTTCTTTGCTCCCCTCTCCTTTCGCTGATCCTCTTGGCTCTATTCAAGGTGGACTCTTTTTGTTTTTTGTTTGTCCTTCTTCTCTTGGTCTTCGTTAGTCTATTTTTTGTTTGTTACTTGTATTTTCAATTTATTTTTTATTCTTATTCTTATTTTATTTTTATTATTTCCTTTGTGTGTGTGTATGTGTGTGAATGCGCACACGCACACGCATGTGTATGCACATATATGTATACATATGCATATTTGAATGTGTGTGTGTGTGTGTGTGTGTGAAAATTTCATGTATATATATATACACACACACACATTTCACTTGTATTTATTTGGTCTCTTATTGTTTTGTATTTCCTCTCTCCTTTTGTGTTTTTTTGGTGTTCGTTTTTTCTCAATTCATGGGACTTACTAGTTCTTGGGGCTAGGTAGTCTTGGCTTATTTTTAGTTTATTTTTTATTTTTTTTATTATGTTTGTCTTCTCTTTTGGTTTTCTTTGTATTCATTGTTCTACTTGTATTTTTACTTTTTAATTATTTATATATTTTGGTCTATCTTTTTAGTACTTTAATTCATCTTTTTAGTGCTTATTTATTTATATTTATGTTTCTTCTCTTTTTAAGAGTTGGGCTAGTAGTTTTTTATTCTTTTCCTTGATCCACGTGTTGTCTTCCTTTCCCTCCCCTCTCTCATCTCTTTATATTCAGTCTAGATCTGCAACTTGCCTTTTTAAATTTTTTTTTTTAATCTCTTTTCAACTCTTTCTCATCCTGATGATGAATCACAGAGTGTGATTCAAAACGTTGATGTTAAAAAATTGGCACACAATCTAATCCAGAAGCTCTAAAAGAAAAATAAACAACTTATATGTTCCCTCCAAACCTTTAATCTAACAAATTATCGAATATAATAATTTAAATTCTGTTATCTTAAATTATTATGCAAATAATCATAACCTAATTTTAATAAAAAAAAATATGTGCCTTTTTTAATAATTTTAATGACATAATGATTCTTATTTTTATTATTTAATTTTTGTTTTTAATGAGAGAATGATTTTTATTTTTATTATTTAATTTTTGAAATAAGATTTTTATTTTCCGTCTAGTTAACATGCTTGTCCAGTCCATTTCCCCATACATAAATTACTTGATGTATTGTATCTCTTGTTTATTCAACCCGATCATGTTAAAAATTCAAAATTTATGATGCAAATTGTGAGGTGTTTCCCATCCATCTCCCAAGGAAGAACAAATATTCTTAATCATTCCTAAACATTAATGAGATATGTAAAATGTACAAAAGCATCCCGTGAAAGGTCACAAGGAGGAAGAATATTCTCATTCACCTCTTATGCGATGCATCAAAATATGGGTCACGAGTTTTGTTTTAGGATCTTTCAATTTCAGAATGTGTGCAAAGTTATACGAATACCAAAATAAAGGCAAAGTGAAGTGTTTAATTCCAAATAAATTTTCACTAGTGAAAGGGATATATGTAGGAGAGTCATTTTATTCACTTGTGAGGTGAAAATCAAGTAGGCAAAATATTTTTTAGCTAGGAATATTAATTTCCATGTGAATGCAAGTGGATATTTTAACAAATAATTTCAATTTCAATTCATCTAAGCAGGGGAAAAAAAAAATTAGAGGAGATTTTAAAGATGTGGCATATTTTTTTATGTCCATGTATTGTTGAGAAAAAGATCAAATGGTACCAATTGTTAGTGTTATTTTCGATTCAATAATTTTCCTTTTTCTTTAATTTTTTAATTTTTGGATCTAATTAAGGGCTCGGCTAATTGGTTTCAAGCCAATCTTGGCTCTATGTTTGTCATAAGTCTAAGATTTGTAATGTCGAATTGATGTAAAATTCTACACATAAAAGACATTGCTTAAATCTAAACTTAATTTTTGTAGTGGTATTGTACTATTTATTTAGTAAATCAATATAATATTTACTCATATTTTGTTCTTCCATTTATCTCCATTTCTTATTATATGCTTCTAGGAATTTGATAATTTTCTAGGTGTATAGTTGTTCACTTGTAGTAGGCACTAGTTATTTTGTATCCACAAAATATAGTGAAAATTTCTATTAAGTGTGTTTCATAATAGGAAGTCTTTCTAATTTAGTATGTGAGATTTATAAACTCAAAAAACGGTATTAAGAATGAATTCCATTATTTAGGATATAAAGGCATTCGAGAGTTTGATCTCTACAAGGTAGATGGATGTAAATTAGGCTCATCTAAATTATGGCGTGCTTTGTCATTGTTGTCATTGGATATGTGTTGACTCTATTCTTGCAAGATAAGGTGCAAGTCCTTAGTGGTTGCATATGAACTAACACCTCAAATTAAAAAATGATAAACATCTTCACAAGGTGTAAGTTATTTGAGGTATGTTTGTCTTCATGGAGTGAAAATTTGTAAAGGATAACCATAAATTCTTATAAATTCATCATCCCTTTGCTTGCTTATAATGACAATATTTTTTTATTTTTAATAAATGATTTATTCATTAATCTTGTTAAGATGTAAAGGATCATACTTGTACTTGCTAAATATAGAATCCTTTACTTATTCATATGTGAATGTGTTAATTATCCACATGTATAGGTTTTGTTGCTAGAAATTTATATGAAACTAACTCATTTGAGTTAGTGACATAAAATTAGACTTATGTATTGTGTTAGTTGGACCTAGTTTCATTTTTCATAGCAATGTCTATCAAAGACACTTATCACTCTTTAAGACCCTTATTAGGATCACCCTCATAAGTCCTAAGGAACTCAAAGCATAGAAGGTCAAATCTATTCTTGTCTAATTATATTTTCCTATGCTTGGTTCTATCAAGGGGTTGCCATTGTATTTGGATCAACTTAATCAATAGGTCTTCTTGTTTTGCTATCCTTAGAGCTAAGGATAGCAAGAAAAGTCCCAACAAAATTGCATCATTATCAAAGATTTTCTAATCTATTCTACATATTTAGGACCACAAGAATAAAGAGCGTGCAATTGCACATTTTATTTGGGTAAATTGTAACATGTTAACTTTACCAACAAAATGACACCATTACCAATGACATAAAAATGTGTGGTTATAGCTGATATTTCTACTTGAATATGATCTCTGCAATAAATTCAAAACTAGAAGATTATTTCCACTTTGAAAAAGTGAAGGTGTGTTCAATGTTTTAGTCTTCTTTGCTATCAAATAGTTGAAGTGTTGCTTCTTATTGTGAAAATATTTGGCATAGATGAAAAGCATTTAATCAAAGGGAGAATTTGTATGCGGCCTATTGTACTTTTAGGCATTTCATTTGTCCCTCAAATTATATCTTCAAAGGAGAGCATGATTGTATGAAGCTCACTTGTATGAAGAATTTATAAAGAAATTAAATTACCTTGTTATGAATGAGCTTATATTGAGGGAAGGGTTTTAGAATAAGAAAGATACACATGTATGAATTTGAAAATATGGTCTATAAGGGATAAGGAGTTGTGTCATGTAATTCTAAAATTATAGGGAAAATAAGTTAACAAGGTGAGTAGGATTTCATTCATAATAGATCTAAAAATGAAGAGTTTCCATAATTTTTTCCTTACATAATCAAATGTTATTATGCATGTTAAATAATAGCATAAACAATGTCCTCAAAGAATGCCCTTCTTTATTGGAAGATATAGACCATTTGATTCTAATAGTATCCCAAATTATCTAAATTCCATTATCAATGAAGTTAGAGATTGTTTAGCTAAATTAATTGGAAGTACCTTTGAATAAATGGATAAACATCTTTTGGAAGAGGGTTTTGTAATTAAACTATTTATGCATTCTTCAAAGGAATATGAAAGGGATTGGTTCTTTGATAAGTTAGCAGCAAGTCCCTCGAACATAAGCTAAAAGGAAAAAAAATGATAATTGAATGGGTTTTAATAATTCACAGAGAGTGTCCAATTATAGTTTTGTGAATGTCGAGTGTGATTTATAGTTGTAGTGAAATTCTTAGTTATAGTTATAGTGAAAGGTTCCTTGTGATTGAAAAGGTCTTTCAAGGATCATCCACAATTTCCCCTACTCCATCAAATGACACAAAGGCAGTGGAAGAGGATTGGCAAAAAGCAACTGAGGGAGGTGGATGGTTCAGATGCATCTTTGGTATGATGCTGCAAGGTTATGGAATTTGCAACCCCTTCTTTGCTTACAATATTCATCGGTAAGCTCCTCTTTCTACTTTCATGGTTTCCAATCTAGGACTATGAGTTCTTCCTTTGGTTTGGGGAATGATCCACTTCATTTGTTGTGGAGTTCCTCTACTAGTTTTGGGGTCTCATTTTCTAGTTGGATGGATTCCTAGCTTGCCTCCATGGAAGTAGATGCCATGTGATGGTGGCATGGCTCAAAACAATTAGGTGACAATAGAAAGTTATTCTCCATCAGGCGGTTAAGATGCACATACCTTTTTCTTGCCTCTTCTAAAACTAGCGAGGAGGTCTCTTTTTTCACATAGGGGTGACGTGCTAATTTAAAAATTTGCCAATTGTAAAGCAGCCTATAGCTTGTGCATTCCTTGTGTTATAAAAGGAATACCAGGGCTGTAGTTAGGAGCTGGAAAAAATTTCATATCTGGGGCTGGGTAGTTACAATCCAGGGTTAATCTAGGGTTTTTTAGCCTATTCGCAAAAGGAATATATGGATTCCATGATGTAAACATTGATTAGTAATATAATCTTTTCATTGTTTCATAATTTGTCTCCTCTTCTATTTATGAATTCATGTTAGTTGATGTATTAAGGATACACTGGTTAATCTTGATATGTTAGTATCATTATGTGATTCTTCCTATGGGTTTTTCTCAAGGAGAGGATTAAATTATGTATGCAAATTACAATGAGTTCTGAAAGTGTTTGTAGGATTAACAAGATTGGATGAGTGTGATAGCTGGGTTGAATTGTGTTAATGTCAGGCATTAACATTTACGAATTCTCTAATTCAAATTGTTGTAGAGTGTGACTGTGTTTTCATTTTGTGGGTGTGACTCTATTCCCTTGGATAGGCACTGAGCTGCTTTCTTTGCCTCTAATATATTTTCAGATATAAAAAATCATTTTTCTTCCTCTATGTTCCTATTCTTTATTTGTTTGCGGGCAAGGGTATGATTTATGCATGCATATTGGATATCCCCTGTTTTGTTTAAGGCATCACATGTACAGGTTTCTTAGTCAATTATAAAACGTTGTGGGATGAGGGATTTGTATGCATTATGCAAAAGAGGGTCCCTGTATATAGCTGAGAATCATCTACCTAGGAGTAATTATTTATGTCAGGACTAAATTTCATAATACTCCCAAGTTTGTTGGTTGTGAAAGGAATACCCTCCTGAGTTGGGTAGAGCTCGAAGACAAGAAGGCATAGTCAAGCCTTGTTACTATTGGAATTTCTTGTCCTCAATCTATTGATAATTTTGGCACCACATTTAAGGTTCTCTCCCTGACTTGAGATGTGATGAAATCCTTAGGGTTGAGGGTTGCAAGAAAAATCACCATTTATGGGATTTACTCATATTTTGTTCTTCCATTTATCTCCATTTCTTATTATATGCTTCTAGGAATTTGATAATTTTCTAGGTGCATAATTGTTCACTTGTAGTAGGCATTAGTTATTTTGTATCCATAAAATATAGTGAAAATTTCTATTAAGTATTTTTCATAATAGGAAGTCTTTCTAATTTAGTATGTGAGATTTATAAACTCAAAAAATTATAATTAAAAATGAATTCCATTATTTAGGATATATAGGCATTTGAGAATTTGATCTCTACAAGGTAGATGGATGTAAATTAGGATAATCTAAATTATGAAGTGCTTTGTCATTGTTGTCATTTGATATGTGTTGACTCTATTCTTGCAAGATAAGCTGCATATGAAGTAACACCTCAAATTTAAAAATTATAAACACCTTCACAAGGTGTAAGTTATTTGAGGTATGTTTGTCTTCATGGAGTGAAAATTTGTAAAGGATAACCATAAATTCTTATAAATTCATCATCCCTTTGCTTGATTACGATGATGAGATTTTTTTATTTTTAATAAATGATTTATTCATTAATCTTGTTAAGATGTAAAGGATCATACTTGTACTTGCTAAATATGGAATCCTTTACTTATTCATCTGTGAATGTGTCAATTATCAATATGTATAGGTTTTGTTGCTAGAAATTTATATGAAACTAACACATTTGAGTTAGTGACATAAATTAGACTTATGTATTGTGTTAGTTGGACCTAGTTTTATTTTTCATAGCAATGTCTATCAAAGACACTTATCATTCTTTAAGACCCTTATTAGGATCATCCTCAAAAGTCCTAAGGAACTCAAAACATAAAAGGTTGAATCTATTCTTGTCGCATTATCTTTTCCTATGCTTGGTTCTATTAGGGGGTTGCCATTGTATTTGGATCAACTTAATCAATAGGTTTCTTGTTTTGCTATCCTTAGAGCTAAGGATAGAAATAAAAAGTCCCAACAAAATTGCATCATTACCAAGGATTTTCCAATCTATTCTACATATTTAGGACCACAAGAATAAAGAGTGTGGAATTGCACATTTTATTTGGGTAAAATGTAACATGTCAACTTTACCAACAAAATGACACCATTACCATTGACATAAAAATTTGTCGTTATAGTTGATATTTCTACTGGAATATGATCTCTGCTATAAATTCTATAGGAGTTGAGAAAATACAACACCACAGGAGCCCAAATGATCTCTGCAAGCTGAAAAACCTGTTACAAGGAGAAGCAAGGAAGCAAATACAGAAAAACAAATACACAGAGAATATGCTCAAAAAGAGAGAGCTCAATATTCACAAAAATATGTAATGTGATTCTTACAATGAAAAGAAAGATCTCAACCTTTAATAGGTCAAGAAACCCTAAAAGGGAAAACCTAGGTTTGCACATAATAATTAATTATATGCACCTAAAGTTAGCTTAAGTGTAAAAGAGATAAAGGGAACTTAAATAATTAAACAAATAATGTTTAATTAATCAAGTAAATACCCGAATTTTCTAACACCCCCCCTTAAGCTAGACTTAGGGAGAAGCTAAAACCTAGAACAACTAATGAAAGAAATAAAGATGGGTCCCGACAACAAGGCCTGACCAGGTACCCAAATACAATGAAATCTCTATGAACTGGAGAAATAGAGAAAACCACATGGGAACAAAACTCTACTCCAAAGAGAGATGGAAAAGAACACCACTGAAGCATGAAGAACCTGCAAACTCTGTCGAAGAATAACTGCTGATCTGAAGAACCTCCACTAAAATAGAACATGACCAGGTAGAGAAGACTATAATCTACATGAGTGCCCTCTAATGACACTACTCGAATTAGATGGCAAACAGGGCAAACACTGAAATCGAAGATACAGATGGCATGAGAAACCAAAGCCTGAAGAGATGATCAATCGAACCATGGAAGCATTAGAACCAACAGAATAAACCTCCCCATAATACGAAAGAGGGAGAGGGACAGGTACACTAAAAAGAACAACCAACAAGAACTGCATGACGAAGAACCAGGAACATCAAAGGTGCTGAGAAAAGTACAAGGTGTCGTGGAAGGAACACTCACTTGACACACAACATGAGGTGAATGTCATGGAAGGAACACTCACTGGACAAAGGAAGATGACAAACAACAGGCAAACATCAACCCCCTCATGGCACTTTATAAGTAGTGCATGTACAACAAGGCACAAGATGTGCATGATCCCAAGTAAACAATGCATGATGGCACTTTATCTCAGTGTGTTCGCATAAATACAATGCTACAATGATAAGAAGACTGGAAATAGAAACGAGAACCAAAAAATAGAGACATCCGACCCAAAGAAGAGATCCCAGGACCTGAAACAACCAAGATATCCACCAGAGTGCTAAAAAGCCAAAAATTGAATAAAATATGCATGGAGAAGAATCTATAAATAAAACTCATATGGCTGGAAATTACACAGCACACGCTTTCCGAAAATATAAAGTTTTTGAAAAACAGAGGTCAGATGCTCATCCTATGGCTCTCGGAGTGCAAAAACAAGGCCTCACTTTGACTGGAAAAAAACACAGTCAAACAAAAAAATTGGAAAAAATTACCAACACCATGAGGTCCGGCTCGGAACCATCTTTCCGAAGCCTATTCGTTTTCTAAAAAATGACTCCGTATGCCCAAGATAGAGCCAAAAAACCAAAACCTCCCTTAAAGAGGCAAAAAAGAGAGTCTAGTGGCTATTCGGGCGGAGATGGCTAGGGAACGGCGCTCCAGTGCTGGCCGGGTGGCACCCTGGTGGCAAGGCGGTGGTCAGCCGGAAAAGAGGTGGTTCCGGGTGGTGGCGGCCAGAGGTGAGTGAAGGCCGAGGTGTAGGGAGGTTTTCGGCGGGCGGCAATAGGGGCCGTCGGGAAGCGGCGCCGACGGAGTGGGCCAAGGTGGCGGCCAGTGGCGATGAAGCTAGGAGCTGCTTGCGGTGGGTAGGCTGGGGAGTGGCGGCGATTGGAGAACAGGGCCGCCGGTGGCCGAAGACCGGCAGGGGTAGAGGGCCGAAGCGCATTGAGTCAGGTCGCACGGACGGCGAGGACCGTAGCATCGCCTACCGTGCCTGCAAAAAGGTAGGGGCCCCATGATACCCTGCGTGCCGTGGGGACCCCCCAAAAAAAACCTTTTTCCTAAAAAAAAATTTCTTAAAAAAAACAAAAAACCCCTTTTTTTTTGCTTTTTTTTGAAATAATTTTTTTTTTAATAAAAAAGCAAAAATTTGGCCTGCATGCCGTAAAAAGGCAAAATATTTTTTTTGAAATTTTTTCTCGAACTGCGTGCCAAGGCCATACGACTTGGATCTGGAGAAAAAAATGCTCCTAGAGGGTCAGGAACCAAAATAGGTCAAATTTTATATGACCATAGGGGTTTTCAAGCCTTCTGAGCATGATGGTGAGGTCCGTTTAGGCCCAAAGTGCTCAGAAAAAAATGTCAAAGCCTAGGTACATAAAAAATTCCTAAAACCCCAGATCTGCTTCCAAAGCAAAAATTCTCAAAACAAGAACAGGTAGCTGTAGATTTGAGGCTCTGATACCATATAGGAGTTGAGAAAATACAGCACCACATGAGCCCAAATGATCTTTGCAAGCTGAAAAACATGTTACAAGGAGAAGCAAGGAAGCAAATACAAAAAAACAAATACATAGAGAATATGCTCAAAAAGAGAGAGCTCAATATTCACTAAAATATGTAATGTGATTCTTACAATGAAAAGAAAGAACTCAACCTTTAATAGGTCAAGAAACCCTAAAAGGGAAAACCTAGGTTTGCACATAATAATTAATTAAAATAAATAATTATATGCACCGAAAGTTAGCTTAAGTGTAAAAGAGATAAAGGGAACTTAAATAATTAAACAAATAATGTTTAATTAATCAAGTAAATACCCGAATTTTCTAACACCCCCCCTTAAGCTAGACTTAGGGAGAAGCTAAAACCTAGAACAACTAATGAAAGAAATAAAGATGGGTCCCGACAACAAGGCCTGACCAGGTACCCAAATACAATGAAATCTCTATGAACTGGAGAAATAGAGAAAACCACATGGGAACAAAACTCTACTCCAAAGAGAGATGGAAAAGAACACCACTGAAGCATGAAGAACCTGCAAACTCTGTCGAAGAATAACTGCTGATCTGAAGAACCTCCACTAAAATAGAACATGACCAGGTAGAGAAGACTATAATCTACATGAGTGCCCTCTAATGACACTACTCGAATTAGATGGCAAACAGGGCAAACACTGAAATCGAAGATACAGATGGCATGAGAAACCAAAGCCTGAAGAGATGATCAATCGAACCATGGAAGCATTAGAACCAACAGAATAAACCTCCCCATAATACGAAAGAGGGAGAGGGACAGGTACACTAAAAAGAACAACCAACAAGAACTGCATGACGAAGAACCAGGAACATCAAAGGTGCTGAGAAAAGTACAAGGTGTCGTGGAAGGAACACTCACTTGACACACAACATGAGGTGAATGTCATGGAAGGAACACTCACTGGACAAAGGAAGATGACAAACAACAGGCAAACATCAACCCCCTCATGGCACTTTATAAGTAGTGCATGTACAACAAGGCACAAGATGTGCATGATCCCAAGTAAACAATGCATGATGGCACTTTATCTCAGTGTGTTCGCATAAATACAATGCTACAATGATAAGAAGACTGGAAATAGAAACGAGAACCAAAAAATAGAGACATCCGACCCAAAGAAGAGATCCCAGGACCTGAAACAACCAAGATATCCACCAGAGTGCTAAAAAGCCAAAAATTGAATAAAATATGCATGGAGAAGAATCTATAAATAAAACTCATATGGCTGGAAATTACACAGCACACGCTTTCCGAAAATATAAAGTTTTTGAAAAACAGAGGTCAGATGCTCATCCTATGGCTCTCGGAGTGCAAAAACAAGGCCTCACTTTGACTGGAAAAAAACACAGTCAAACAAAAAAATTGGAAAAAATTACCAACACCATGAGGTCCGGCTCGGAACCATCTTTCCGAAGCCTATTCGTTTTCTAAAAAATGACTCCGTATGCCCAAGATAGAGCCAAAAAACCAAAACCTCCCTTAAAGAGGCAAAAAAGAGAGTCTAGTGGCTATTCGGGCGGAGATGGCTAGGGAACGGCGCTCCAGTGCTGGCCGGGTGGCACCCTGGTGGCAAGGCGGTGGTCAGCCGGAAAAGAGGTGGTTCCGGGTGGTGGCGGCCAGAGGTGAGTGAAGGCCGAGGTGTAGGGAGGTTTTCGGCGGGCGGCAATAGGGGCCGTCGGGAAGCGGCGCCGACGGAGTGGGCCAAGGTGGCGGCCAGTGGCGATGAAGCTAGGAGCTACTTGCGGTGGGTAGGCTGGGGAGTGGCGGCGATTGGAGAACAGGGCCGCCGGTGGCCGAAGACCGGCAGGGGTAGAGGGCCGAAGCGCATTGAGTCAGGTCGCACGGACGGCGAGGACCGTAGCATCGCCTACCGTGCCTGCAAAAAGGTAGGGGCCCCATGATACCCTGCGTGCCGTGGGGACCCCCCAAAAAAAACCTTTTTCCTAAAAAAAAATTTCTTAAAAAAAACAAAAAACCCCTTTTTTTTTGCTTTTTTTTGAAATAATTTTTTTTTTAATAAAAAAGCAAAAATTTGGCCTGCATGCCGTAAAAAGGCAAAATATTTTTTTTGAAATTTTTTCTCGAACTGCGTGCCAAGGCCATACGACTTGGATCTGGAGAAAAAAATGCTCCTAGAGGGTCAGGAACCAAAATAGGTCAAATTTTATATGACCATAGGGGTTTTCAAGCCTTCTGAGCATGATGGTGAGGTCCGTTTAGGCCCAAAGTGCTCAGAAAAAAATGTCAAAGCCTAGGTACATAAAAAATTCCTAAAACCCCAGATCTGCTTCCAAAGCAAAAATTCTCAAAACAAGAACAGGTAGCTGTAGATTTGAGGCTCTGATACCATATAGGAGTTGAGAAAATACAGCACCACATGAGCCCAAATGATCTTTGCAAGCTGAAAAACATGTTACAAGGAGAAGCAAGGAAGCAAATACAAAAAAACAAATACATAGAGAATATGCTCAAAAAGAGAGAGCTCAATATTCACTAAAATATGTAATGTGATTCTTACAATGAAAAGAAAGAACTCAACCTTTAATAGGTCAAGAAACCCTAAAAGGGAAAACCTAGGTTTGCACATAATAATTAATTAAAATAAATAATTATATGCACCGAAAGTTAGCTTAAGTGTAAAAGAGATAAAGGGAACTTAAATAATTAAACAAATAATGTTTAATTAATCAAGTAAATACCCGAATTTTCTAACACCCCCCCTTAAGCTAGACTTAGGGAGAAGCTAAAACCTAGAACAACTAATGAAAGAAATAAAGATGGGTCCCGACAACAAGGCCTGACCAGGTACCCAAATACAATGAAATCTCTATGAACTGGAGAAATAGAGAAAACCACATGGGAACAAAACTCTACTCCAAAGAGAGATGGAAAAGAACACCACTGAAGCATGAAGAACCTGCAAACTCTGTCGAAGAATAACTGCTGATCTGAAGAACCTCCACTAAAATAGAACATGACCAGGTAGAGAAGACTATAATCTACATGAGTGCCCTCTAATGACACTACTCGAATTAGATGGCAAACAGGGCAAACACTGAAATCGAAGATACAGATGGCATGAGAAACCAAAGCCTGAAGAGATGATCAATCGAACCATGGAAGCATTAGAACCAACAGAATAAACCTCCCCATAATACGAAAGAGGGAGAGGGACAGGTACACTAAAAAGAACAACCAACAAGAACTGCATGACGAAGAACCAGGAACATCAAAGGTGCTGAGAAAAGTACAAGGTGTCGTGGAAGGAACACTCACTTGACACACAACATGAGGTGAATGTCATGGAAGGAACACTCACTGGACAAAGGAAGATGACAAACAACAGGCAAACATCAACCCCCTCATGGCACTTTATAAGTAGTGCATGTACAACAAGGCACAAGATGTGCATGATCCCAAGTAAACAATGCATGATGGCACTTTATCTCAGTGTGTTCGCATAAATACAATGCTACAATGATAAGAAGACTGGAAATAGAAACGAGAACCAAAAAATAGAGACATCCGACCCAAAGAAGAGATCCCAGGACCTGAAACAACCAAGATATCCACCAGAGTGCTAAAAAGCCAAAAATTGAATAAAATATGCATGGAGAAGAATCTATAAATAAAACTCATATGGCTGGAAATTACACAGCACACGCTTTCCGAAAATATAAAGTTTTTGAAAAACAGAGGTCAGATGCTCATCCTATGGCTCTCGGAGTGCAAAAACAAGGCCTCACTTTGACTGGAAAAAAACACAGTCAAACAAAAAAATTGGAAAAAATTACCAACACCATGAGGTCCGGCTCGGAACCATCTTTCCGAAGCCTATTCGTTTTCTAAAAAATGACTCCGTATGCCCAAGATAGAGCCAAAAAACCAAAACCTCCCTTAAAGAGGCAAAAAAGAGAGTCTAGTGGCTATTCGGGCGGAGATGGCTAGGGAACGGCGCTCCAGTGCTGGCCGGGTGGCACCCTGGTGGCAAGGCGGTGGTCAGCCGGAAAAGAGGTGGTTCCGGGTGGTGGCGGCCAGAGGTGAGTGAAGGCCGAGGTGTAGGGAGGTTTTCGGCGGGCGGCAATAGGGGCCGTCGGGAAGCGGCGCCGACGGAGTGGGCCAAGGTGGCGGCCAGTGGCGATGAAGCTAGGAGCTGCTTGCGGTGGGTAGGCTGGGGAGTGGCGGCGATTGGAGAACAGGGCCGCCGGTGGCCGAAGACCGGCAGGGGTAGAGGGCCGAAGCGCATTGAGTCAGGTCGCACGGACGGCGAGGACCGTAGCATCGCCTACCGTGCCTGCAAAAAGGTAGGGGCCCCATGATACCCTGCGTGCCGTGGGGACCCCCCAAAAAAAACCTTTTTCCTAAAAAAAAATTTCTTAAAAAAAACAAAAAACCCCTTTTTTTTTGCTTTTTTTTGAAATAATTTTTTTTTTAATAAAAAAGCAAAAATTTGGCCTGCATGCCGTAAAAAGGCAAAATATTTTTTTTGAAATTTTTTCTCGAACTGCGTGCCAAGGCCATACGACTTGGATCTGGAGAAAAAAATGCTCCTAGAGGGTCAGGAACCAAAATAGGTCAAATTTTATATGACCATAGGGGTTTTCAAGCCTTCTGAGCATGATGGTGAGGTCCGTTTAGGCCCAAAGTGCTCAGAAAAAAATGTCAAAGCCTAGGTACATAAAAAATTCCTAAAACCCCAGATCTGCTTCCAAAGCAAAAATTCTCAAAACAAGAACAGGTAGCTGTAGATTTGAGGCTCTGATACCATATAGGAGTTGAGAAAATACAGCACCACATGAGCCCAAATGATCTTTGCAAGCTGAAAAACATGTTACAAGGAGAAGCAAGGAAGCAAATACAAAAAAACAAATACATAGAGAATATGCTCAAAAAGAGAGAGCTCAATATTCACTAAAATATGTAATGTGATTCTTACAATGAAAAGAAAGAACTCAACCTTTAATAGGTCAAGAAACCCTAAAAGGGAAAACCTAGGTTTGCACATAATAATTAATTAAAATAAATAATTATATGCACCGAAAGTTAGCTTAAGTGTAAAAGAGATAAAGGGAACTTAAATAATTAAACAAATAATGTTTAATTAATCAAGTAAATACCCGAATTTTCTAACACCCCCCCTTAAGCTAGACTTAGGGAGAAGCTAAAACCTAGAACAACTAATGAAAGAAATAAAGATGGGTCCCGACAACAAGGCCTGACCAGGTACCCAAATACAATGAAATCTCTATGAACTGGAGAAATAGAGAAAACCACATGGGAACAAAACTCTACTCCAAAGAGAGATGGAAAAGAACACCACTGAAGCATGAAGAACCTGCAAACTCTGTCGAAGAATAACTGCTGATCTGAAGAACCTCCACTAAAATAGAACATGACCAGGTAGAGAAGACTATAATCTACATGAGTGCCCTCTAATGACACTACTCGAATTAGATGGCAAACAGGGCAAACACTGAAATCGAAGATACAGATGGCATGAGAAACCAAAGCCTGAAGAGATGATCAATCGAACCATGGAAGCATTAGAACCAACAGAATAAACCTCCCCATAATACGAAAGAGGGAGAGGGACAGGTACACTAAAAAGAACAACCAACAAGAACTGCATGACGAAGAACCAGGAACATCAAAGGTGCTGAGAAAAGTACAAGGTGTCGTGGAAGGAACACTCACTTGACACACAACATGAGGTGAATGTCATGGAAGGAACACTCACTGGACAAAGGAAGATGACAAACAACAGGCAAACATCAACCCCCTCATGGCACTTTATAAGTAGTGCATGTACAACAAGGCACAAGATGTGCATGATCCCAAGTAAACAATGCATGATGGCACTTTATCTCAGTGTGTTCGCATAAATACAATGCTACAATGATAAGAAGACTGGAAATAGAAACGAGAACCAAAAAATAGAGACATCCGACCCAAAGAAGAGATCCCAGGACCTGAAACAACCAAGATATCCACCAGAGTGCTAAAAAGCCAAAAATTGAATAAAATATGCATGGAGAAGAATCTATAAATAAAACTCATATGGCTGGAAATTACACAGCACACGCTTTCCGAAAATATAAAGTTTTTGAAAAACAGAGGTCAGATGCTCATCCTATGGCTCTCGGAGTGCAAAAACAAGGCCTCACTTTGACTGGAAAAAAACACAGTCAAACAAAAAAATTGGAAAAAATTACCAACACCATGAGGTCCGGCTCGGAACCATCTTTCCGAAGCCTATTCGTTTTCTAAAAAATGACTCCGTATGCCCAAGATAGAGCCAAAAAACCAAAACCTCCCTTAAAGAGGCAAAAAAGAGAGTCTAGTGGCTATTCGGGCGGAGATGGCTAGGGAACGGCGCTCCAGTGCTGGCCGGGTGGCACCCTGGTGGCAAGGCGGTGGTCAGCCGGAAAAGAGGTGGTTCCGGGTGGTGGCGGCCAGAGGTGAGTGAAGGCCGAGGTGTAGGGAGGTTTTCGGCGGGCGGCAATAGGGGCCGTCGGGAAGCGGCGCCGACGGAGTGGGCCAAGGTGGCGGCCAGTGGCGATGAAGCTAGGAGCTGCTTGCGGTGGGTAGGCTGGGGAGTGGCGGCGATTGGAGAACAGGGCCGCCGGTGGCCGAAGACCGGCAGGGGTAGAGGGCCGAAGCGCATTGAGTCAGGTCGCACGGACGGCGAGGACCGTAGCATCGCCTACCGTGCCTGCAAAAAGGTAGGGGCCCCATGATACCCTGCGTGCCGTGGGGACCCCCCAAAAAAAAACCTTTTTCCTAAAAAAAAATTTCTTAAAAAAAACAAAAAACCCCTTTTTTTTTGCTTTTTTTTGAAATAATTTTTTTTTTAATAAAAAAGCAAAAATTTGGCCTGCATGCCGTAAAAAGGCAAAATATTTTTTTTGAAATTTTTTCTCGAACTGCGTGCCAAGGCCATACGACTTGGATCTGGAGAAAAAAATGCTCCTAGAGGGTCAGGAACCAAAATAGGTCAAATTTTATATGACCATAGGGGTTTTCAAGCCTTCTGAGCATGATGGTGAGGTCCGTTTAGGCCCAAAGTGCTCAGAAAAAAATGTCAAAGCCTAGGTACATAAAAAATTCCTAAAACCCCAGATCTGCTTCCAAAGCAAAAATTCTCAAAACAAGAACAGGTAGCTGTAGATTTGAGGCTCTGATACCATATAGGAGTTGAGAAAATACAGCACCACATGAGCCCAAATGATCTTTGCAAGCTGAAAAACATGTTACAAGGAGAAGCAAGGAAGCAAATACAAAAAAACAAATACATAGAGAATATGCTCAAAAAGAGAGAGCTCAATATTCACTAAAATATGTAATGTGATTCTTACAATGAAAAGAAAGAACTCAACCTTTAATAGGTCAAGAAACCCTAAAAGGGAAAACCTAGGTTTGCACATAATAATTAATTAAAATAAATAATTATATGCACCGAAAGTTAGCTTAAGTGTAAAAGAGATAAAGGGAACTTAAATAATTAAACAAATAATGTTTAATTAATCAAGTAAATACCCGAATTTTCTAACACCCCCCCTTAAGCTAGACTTAGGGAGAAGCTAAAACCTAGAACAACTAATGAAAGAAATAAAGATGGGTCCCGACAACAAGGCCTGACCAGGTACCCAAATACAATGAAATCTCTATGAACTGGAGAAATAGAGAAAACCACATGGGAACAAAACTCTACTCCAAAGAGAGATGGAAAAGAACACCACTGAAGCATGAAGAACCTGCAAACTCTGTCGAAGAATAACTGCTGATCTGAAGAACCTCCACTAAAATAGAACATGACCAGGTAGAGAAGACTATAATCTACATGAGTGCCCTCTAATGACACTACTCGAATTAGATGGCAAACAGGGCAAACACTGAAATCGAAGATACAGATGGCATGAGAAACCAAAGCCTGAAGAGATGATCAATCGAACCATGGAAGCATTAGAACCAACAGAATAAACCTCCCCATAATACGAAAGAGGGAGAGGGACAGGTACACTAAAAAGAACAACCAACAAGAACTGCATGACGAAGAACCAGGAACATCAAAGGTGCTGAGAAAAGTACAAGGTGTCGTGGAAGGAACACTCACTTGACACACAACATGAGGTGAATGTCATGGAAGGAACACTCACTGGACAAAGGAAGATGACAAACAACAGGCAAACATCAACCCCCTCATGGCACTTTATAAGTAGTGCATGTACAACAAGGCACAAGATGTGCATGATCCCAAGTAAACAATGCATGATGGCACTTTATCTCAGTGTGTTCGCATAAATACAATGCTACAATGATAAGAAGACTGGAAATAGAAACGAGAACCAAAAAATAGAGACATCCGACCCAAAGAAGAGATCCCAGGACCTGAAACAACCAAGATATCCACCAGAGTGCTAAAAAGCCAAAAATTGAATAAAATATGCATGGAGAAGAATCTATAAATAAAACTCATATGGCTGGAAATTACACAGCACACGCTTTCCGAAAATATAAAGTTTTTGAAAAACAGAGGTCAGATGCTCATCCTATGGCTCTCGGAGTGCAAAAACAAGGCCTCACTTTGACTGGAAAAAAACACAGTCAAACAAAAAAATTGGAAAAAATTACCAACACCATGAGGTCCGGCTCGGAACCATCTTTCCGAAGCCTATTCGTTTTCTAAAAAATGACTCCGTATGCCCAAGATAGAGCCAAAAAACCAAAACCTCCCTTAAAGAGGCAAAAAAGAGAGTCTAGTGGCTATTCGGGCGGAGATGGCTAGGGAACGGTGCTCCAGTGCTGGCCGGGTGGCACCCTGGTGGCAAGGCGGTGGTCAGCCGGAAAAGAGGTGGTTCCGGGTGGTGGCGGCCAGAGGTGAGTGAAGGCCGAGGTGTAGGGAGGTTTTCGGCGGGCGGCAATAGGGGCCGTCGGGAAGCGGCGCCGACGGAGTGGGCCAAGGTGGCGGCCAGTGGCGATGAAGCTAGGAGCTGCTTGCGGTGGGTAGGCTGGGGAGTGGCGGCGATTGGAGAACAGGGCCGCCGGTGGCCGAAGACCGGCAGGGGTAGAGGGCCGAAGCGCATTGAGTCAGGTCGCACGGACGGCGAGGACCGTAGCATCGCCTACCGTGCCTGCAAAAAGGTAGGGGCCCCATGATACCCTGCGTGCCGTGGGGACCCCCAAAAAAAAACCTTTTTCCTAAAAAAAAATTTCTTAAAAAAAACAAAAAACCCCTTTTTTTTTGCTTTTTTTTGAAATAATTTTTTTTTTAATAAAAAAGCAAAAATTTGGCCTGCATGCCGTAAAAAGGCAAAATATTTTTTTTGAAATTTTTTCTCGAACTGCGTGCCAAGGCCATACGACTTGGATCTGGAGAAAAAAATGCTCCTAGAGGGTCAGGAACCAAAATAGGTCAAATTTTATATGACCATAGGGGTTTTCAAGCCTTCTGAGCATGATGGTGAGGTCCGTTTAGGCCCAAAGTGCTCAGAAAAAAATGTCAAAGCCTAGGTACATAAAAATTCCTAAAACCCCAGATCTGCTTCCAAAGCAAAAATTCTCAAAACAAGAACAGGTAGCTGTAGATTTGAGGCTCTGATACCATATAGGAGTTGAGAAAATACAGCACCACATGAGCCCAAATGATCTTTGCAAGCTGAAAAACATGTTACAAGGAGAAGCAAGGAAGCAAATACAAAAAAACAAATACATAGAGAATATGCTCAAAAAGAGAGAGCTCAATATTCACTAAAATATGTAATGTGATTCTTACAATGAAAAGAAAGAACTCAACCTTTAATAGGTCAAGAAACCCTAAAAGGGAAAACCTAGGTTTGCACATAATAATTAATTAAAATAAATAATTATATGCACCGAAAGTTAGCTTAAGTGTAAAAGAGATAAAGGGAACTTAAATAATTAAACAAATAATGTTTAATTAATCAAGTAAATACCCGAATACTCTAACAAATTCAAAACTAGAAGATTATTTCCACTTTGAAAAAGTGAAGGTGTGTTCAATGTTTTAGTCTTCTTTTCTATCAAATAGTTGAAGTGTTGCTTCTTATTGTGAAAATATTTGGCATAGATGGAAAATATTTAATCAAAGGGAGAATTTGTATGAGGCCTATTGTACTTTTAGGCATTTCATTTGTCCCTCAAATTCTATCTTCAAAGGAGAGTATGATTGTATGAAGCTCACTTGTGTGAAGAATTTATAAAGAAATTAAATTATCTTGTTATGAATGAGCTTATATTGAGGGAAGGGTTTTAGAATAAGAAAGATACACATGTATGATTTTGAAAATATGGTCTATAAGGGATAAGGAGTTGTGTCATGTAATTCTAAAATTATAGGGAAAATAAGTTAACAAGGTGAGTAGGCTTTCATTGATAATAGATCTTAAAATGAAGACTTGTCATAACTTTTTCCCTACATAATCAAATCTTATTATGCATGTTAAATAATAGCATAAACAATGTCCTCAAATAATTTCCTTCTTTATTGGAAGATATAGACCATTTGATTCTAATGATATCCCAAATTATCTAAATTGCATTATCAATGAAGTTAGAGACCATTTAGCTAAATTAATTGGAAGTACCTTTGAATAAATGGATAAACATCTTTTGGAAGAGGGTTTTGTAATTAAACTATTTATGCAATCTTCAAAGGAATATGAAAGGGATTGGTTCTTTGATAAGTTAGCAGCAAGTCCCTAGAACATAAGCTAAAAGGGAAAAAAAATGATAATTGAATGGGTTTTAATAATTCACAGAGAGCATCCAATTCTAATTTTCTGATTGTCGAGTGTGATTTATAGTTGTAGTGAAATTCTTAGTTATAGTTATAGTGAAAGGTTCCTTGTGATTGAAAAGGTCTTTCAAGGGTCATCCACAATTTCCCCTGCTCCATTAAATGGCACAAAAGTAGTGGAAGAGGATTGACAAAAAGCAACTGAGGGAGGCGGATGGTTCAGATACATCTTTGGTATGCTGTTGCAAGGTTATGGAATCTGTGACCCCTTCTTTGCTTACAATATTCACCTATAAGCTCCTCTTTCCACTCTCATGGCTTCCAGTCTAGGACTGCGAGTTCTTCCTCTAGTTTGGGGAATGCTCCACTTTATTTGTGTGGAGTTCCTCTACTAGTTTTTGGGTCTCCTTTTCTAGTTGGATGGGTGCCTAGATTTCCTCCATGGAAGAAGATTCCATGTGATGGTGGCATGGCTCAAAACAATTAGGCGACAATATAAAGTCATTCTCCATCAGGCGGTTAAGATGCACATACCTTTTTCTTGTCTCTTCTGGAACTAGTGAGGAGGTCTCTTTTTTTACATAGGGGTGACATGTTAATTTAAAAATTTGCCAATTGTAAAGAAGTCTATAGCTTGTGCATTCCTTGTGTTATAAAAGGAATACCAAGGTTGTAGTTAGGAGCTGGAAAAAATTTCATATCTGGGGCTGGGTAGTTACAATCCAGGGTTAATCTAGGGGTTTTTGAGCCTATTCGCAAAAGGAATATATGGATTCCACGATGTAAATATTGATTAGTAATATAATCTTTTCATTGTTGCATAATTTTTCTCCTCTTTTATTTTTGAATTCATGTTAGCTTATGTATTAAGGATACACTGGTTAATCTTGATATGTTAGTATCATTGTGTGATTCTTCCTATGGGTTTCTCTCAAGGAGAGGATTAAATTTTGTATGCAAATTACAATGAGTTCTGAAAGTGTTTGTAGGATTAACAAGAATGGATGAGTGCGATAACTGGGTTGAATTGTATTAATGTCAGGCATTAACATTTACGAATTCTCTAATTCAAATTGTTGTAGAGTGTGATTGTGTTTTCATTTTGTGGGTGTGACTCTATTCCCTTGGATATGCACTAAGCTGCTTTCTTTGCCTCTAATATATTTTCATATTTTAAAAAAAAATCAATTTTCTTCCTCTCTGTTCCTATTCTTTATTTCTGCGTGGGCAGGGGTATGATTTCTGAATGCGTGTTGGATATCCCCTGTTTTGTTTAAGGCATCGCATGTACAGGTTTCTCAGTCAATTATAGAATGTTGTGTGATCAGGGATTTGTATGCATTATGCAAAATAGGTTCCCTGTATAACTGAGAATCATCTATCCAGGATTAATTATTTATGTCAGGACTAAATTTCATATTACTCCCAAGTCTGTTGGTTGTGAAAAGAATACCCTCTTGAGTTAGGTAGAGCTCGAAGAGAAGAAGGCATAGTTAAATTGAAGGTTCTCTCCCTGACTTGAGATGTGATGAAATCCTTAGGGTTGAGGGTTGCAAGAAAAATCACCAACTCATCACATACATCATTTTTTGGTGTTCCTCTTCGTTATGCCCTATCTATTGCATCCATTTAGGAAACCAAGTTTTGTAACATCTCAAGGACTCCTTCATTATGTCCTCTTCTACTTCTTCCTCTGGCATCTCCTATTCCCATTCTTCTCGATGACATCTTCCCATAGCATAGTACCCCAAACAATTGCTACTCTGATACGAATATGATGGCAACCAATACTGACAAATAGGATAGGAATAAAGACAACAACACAATGAAACAATAATGATAGGAAGTTCAAATTAAGAATAAAGAATTAATTAACAAATCATCAATTATCATGTGCTACATGAAACAATCCTCTATGTAGAGGAGCAACATTCAATTGTTATTGATTCTCTACAAATTTATTTACACAAACAAACAACAATCTTCCTTTATAGAGAAGGGTTTAGAATCCACTAACAAAGTCAACTTGAATGATCCCTTTTCGAATTGTCTACAGTTCAATCAACTTCTCCTTTAACCCAACTCTTCTCATATATCTATTTTGCCTTCTCGTGATGGTCCTACCAACCTCCAAAAAGGAAATTCCCCACACTTAAAAGGAAATTGAACAACACAACAACTGTCGACCAATGAACTCTACCGATGGTTGATTTCCAATTGTTGTTGGTTTGGCTTTCTATGTTCCGCCTTCCCACCTGTGAGATGACAAAATGTCTATTCCATGCCATAGGAAGTTAAACCCTCTTCAACACAATGCAACATGAAACCTTTATCCAACATAATGCAACAAGAAGTTGTCAACAAGGAAGGAATGTGTTGACAAACTGGAAGAGCTAGACAACTCAACAAATCAAAACCAAAATCTGCTTAATCTAAAAAACAAAGCAAGAGAACAAAACCGAAATTGAAAGAGAGTGATGCCCTTGCATCAATATGGTGGTGATTTGATGAGAAATAAAATGTTCCAGCTATTGATTTTCTTCCCACTGGTATGTTACTCACTCCCCCTCTTATGATTCTATTGAAAACCTTTGTATAGTGAACTCTTGTGTTGATTCTTATTGTGCAAGTGTATTTTTTTTTGCCGTTCACTTGACTATGTAGTGTGAAATATTGTCATGTTATGTATATGTGCTACCTAATCACTAAGCTACCTCCCCAAGCTTAGGGGTGGATTGCCTTGCAGTCTTAAGGTTGGAAATTGAACACCCATTGGCCTTGGAAAGAGTTTTCTTATTTTAATGTCTATTGTGTGCATGGAATTATGGGTATGGAGAAATCCCCTATGAGAGGCCATTTTGACTCCCTTATGTTTGTGTTATGTTTAAAGATGAAATAATTAAATGCAGTCATCCTATGGAAGAATTTTATGCAAATATGAGTATTAGCTTTATCTCAAAAGGGGAATGAAATCATGTGTCATAATTGTCACATCTTAGTTCTCCCTTAGAATATTGTATAAATAAATAATCAACCATAAAATTATGTGTTGACATAATCTACTGTAATATTTCCAAATGATAGTCAATGTATAAATTCCTAGGAGTAGCTAATAAGTGATTTTATGAACCAAATAACTACTAAGTGAGCAATAGTTTGGCTTAATAGTCTTTTATGCTACTCATGATGTTGCGAATAACTAAAACAAGGAGTTTTGAGTACTCTATTTTTCTTGATGCTCTTTGCAAATGAGAATAGAAATTAAAAAAAGGATATGTTGGTAAGTGAATTCCTCTTCTCTTATGCAAATCCAAATTGTATACAATTTCTATGTAATTACCTACTAGCATTATTAATAATGGTGTAATTTTTGATCTATTTTGCATACTTAAAGCATCTAGCCTTAACTAACAAAGTGAACTACTATTAAAAAAATAAATCAATTTGACCTAATGACTTTTGAAATATATGTATACATATATAAAATAAAATAAAAACTTATTAAAATAAATCCAAAATAAAAAACAAACGCCCTGCTATGGTGGGAGCAAGAGCAGGCCATGACAAAAGTGGATTTGAAGGTAATCAGGGTTGGGAAGTCCATGAAAGAAGACAATGGTGGGATAAGGATGAAGACGTCAAATTTAAAAGGAAATTTGCCACTAACACTAGGAAAGACCATATCCCTTAATGGGTTTTTGAACAAGGGAGATGGGTTGATAAATGCAATAAAAATGCTGGAAATTGAAATCAATCTTGGCAGATGGAAAACCCTAGGATTTATAGAACAAGGAATAGTAGGCAATAAAAGTATCATAGGTTTTGATCGCTAAATTGGACAGGGAGAAAAATGACTACCTTGGCTTTGAACACATCCCAACGAGCATAGGAACTACAAAGGAAAGCAATCCTTTCCACACAAAAATGATAACATCGTCGCAACATTATAGAATAATGGCTTCATTAAGAATAAAAGGGGATGGGATAGAAAACCTAATACATTCAAGGTAGATAATTCAAATAGTTGGAGAAATTGATGGCAAGAAAACCCTAAATTAAATAAAAAACGAGGAAATATCAAAGAAGATAAGAAAAATTCAAAGGATCAGGAAAGCTCTCTCACAAAATTCGTTACAATAAAAGATCAAAAGAATAAAATATGTAGGGATAATCTTAGAAACAATGCAATTTTTGCAAAATAGGGAGGAAGATCTTTGGAGAAAGGGTTTTTGGCAAATTGGTGCCAAACTCATTGGAAGACAAAAATATCAATTAAACCACTAATCAATGATTATTTCCTTATTGAATTTTAAAATTCAATGGAGAAAGAAGAGGTCTAGTAGGGAGGTCCATATTTCCTCAAGGGAATAGAATTGAACCTAATCAATTGGTGTCATAATTTCAACCCTAGAATACATTCCATTGAAGCATGTAAAGTTTAGTTTACATAGGTATAACTTTCCTTTGAAGTATTGGAATTCGAGACATTCTCCAAGATATCTTTAAAGAAGTAGGGGTTTTGGAGTTGATTGATCCTATTCTGGAAGATAGAACATGGGGATCATATATTAGGGTTTGTATCAATATCAATGTGAATCACAACATCCCTAAGTTCTATGCCCTAGATGCCAATCCAAAGAACATATTGGATTAAATGCAACATAACAGAACCAACAAATCTTAATAGAGAGGAGAACACTAATGTGGAGCCTAGGGTGAAACTTTAGGGAGTAAGGGATCTAATTGCTGAGGAATGCAAAATATTGGAAAACAATAGTAAGATGGAGGAGACTTTCTTACCCAATAGTCCAGATGTGAAGAAACTAACAAATGTATTGAATAATGTCAACAACAATAGTAATGATAAACAAAGTACAATTGAGGAGGTGTTTAAAACTCGGGAAGAGGCAGAACCAAAGGAGAATAGGATAGCACCCAAATTTTCAAACTAAATTCATCAAGAAATAAATCAAACCCTAGGAAATAGATAGGCAAAAATTGAAAAGGATAATGAGAAACATGAAGAATCTGCCTCTAATGAAGAAATTCCTCAAAAAGAAGAATGTGACCAGATTGCACTAGATCCCCAACAATTAGAGGAAATCATTAGAGATAATGAAGAAGATTAAAATGAGGCAGAATTAGTAGGTGCCTCAGGAGGATTGAGAATTCTCTGGAATCCTTTAACGATCAAATGCATTCAGTCAAAAACAAAAATTGGATGGCGGTAATTGGCAGATTTCTGAGACAAAACAAGAAGATCATAGTGGCAAATGTATGTGGGCCTACTCCTACCAGTGCTAAAAGGGAATTTTGGAAAGAAATCACTATATGGTTGAGAAAGTATGAGGAGGACATGATCATATTGGAGGGGCTTTCAATGCAACGTTGGATAATTTAGAAAAACAAGGAGGAATGCAAAATATCTCCATAATCCAATTGGCTTTTCAGAAATTTGTTGATGACAACAATCTCAGAGAAATTCAAACCAAAAAAGGAAAATACACATGGACTAATAGGAGGAAAGGCTTTACTAATATTGCAGAAAAACATAACATATTTTTTGTTGGAGAAAAATGGGAGGATGCTATAAACTCTTATGTTGCTAAGATATTGCCATATAGTGGTTTAGATAACTTTCCAGTAGATACAATTGCAAGTTAATCTAATGGATCAAGAAGGGGGGTGCCCTTTTAGATTTGAGAACACGTGGCTAAGAGATCCCAAGATATCTAACTATGTAGGAGCCTGGTGTTGTGAACCAATATTGAGAAATCATTCACTCACATTCAAACTCAATAAGAAGCCAATTCACATCAAGCATAAGCTGAAAGAATGGAGCAGAGAGCATTTCAAAAAAATCTTTAAAGAAAAGAAAACTGCAGAAACTAAATTGAGATTGTTGAATGAAACAATAATTGCAAGAGGAATGAGAGAATAAGAATAAGAAAAAGAAAAAAGCCTTAGAGTAGAACAAGCAAAAATTGAAGTCAGGGAGGAATGCTACTAGAGACAAAAGTCTAGAGAAGTATGGCTCAGAGAAGGGGACATAAATAAAAAATTCTTCCACAGCTCAACCTCAAACAATAGAGTCAGAAACAAAATAGTGGAGATAGAGAAAGAAGATGGAGATAAAATGCAAACTTTAGAAGAAGTTAATCTAGAAGCCATTAGATATTTCTAAAATATTCTAAACAGAGAAGCTCTGATTCATGAAGTAGAAAGAAACAAATTATTAGAAAATATTCCATCTATTGTTAAGGAGGAGGATAACAAGGAATTGTAAAAAGAGATTTCACTGGAAGAAGTTGAACATGCAGTCTTTCAATTGGGAGCAGAGAAGGCCCCAGGGCCGGTGGCTTCTTAGAAAAAATTTCCAACTCTTTTGGGATATACTAAAGGAGGATCTACATAAAGCAGTGGAAGAAACCAGGAGGAAAAAGACAATGTTGGGTGCCTTGAATCATACATTTTTGGCCTTAATCCCCAAGAAAAAGGAAGTTAATAATATGGGAGATTTCAAGCCTATTGCCATGTGCAATATGGTCTATAAAGTAGTTATCAAGATCATTGCGTACATACTTAAAAAGGTGTTAGAATATGTTATATTGGTGGAACATAGTGGGTTTTCACCAGACAGATCAATAGTAGAGGGCATCATTGTTGCACATGAAACCATCCATACAACCAGGAAATCTAAAATCTCCAGCATGATCATCAAATTAGACATCCTTAAAGCTTATGATTTGGTAGACAGGCATTTTCTCATAAAAAATTTAAGCAAATTTGGATTTGATGATAATTAGATCAATTAAGTAGGTATTTGCATTATAAACCCTAAATTATCGATATTGGTCAATGGGAAGGCACAAGGTTTGTTCAATCTACAAGAGGAATGAGGCAAGGTGACCCTCTGTCTCCTTTTCTCTTCATAATCATGGCAGAGGATTTAGGTAGGAGTATCAATAAAGCCATGATTGATGGGTTGTGGAAAGGTATCTTAGCCACTCTAGGCGTGGATCCAATAACTCATCAATAATTTGTTGATGACACCATTGTTTTTGGAGATGCATCTAGGAGTGAGGCTAAGAACATCAAGAAGTTATTATATGACTACACTAAAGCTTCACAACAAAGTATTAATTGGAGAAAATTAGAAATATTCTTTTTAAATGTTCAACCTAAACTACAAGGAGATATAGCTCACATCCTTGAGCTAAGAGTGACTAACTTCCTAGGGAGATTTCTAGGAATGCCTCTGTTTGCGAGAATTAACAAGAAGGATTATTGGGATAAACTCATTAATAGTTGCAGAGGAAAAATGGAATCATAGATCGACAAATGGTTCACTTCAACAGGTAGAATTTTAATGATAAAATCAGTTCTATTAGCCATACCTATTTATTCAATGTCATGCATGAAGATTCCTAAATTGATGGAGGATATCATCATTCAAATCATGATGCGCTTCTTCTAGAATGGGCCTAATGACTCACAAAAAATTCCTCTTATTTATTGGGATAAAATTTGTAAACCTTAGGATGCTGGAGGGGCAGGGGTGAAGCAACTTTGGATAATGAATATGGCTATGGGGGCCAAGCTAGTATGGAGCATGTATATAAGGAGAATCACAAATGGGTTAAAATTCTTTGGAATAAATATATGGATTCAGATGAACCAAGCATAATTATTACAATAAGAAATCCTCCTAAAGGCCCAACTATTTGGAACTTTATATTGGATTAGTCGGGAGATTATAACTAAACATGTTACTTGGGATGTTAGAAATGGCTAGTTCGCATCCTTCTAAGGTGATTCATGGGAAGGGTTTGCAGCCTTAAAACTTACCCTCAACCTAGAAGAGATTAGGGAGGAATCTATTAGGTTTTGGGGCACCAAAATTCACAATTACAAGGAAATTTTTGTAGATAATGGGATAGCCAAATGGAAGTGGAAAGATCTATTGGATTTAAATGCCCTTCAGGAGTAGAAGGAGAGATTGGTAGCAATTCTCAAAGATAGAGTCTTTTCCCTATCAAAGGAGGAAGACACAATCAGATGGTGTGCATCCAAGGATGGAGAATATAAGGTCAGATTGGCTATAAACTAAAGGAGGCTATCATTGAGGATGAACAATGGCCAAAATAATTATTATCGGGGAAGTATTGTCTACCCAAAGCAACGGTATTCTCATGGTTGGCAATACAAAACAAAATTCTCACATAGGATAAACTTAATATAATTGGGATTTGTGGGCCAAGTAGATGTCCCTTATGTGAGAAACAAGAAGAATCGACTACCCATCTTTTATTTACATGTGAGTTCACAAAAAGTTAGATTTTATTGGACCTTATCCATAGACACTGAAAGAATTGTTTACCTCATGGCCGAAGTATCATTACAGAGGGATTTTTAGCAACATTTGGCAATGCCTTCCTTTGACCATCATTTAGGGGTTATGGAAAGAACACAATAGGAGGGTTTTCAAAGAAGCGACTCTGTCTTTTAAATTTTTTCTACAGAAAATAAAAGCAAGCATAATAGGATTGGTGAATACGGCTGCTAGAAACTTACCTCTCAAAAGAAGTATTGACACTAATAAGGATGAGGAATTGATGAAGCAATTTCCTGTTCTTATAGTGCCAACCTCGCAGGGAAGGGAGGAAGCCAAAAAAACATTTTACAAGAGAAATATGGTTTGTATTGCTCTTGAAGAGGGTTGGGTTAAAATTAATTTTGACGGAGCAACTAGGGATAATCCTGGGCTAAGTGGCATTGGAGTAATTGTGAGAAATAAAATGGAGAAACTCTAAAAAAAATATCAGAATACATTGGCAGGGCTACTAACAATGTAATAGAATCCAGAGTTGTGTTAAGATGAATGGAGACTGGTAAGGAATTGGGTTTGGATAGAATCCATCTTGAGGGAGATTCACTGATCACAACGAATTCCATCAGTAAAGGACAAACGTCTAATTGGAAATTAAATAAGTGGATAGCTGCAATTAAAAACCTTACTAATTTTATTAAAGAATTCAAGGTGAGTCATACTTACAGAGAAGGTAATGAGTGAGTGGATGAACTAGACAAAAAAGATGTGGATTGGTAGATGGATTAAAATTCACTATTGAGATGGTAGCATTCAGATGAGTTGGCATTGCTGGCACTTCTATCATAAGGTAATAAGAGACATGTTGTCAACAAAATTATAACTATTAACCTTGTGTTTGGAAACCTAAGTGATAAATGGAGTAAGATTATTAAAACATTTTTTTTCTCAAGGTGACATGTGTGGAAGGTGGAAGGACAATATTTCCATGATTTAAATAGATTATTCTCTAATTTGGATTTTCCAAAGACTAAAGATATTAATTTCTTGAAGCATGAGAAGCCTTAAGCATAACAATTAGTTGTCTTTTCCTAAAAAGACATCACTCAATAATAATAAGAGTATTCATTACTCCAGGTGGGGTTAAGCTTTAAAAGACAGAAAAGGGCTAGTTAAATTCTTCATTTTGTTGTATTTGAGAAGAAAGAGAATAGAAGGCGAGAGGGAGTATGAATATGCCAATCCTTTTGAAGTCCTCAAAGAGGTAGATGGCCTTCTTGGGGATTTTAATAGACAAGCGTCTGTTGGTTATGATGCTCTCCAGACAACCACTAGTCCCACATGCAATAAAGAATTTTTTGGGGAAGGAATTCCTAAAGGCCCATCATCGCCACAAAGTAAAATTAGATGTAGCGGCTATGTTCTTGGCCATGATCATTTATATGGGGTTTAGCAAGGCAAGGGCCAATAAATTGTGCCAAATGATTTTCCTGCATACTTATAAGTTATCTGAGAGAAATTGATGCCACATTGGATAATATTGATGACAATTTGCTAATTCTTAGGCCCCAAAACTACTACATGAGACAGGGTGATGGGATAGAGGTTAAAAAGGAACCTATTGTCATGACTTTGGAGCTTGAATTGTTGGAAGATAACTAGAATAAGAAGACGAGGAGCATAAATTTTCTCATGAAGGTGGCTAATATGAGTATGAGGACTCCTAAGAGCAGGGTGAAGCGCTATGTGAAGGAAAAAAATGTTCTATCAGAGGAGGAGGAGGAAATGATGAAAGAAAGGCTGCAAGAGCTTGAGCAGGGAGATGAATGGGGCCTAGGTAGGGGTGAGGAATGGATGGCAGATGATTTTAGGAATGTGGAGGAATTGGCGGATACAGAGGCACATGTGGATTGCGGACTTGACTGACCTGTTATTGCCACAACCATTGCAACAAGGAGGATGGAAACCATGGAGCTTGATGAGGAAGAAGACTCAACTTCTGAGGAAGTCGATTGACACTCTGATCTGGTTCGGGTATGGGAATTATGGGAATTATATACAAATGTAGTTAATTGGGCTCAATTTTGTATTAATGGGTAATATATGTTATCTATATGGTATTTGTTTGTAGTGGTTCAAAGCCCAATTTTGTACATTAGGGGTTGGGATATGTTTCCTTTCAATGCATAATAGAAACAATATAGGGATCTAGTAAGAATGCTAGGATAGTATGGGATATGGTAGATGGTTACAGATGAGAATTTTGAAGATCTCCCTAATATATAATATCCAACAATGTAAGCTTCTTTTAAAATGTTAATATAAAGGGTGTTGCCCCATAAGCGACTATTTACTGATTAAAAAAAAAAGAGAATATAAATATAAATATATAAATATATATATATATATATATATATATATATATATATATATATATATATATATATATATATATATATATATATATATATGGAGAGAGAGAGAGAGAGAGAGAGAGAGAGAGAGAGAGAGAGAGAGAGAGAGAGAGAGAGAGAGAGAGAGAGAGAGAGAGAGAGAGAGAGAGAGAGAGAGAGAGAGAGAGAGAGTTTATGTATAAAATATCTTACTAGTTATAGAGTTTATATATACATATTAAGCCATGCAAGCTATGACTATTTTAGGGTTTCATGTGAAACGTTAGGACATCCAGAAGTCTTATAGTTCAATAAAAAAAACTAATCTTGGAACCTGCCCCTTGGGAGCCACCTGGTCACATGGGAAGATATTAGGTGATAATGTAGGATTTCTAGCTTAGTTGCTCAAAGGATTAAAGAGACTATGTCATGAGAGTTTGTTGTTTGTATACAACGTGTTTACCATTGATAGTTGGTAGTTAGTTGTCTTATTGAATTAATTTAGATATTATGAAATGATTATCCAGGATTAACTAAAATTAATTTCCCCGTGAGCCAATAGTAAATAAAAAATTTGCTGATAAGATGGGGATTTACTTAGGTTTAGTAGTTATTATTGAATGAACATTTACATATACTTTTGTATTAAGGAAGGATAAGGGTATAATTCTCACATTTATGCAAATATATAAATTGTCTTAGAAAGAATAAATTAAAAATTCTTATAAAAATTTGTTTTCAAATTGGTATTTAGCAAAAGGTACATCACGAAATTTTGATTAAAGACTCATTTAAATGATGAAAATATTGAGGAATTTCTCATCCAAAATAATAACCTTTACTCTACATTATGTAGATGGTTCTCTCACAACTCTTTCCAGAATGCACCCTTCTATCCTGTATCACCTCCTTTTAGTATTTGTGCGATCATATAAAGAAAATTCCTTGTTTAAGTTAGGGTCTCTAAGAGTCCATGTGAGTCGATACAATTATTGAACCCCTTCCCTTAGCACATATAGTTTTCCCTTATACAACCATCAATCTACATCTACAACATTATGTGAAAAATGGAAATACATTGAACCACCATTATCATAATGATTACAACATTTGTCAGGAATAAACCTTATGTACTGAACAATAAATCAATCCATTGAGAATCCTTAGGCTTGAATAAAGGCTATTCAATTTGCAAAATTTAATTATGCCATAATGAGACAATTCAGTTTTGATCCCAATATTAATTGATTTTTTCAACTAATATCGTCAACAATGAAGATTTAGATCTTTCACCAATTTCTTGACTCGAGGGACCCTGACCACTCTCAATTCCATGGGGTTACTAACAAAGGAACTAATATTTAGATAACTTGCACTATTGGTGCCTCTACGTAGATACCATCATTACTCGAGTTCAATTTTTTACCTCAAGTTATATCTAAGAATATTTTTATTTACTAGTTTTTTTATGTGATGCTATCTAGTAATCACAACTAACACCATTTCAAGAATGGAGGGAGTTCACAATGTCATATATTTTCAAAATTTTTTTGGCTCACTTATTGTTTGGTAACTTACACTTTAAACTCAGATAAATTATTTTCCTCTGCAATTTAGACTCTAATGTAATTTCGCATTCAACCAATCATCAATTACTTGCATCTTAATAAAAAGTTTTGGTAAAAAAATTACCACATTTACTACAAATCATTAGGTGGGAGTAGGGAAGCTATGTATGTGGGATTAAGAATAACTATACCTTCTCAAATTATGCATCCAATTAAATTCCGTGCACATCAAATATATTGTTGGGTGGTACAAAATCGCACAAGCTTTATGAATGCTAATATATTAGAAATGCTAGTACGGATCAAAAACATATTAGGAATGATAGGTATAAGAAATTTGATTTGGATGCTCACAAGTAAGACTACATGAAAGAACTATTGGGCCACCCAAAACAACTAACTTGGACTTAAAATATCCACGAGTCTTCTTTTTTGTCTGTCTTTTTAATGCATCAGATATTTTTTTTGTATTCATTCACTAGGTCTTCTTAGCAATCCACTTTTCCAAAATTTGTGTAATACAATCTCATTATTTTCCTATAATATGCACTCTCTAATCTAATTTTTCTTGCTCTTATGTGCTATCTGCAAGATCGGGTACATAATAGGAATTTAGATCATAAACATTTATAACTGGTTGGATATATATGTCATTTAGTATTTCAATTGCATATGTTTTTTTTAGAATTAGTATCAAATATTTAAGTGTTGGTGTTTTCAATTGATTTCTTGATTATCTTTATAGAATAACTTTTTCTAACGCTCAAAAATTTCAAATTAGTGGTCAATGAGTTCATAAGACTAATTGTTCTCTTCTACACATTAAACTACATGTTTACTGATACTATTACTATCATTTTTTTAGCATATCACTATATTAATCCCTATCAATTTTATCTCTATAAATATGCTCTTCGCAATAAAAATAACTAAAGACAACATCAAATGACAAAAAATATGCATAAAATATATCAATCCCATATTTGTAGTGATCGATATTAGCAAAATCACTATCATGAATTGTTAAATATCTTTCCTACTGATTTGAAAAACAAATTATTTCATAACGCACTAAGTGACACTAGTATCAAAAAATTTGACTTCATATTTCACTTCCATAATATATTTGAAGCATTCATAAGACATCTTTGATGACCCCTGCTCTGAATTATCAAAATCACATATCAAATCCAAATCATAAAAAATGAAAGACTGTCACTAAATTGAATTATCGCCGATGAACAATACATAGTGCAAAACAGTTGCTAAAATTTTGCTAACTATATACAATATTGCATAGCATGATTATTACATAATAGAAAATGTAATAACCATGATACACCAACAAAGGATAACATTTAAATGCATTCAATATTGTGAAATGTATTTTATTCTTGATTCATATGTCAAAATCAAGTTCGGGTGTCAATCTTTGAGGAAGCTATCTTAATGAATTAGAAAAGACTTGTTTTGTGGCGTTATTTGTCAGAAAAAGTGTCTCAACCTTGCTTTTAATACAATACGAATACATAAAATTTAGGTTATAAATTTGAAAAATAGGACAAAAGTTAAAAATAATACACTTTAGGGTAATTTATTAGCATAAGTAAATTTAAGTATTTCCAAGTAAAAGTCAATTTTGGTTAAATATATGATCTAGTTGGACTCATCATAATTAAATTCGATTTATGCCACACAATTTTCTATTGGAAGTGTCCACTTATTATTTATGTAGCATGACTTTGGAGATAATTTACAAAGAGTATTAAACTTGATGTTCTCACAACTCTTATTCATGTAGATCTACTAGTGTAATTTTGAAAAATATAATGGTTGAATACAACATGGTGTCCTATGCTAGGGTTTGTTAGGAGAATGATGTAGAGATTGTACATTCTTTTCACATGCCCCCCTCTTCTAAGGATTTGAACCAAGTTCCTCGATGAGTTTTTGAAAAGGGCATGTGGGTTGATAGGGCCCCTCACAGACTGGGATGCTTATGCAGATTTTGTCTCAAATGTGCATCCAGGGAATATCCAACCCCAGGATCATTCTTGAAATGGTGGGCTCCCTCAACAAAAATCTGATGCTTGTTTTTGGCTAAAGTCCAAGCTTGATAAAGATACTATTAGGAAATCTTGCATGTTCATCTCAACATGAGACAAATTTTTGAGTCAAATGTACTACAGAATATGGTTTATCTGCCAAGTAGTTATGTCGACAACCTATTTCAATTTTAAATTTTTGTGCAAGCTAGGGGAGTATACTTTTCATCCATAATCAAGAAGGTTCGAAGAATGGCATTTTGAGAGAAAAAATTGTTGAAAGAGAATTTACAAAAATTACATATTCTTCCTATTTCAATGCGTGTATTGGTTGATGCTTCATTGAATGCTATTAGAGACCCGTGTTTCAAAGATTTAATTTACGCATAGATAGGGTGAATGTTGGCAAAAATTGTGGAACTCAACTTTACCCCTAGCACTAGAATTTTGTTGAAAGTAAATTTTGAGAAATTCTTTTTGTGCATAACATGAAATCATTACACTCCATGAGAGATAATACGTTTAAGGTATTTTACCAAAACATTCTCATGATCATGGATAACTTTAAGAAACCACCCCCCGGGCAACTGTGTAAAATCCTGGCGAATCAGACATTATTTTCGGGGGGGAGTTTTCATAATTGATGGCGTTTTTTTTTTTAAATAGGGAAAAAAATTATTTTGTATTGTCGATTTTTTTCTAGGCTACGAAAATTCCATAAATTTCTAGCAAATAATACCTTGTTCTATGGGAAAAATATTTATTGTGGGAGGCAAATATTGTTTGTTAAATTGAACAAATATATAATTGTATGAGCGAAAATTTTTACTCCGAAGGAAAAATTATTTAAATATATTGGCGATTTTTATCCACCGCTTGAAAATTATTTAAATGTATTGGCGATTTTTATCCACCGCTTGAAAATTATTTAAATGTATTGGCGATTTTTATCCACCGCTTGAAAATTATTGAATTTGTTTTGGTGAATATTTTGTTATTTATGGAAAATATATAATTTATTGGCGATTTCATGAATTCATTGCCATTAATAGACAAGGCACATCACATCAGATTAGTACATCACATCACATAAATTGCCATTAATACATTGAGTTCAGACTCTACACGATGTATCAATAACTGTGGCCTCTTTGACACGCGAAGGGTGACACATACCTAGAATCTATCAATAATTTTAAAATGTTCGATGATCGTAGATCAATGGCTGAAGTTTTATTTCGGCCCAATTTTCTAAAGAGAACATAGCTCACTAGAAAGTGCCCGGAATGGATTTGGATTTAATAGACACGTATCAAATGTCACGAATCACAATTGATAATTTCATTCATTTAATAAATATCTTTTCAGTAATTGCAATCCACTCTATCCCCACGACTTCCAATGTGATACTTGCCAACTTGGTACTGGTTTATAACTGTTTCCATTTTCACACAATAGTGCATTTATGGGAAAGATTTGCAGAGATAAGAAAGATTTTAAAAAAATTAAAGCAATTAATACGGTTAAAGAAGTAATTATTTCAATCAAGAGCTTCAACTATTTATATACGATCTCTGCTTCTTTCATCTTCAATTAGCCTTTGCCATTTGGTAGATAAATCGTCGGAGCTGTATTTACATTCTTCCTCTGGTTTAGGTTTATAGGCCCAGGTTGTTTAATTTGTTAATCTGTTTTCTTAAGATGGACACTCCCATATGCTTGAGAAGCACTTCTGCAGAGGACTAGAGGGCCTTTCTAAGCTCCGTTAGAGACCCAACCCTTCAATCAGTCTGCAAGGAGGTTGGGTCGTTCACCAATGAGGCTTGTGGATGGTGTTGGGCAGAGAGTTTTTGCGAAACAAAAATAGGTACCGTGTTAACACACACATTACATCACATTTCTTAGTGTCTCTTTTGGACCTCGGTGGAGACAAGGTGGATATGCTTATGCTATTGAGGAAGGTTTTTAAGGAAGACTTCCTTGGAGACAACATTACTGTTGTTGTCCTTGCATAAGTAGGGGTGGGGATCCCTTGGGCGAGTGCATTATCCAAGCTTCTCCTCCCTGACCAAACAGTGCCAGTGGCTAGGCAGCCGTTTCTCCTGAACCTGAATGCAGAGCAGTTGACGCATCACAGGAAATGGGCGTGGATTGGCAGGGACTTCCTCCAGAAATGGTTGCTCCTGGACGACTTTCCAAACTACAATTGGCTTGAAGAATTCTCGCAACTTATGTTGTTTGAAGAATTCTACTTGGAAGGAGGGCCGAATTCTTAGTGCAAAGTTGTAAACCATCCACTACCTGTGCCCTAGCCCCGGCCCCCTGGGCCCCTACTAGTTTTTTTTTCCTATGTCCTCGAAACCTAACAGGCTCAGTGACTCACTTAGTTTGGCTTTTAAGTTTTTGAGGGTCTCAGACTTGAGACGAAAAAATTGTAAATTTCCAAAGCATAAATATTAATGAGAATTTTTCAAATTCCAGTTTGTTTTAGTTTGCCTCTGGCTCTTACAGTCTTATAGATATAAAAATGCTTTCTATAATTCTATTTCATTTTTATTAATTAATTTCTTTCAAATGTTTTTTGTATATGAGCTACGTTATTTCAATTATTTGTTATACAATGGAAATTAATTTAATACTATGATCTTTTTTATGTAATGCTATAAAAAAAAATTCAATTCGTTCCATTAATTATTAATTATAATTTTATAAATATACAGTCATTCAAAATACAAAATTTCAAAAGTTTCAAGATACAAAAGTTTATCGATAAAGGTTTTTTCATTTTATTAATTCAAAAGTTTCAAGATACAAAATTTGCAGTCATTCATGCATAAACACAAACAGGGAGAAAACCATATTGCCCACAACTTATAGCAAGCAGACAAAAAAACTAGTTCATTGCTGGATATCCATAACAAATGTTCCAGCAGTAATAAATCATTTGGAAGCAAATTAAAAAACACTAGCCGATACAATAGGCCTCTCACTCACTATTCCCCTGGGCCGCCTCCTCCCAATCCCTTCCCTCCTCGGAGGTCGATGCTTTCCCTTTTGCCACTTCAACTTTCATTTTTGGAATGCAGTTTAGGCACCCGAAGTCGGGGTCGCCCTCCAAGCTTGCTAGTAGCTGTATGGCCCTTCCTTCTTTAGCCCTATCTCTCAATTCCCTACCAACCTCCATCCTTGCCACCACATGCAAAGCCTTCAAGACTTCATCCACCCTGGTTAATTTCAAAAAGAGTTTCATCGCTTCCCACCCCACTCGGGCACGTTCATGGCACTGGTATTTGATTTCATCCTCTGGGCCACAAATAAAAGGAAGCAACTCCTCCTGGTCGTCCCCTTCCTTAATTTGAATGCCAACTCCCGACACCACCCACTCCAAGATTGAATCCAGGTTAATCAAAAAATCCCCATCAATCAATTTGACCAATGTGAGTTTTACCTTTTCCACCTCCGGTTCGAATTCACAGGCCCACGCCAGAATCAAAGAGTAAACATCCATGTGAGTTCGATACCGGTGACTGATATGTGCCACCTCCTCTGTAAGAATCAGTCGAGCTGCCGCCCACAAATTCTCCTCTTTAAACCTGAACAATCCTTGCATTTGTTTATCAAATACTTTGCCCAAAAAAGGGCACCGACTTCTTGTCTGTTCGCAATGTGAAATTGGCCTCCATGGTCACCTGCAATTTCAAAAGCACTTCGTGCAAAAAAAGTCTTACAAAAGCTACAAACTACAGATTTGTTCTGCCTCAAAGCTAAAACTGGCAGACAGATCAAAAGGTAATAAATTTTGCCTTCGTCTTATAGGTCGGGTAATGAATGTGTAGGATAAGGCATTAATGCCATGAGGTCAAGAAAAAGATTTCCTGTCATCCTCCCCTTCCTCCGTTCGTGTGACCTGCCGCAGACAACTCCTTCTGCAACAATTAATTGCCACCTTGGCATTTGTACTTTCCAAATTTGCTTGCCTTAACAGGTTGAGGACTGCACATTTTTTTAAATTAATACACTAAATTTATGTTGAACTTTTATATATATATTTAAACCATTTTTAAAAATTATATATCATAAACATATTTTGAATAATTTCTTTTTTATATTAAACTTTTACCTTTCAAATTGTATATCAAAATTTATATTTTTATTTAGTTATTTATTTTATTCTAGAAACTAAGTTTCATGTTTTATACTATTTTTGAATTTCAAATTTTTACAAATAATATTAACATTATATTTAATAGTTATCTCAAACTATTGCACATCTTTAAAATTTAAATGTCTCTTATTATGGGACTGACAACATTTGACAACACTCAAGTTCTCAACAGGTATCATCGTCCGTCGGATGAGCAAAGATCAACGGCTTAGGGTGGATTTCTGCTGAAATGTGGGCAGTGAACACATTGGTGAGAACTTCGCCCGGAATTGAACATTTTAAATATAATTAAATATAATTAAGTCTATAGTCTATAGACTATAAATCTCTTTTTCGGGAGGAAGTTTAAAATGATTAAATAGACTTTAAAAACAGACCCGAAAAGTGAGTCGTGACACGAGTATGGTGATGTGCCAGAAAAATGGTAGAAGTCGTGGGACCCACTACATCTGTAAACATGTACCATCATCCGTTGGATGAACAAAGATCAATGACTTTGGGTGGATTTCGGCCCGAATGTGGAAAGTGAACACATTGGTGAGAACTTCGCCCGAAATTGAACATTTTAAATATAATTAAATATAATTAAGTCTATAGTCTATAGACTATAAATCTCTTTTTCAGGCGGAAGTTTAAAATGATTAAATAGACTTAAAAAAGAGACCCGAAAAGTGACATGAGTATGGTGACGTTCCTGAAAAATGGCAGAAGTCGTGGGACCCACTACATCTGTAAACAAGTACCATCATCCGTTGGATGAACAAAGATCAATGGCTTAGGGTGGATTTCGGCCTGAATGTGGAAAGTGAACACATTGGTGAGAACTTCGCCTGGAATTGAACATTTTAAATTTAATTAAATATAATTAAGTCTATAAAGCTCTTTTTCGGGCGGAAGTTTAAAATGTTTAAACGGACTTAAAAAACAGACCCAAAAAGTGACACGAGTATGGTGACGTGCCCGAAACTGGTAGAAGTCACGAGACCCACGACAATTGATAATAGATACCATCGTCCATTGGATGAGAAAAGATCAATGACTAAGGGTGGATTTCGGCCCAAATGTGGGAAGTGAACACATTTGTGAGAACTTCGCCCAAAATTGAAACATTTTAAATTTAATTAAATATAATTAAGTCTATAAAGCTCTTTTTCGAGCGGAAGTTTAAAATGATTAAACAAACTTAAAAAACACAGACCCGAAAAGTGACACGAGTATGGTGATGTGCCCGAAAACTGGCAGAAGTCATGGGACCCACGACAACTGACAACAGGTACCATCGTCTGTTGGATGAGCAAAGATCAACGACTAAGGGTGGATTTCGGCCCAAATGTGGGAAGTGAACACATTTGTGAGAACTTCACCCATAATTGAAACATTTTAAATTTAATTAAATATAATTAAGTCTATAAAGCTTTTTTTCGGACGAAAGTTTAAAATTATTAAACAGACTTAAAAAACAGACCCGTAAAGTCACAACAGGTACCCTGGTCCCTCGTCCATTGGATGAGCAAAGATCAACGACTGAGGGTGGATTTCGACCCGAATGTGGGAAGTGAACTCATTTGTGAGAACTTCACCCGGAATTGAACGTATTATATTTAATATCCTCATAATTTATACTGAAGTAGTGAATGTTTCGTCCTTCGGCATCGAATAGTTATTAATACTAATTAATAAAATTACAACATGATTCTTAATGTCCTCGGAATTTATACTGAAGCAATGAATTTTTTGTCCTTCGGCATCAAATAGTTATTAATACTAATTAATAAAATTACAACATGATTCTAGATATTTTGCCCTTTAGGTATTACTTTTCTAATTTTCAGAGTTTTCAAAATAAGAGACTCGTAAATCATAATCATATTTCAATTCATGGACAAACCTGTAAATCGAGGGAGATTTAGAAACAACTACTAGATTGAGGAATGCAAGTTGCAACAGAGACTGTCTGCGCCAATCTAGTGAAATAGAAATTCCGGGTAAAATCTAGAACACCTACATCCCGCCTTTTTTGTGTTTGGTAATCTCGTGGTCCAATTTGAGGGTTAGCATTTTCAGTTTTTATCTAGCATTATTTTGAATTATTAACAATAATAGTGATGGGGAAAATGGGAAGCAGTAGTACAACAAGAAGCCAAGTGAAAAACAAAATGTATGTAGGATTTTGCCAAGATCAAGGGCACAATGAAAAGCATAAAAGAGACAATAGAATGACAAGAACAAACTGTATTCTCATCAATATGCAAATGATCAACTGGATTAACCAATACAATGAATATAGGCCTGCTTATATAGGCAAGGCCATATGGATGTATGAGCACACAAATATGACATGTGGCTCAATGAGAAACAAGGGTGGGTAAGAAATACTAGGGGTAGGTAGGAGAAATAATATAATATTCCACAAGAGGTGGATGACCCACCGAATGTGGAGTGTAGCAACAAAATAAGACCACAAAAGGTGGAATTTCTCCTACAAGCTCTATCCCTATGTGCACACTTCCCTAAGTGTCTCAAATCCAAACTACGAAGAGATGCATTATCCTAAGTTAACTTAAGTAAGTGTAATAATATCCAAAATGAATATTTATTTACACCAACACCCCCCCTTAAGTGCAACTTAGGGGAATGAAGACTTAAGTCAACAATGCAAGATGGGTCCCGGCTACTGGGCCATGATAGGTACCCATGTACAATATGCAAATGCAAGCAAAACTATGCAATGCAATCTCTCACAAACGGAGAAAGGGAGAAAACCCAGTGGGAAAAAAACTCCCCCCCAAAAGAGAGATGAATGTACAAAAGACTCTCAAAGAAGAAGGACAAAACCTCAAAGAGGAAAAAGTCCCCCCCATAAGAGAGGAAGGAGAAGTCAGTTGAGCCCCCCTAATGACACATCCCGCACCCCCAAGAGAGCTTGCAACTGTTGGAACTTACTCTCGGTGAAAGGTTTGGTGAATATGTCAGCAACCTGCTCTGTTGTAGGACAATACTGCAAATCAATGACCTGCTCCTGGATGAGCTCTCAGATATAGTGCATATGAATCTCGATGTGTTTGGTCCGTTGGTGCTGGACCGGGTTCTTCGAGATTGCAATAGCACTTTGATTGTCGTAATTTAGAACTGTCGGCCGTGGAGTGGTGAATCCAAACTCTGTGAGAATTTGCTAGAGCCAAATGGTCTCAGTCGTTGTGTTAACAGCGCCTTAGTCGAAGAGAGAGCAATAGCATGTTGCTTCTTGCTCTGCCAACAAATGGGGCCCGAACCAAGGTGAAAACTGTAACCAGAAGTAGAATTATGATCATCAAGATCGCTAGCCCAATCGGAGTCTGTGTAACCAACCAAGCGAAGTCCTGTGCCTGCTGTATAGTGAATCCCATAGTGATGTGTACCCTAGATGTAATGAAGGATGCGTTTGGTGGCTTTCCAATGAAGCTCATGTGGTTCCTGCATGAAGCGGGAAACCATGCCAACTGCAAATGAAATATTAGGGCGTGTATGAGTCAAGTAGATGAGACTACCCACAAGCTGACGATACAAAGTGGCATCGATTGGTGGAGAAGAACACTGAGCCTCAAGCTTGACTCTTGAAAGAAAGGGAGTCGAGGCAGGCTTACAATCAGCCATATGAAAGCGTGCAAGTAGATCAAGAGCATACTTGGGCTGCGATAGTGTGATCCCGGAAGGTGACTGTGAAATCTCTATCCCGAGAAAGTAGTGCAAAAGACCCAAGTCAATCATAGCAAATCTGTCATGCAAAGCAGATTTGACCCTACTAATGATGGATGAAGTACTCCCTGTAATGATCAAGTCATCAACATAGAGCACAAGTATCAAGTGAGAGTCATCCTATCACAAAATGTAGACATTCGGATCAGAATGACACCTGGTGAAACTTGCAGAGAGAAGAAAGGAATCCATCTTGGCGTACCAAGCCCTGGGGGCCTACTTAAGGCCATAGAGAGATTTCCTTAGTCTGCAAACCAAGGAAGTATCCTGGATGAAACCCTGTGGCTGCTCCATATAAATCTCCTCATCAAGATCACCATGAAGAAAAGCACTCTTCACATCCATCTAATGTACAGCCCAACCATGAGCTGCAGCAATAGCAAGTGTCAAATGAATGGAGTTCATCTTGGCTACAAGTGCAAAGGTCTCAGTATAGTCAACACCTGCAACCTGCGAGAAACCTTGCACAAAAAGCCGAGCCTTATACTTATCCACTCTACCATCCGTTGCAAACTTGGTCCAATAGATCCACTTACATCAAACCATCTTTCTCCCCTTTGGGAGATGGACTAAATCCCATGTGTTGTTCCTCATCAAGGAACTATACTCCTCCTCCATAGCTTGGTCCCACTCAGGAACCCCTGATGCTTCCCTAAATGTCTGTGGATCGAAAGCGGTAGCAATGAATGCATGTGGAAGATCCTGATGTTGTGATCGAGTTCTTCGTGTATCTGAAGGATCCCCAACAAGAGAACCCATGGACTCAAGTGTCTGTCGAGCCCAATGAGGTCTAGGTGGAGGTGGAGAACGAGGCTCCTCAACTGCAAGTGGACCCTACGGAGGTGTAACCCTGTGAGTCGGAGTTGAGGGGCTCATCATCTGAATCACTAACATCACTATCCACAATGGAGGAAGGTGGAGGAGGTAGAGAGGCTAGGCTAGGAGAGCTTTCCTCAAAGTGAACACTCCTCTCAATGAATACCTCATGTGTCTCTGGATCCATCAATCTGTATGCCTTAACACCCTTAGGATATCCAACAAATATGCAAGGCCGACTCTGAGGTTCCAATGCCTTGCATTTCTGCGGAGGTATGCGAGCCCATGCTGGACACCCAAAGACTCTGAAATGTCTCACAATCGGTTTCCTACCAGCCCAAGCTTCAAAAGGAGTAATACCTTGCAAAGCTTTGTGAGAAACCTGATTTTGGATGTGTGTGGCACAACTGATAGCCTCTGCCCAAAAGGCGGGATCAAGAGACTTTCATGTATCATACAGCTAGCCATTTCTTTGAGAGTTCTATTCTTGCATTCTGCAACCCCGTTCTGCTGTGGAGTGTATGCGACAGAATGCTGAAGATCAATCCCCTCAAATGTACAAAAATCCTCAAGTCTTTTGTTCACATATTCCCTTCCATTATCTATGCGAAGAATCTTGACCACTTTCCCTGATTGCTTCTCCACACGAGTCTTGAAGTCCTGAAATCTGTCAAATACTTCACTCTTATGAATGAGAAAGTAGACCCAAGTGAAGCGGGAGTAGTCATCAATGAAGGTAAGAACATAGCGGGCCTTACTAAATGAAGGTGTTGGAAATGGACCTGCTACATCGCTGTGAACAAGTTGAAGAACTTCCAAAGCTCTCCAAGCTTTCCCTTTATCAAACTTCTCTTCGGGATGCTTGCCCTTGGAACAACCTGAACATACACCCTCTGAAAAACTGATTCAAGGTAGACCTGTGACCATGTCTTTGATGCTTAGCTGTTGAAGATAGCGGTAGTTGAGGTGACCAAACCGCTCATGCCATAGCTTACTTTCTGAATTTGAATGAGTAAGCAAGGCCCTAGAAGGTGAACTTGGCACAAAGTGGGAGAATGAATAAAGCCTTGAGTTGTCATTGACTTGTCCCACTGCTACCAAGGCATCATCATCAAGTTCCTTTACCACAATTGAATCTGGTGTAAACTCAACCTTTTTCCCATTCCCATAGTGAGTGATTTGGTAGATGGAGAGAAGGTTGGTAGACAAGTTAGGAACATAGAGAACATTCTCAAATGTTCCATCATCCATGTCAACTGAACCTTTCCCTTCAACCTCTACCTGTGTATCATCACCTATGTAAACGTGAGGTACCTTAGATGGCTCCAATGAAGAAAACTGCTCCTTTGTAGAACCCATGTGATATGAGGCACCCGAATCAAGTATCCACTGCTGTGAAGAACCTGTTGTAGCCACAAATGCTTGCCCTTTTCCCTTAGACTGTGAAGAAGAGGAAGGAGATGAATCCTTCTTTGTGTAGGCAGATGGCAAGTTGATGCTGTTTTTCTTAAGAATATTAGTTAATTCATCAACTTGCTTTGCGTGGCATCGATGCTCATTATGACCATACTTCTTGCAATATGCACAAGTTGGTTTATCCTTCTTAGGTGGTGTCCCCTTCTTGGAAGAGGATGAAAAATCGCCTTGTGATGGAGAGGATGATTGTCCTTTTTCCTGGTGTGGCTTAGACTTGGGTTGCTTCTTCTTCTTGTTGGAATCTTTGCCTTGACTTCCTTGATTCCCTTGATTAGCCACCAAAGCCTTGGACTTTGAAGACTTGAGAAACCCCATGTTCAACAACTTAGATTGTTCCAATATTAACATTTCTGTGAAAGCATGAAATGAAGGCATAACATAAGAACTCCCCACTGTCAAACGATGAGTTTGGAAGCTAGACACAAATGCTGCATATTCTGGTGCAAGCTTATCCAACAAGTTGAATATCAATTGAGCATCCTTTTTGTCAATTCCACAATCCTTAAGCTTTACTCTTAGCTCATTTGCTTTGGTGACATAATCTTGGATTGTATCAAAACTTTTGGGATCCAAGTTGGTGAGCTCATTGTCAATCTGATAGCCTCTGATTTCATCAACCTGTCCATACAATTTCTGAAACATATCCCAAGCCTCTTTGATTGTTTTACACTTCTCAATGTGAAAAATGAGGTCATCTGATACATACTTGCGTAAAGTTCCAAGAGCCATGCAATTATTTGTGAGCCATTCTAATTGAGCATTTGGATCAGCCTTAGGATCAGGTGGTGCTGTTATTGTTCCATCTATGTAATGTGTGAGACCTTTTTCCATTAATTTACTCCATACTTTAATTTTCCATGATGCATAATTATGTGGAGTTAAAGGTGGAAATTTATTAGGACTCATTGCAACAAAAATGGAAAGAGCACAAAGAGAGGCACAATCACACAAGACACCCCCCCAAATTCACTCAATCAAAGAACCCCCCCCAAAAGTGATGATTTGGCACTTTATACTTAGTGCGTATACAATGGGCCACTTGCAAAAAATGGCAAAGTGGACTTCTGATTTACAATTTTACAACTGCCTCAATAAGGCCAAAAGAGGCTCAAACTGATAATGCAAGAGATCTAACTAAGATCCAAGCAATTTACAAGTACCTAATAGGCCAAATAAGACCAATATATGAAAGTACAATTTCCACTCAAAATCTTTGAAATCTGATCATAGATTATGAAATTAGATGAAAAAATAAGCACTTTAAAAAAAAATGGCACCTGAAAAGGAGGTCGTATGAGCTCAAACGAGGCCTTTGAAGTTGCAGAATTGAGGATTGGACAGGTACAACTAAGAGAATCCAAAAATTTCAAAAAACCTATGCACCAAAATCAGAAATTAACCACACCCCTGTGAAGATCATGAAATTTTAGCCCATTTAAAAAAAAATTGCACCAAAAAAGGAGCAAAAATGAGCAAGATATGGCCTTTCAAAGTTGGACTGCAAAACTGAAAAGGCCAATGGAGAGGGGTCAATTTTTTTTTCAAAAAATGCTGATGTGGTGCTGATGTCAGCAATTCTCTATGTTAAATTTGATGGCCGTATGACTGTCGCGAAAACTTCGCCTCCCTGCTGACTAGGCATCCGTACTGTATGGACTATTGACTGGGCAGATGATTGTGCAGTACAGATGCTGACATGGCACTGTGCAGTGGCGTACAGACGGACTGTGTGGCACGGGTGACGTGGCATACGAAAGTCTGCTCGTGAGTCATGTGGCGGGGTCCTGGTAGCCGACTGGGCTCCACGTGGTGGGGTCGGAGGCGCAGTGATCGACGGTGACGTGGCGCTGCCGGAGGTTTCTGAACGGCCAGCAGTGGCGTCGTCGGCAGCGGGGACAGTGGAAGCCGGGAGGATGGGATGGCTAGCGGCGGCGACGGGCTCCGAAGGGTACACGGCCAGAGCGGGAGGTACACTGCAGCGGCGGTGGGAGGAAGTGTCAGCAGCAGGTACATACCTACAACACCTGCGACACGCAGGTACAAACTGCACGGTGGGGGGGTCTGCGGACCCCTCAAAAATGCAAAAAAAACTTTTTATTTTTTATTTTTTGATTTTTCAAATTTTTTTTCAGAAAATATGAAATTTTTTCCGAAAAATAAATAAATAAAATTTCGAAATCCGTACGATAATAGCCAAAATGGGGAAAAAAATTTTCTCACCAAAATAGGTCGACTTTATAGTCAAAATTTATGGAAATGGCCTCTCGGATTCAATGGTGATGTCCAAATCGCTGTATGACGCCCCCAAAAAATGAAGATCCCCAAATCCAAAAATAGAAGCCTCCAAAGTGTCTCCAAAAAACTATTCAATGAAGCCCCAATAGCTTTGATACCATGTAGGATTTTGTCAAGATCAAGGGCACAATGAAAAGCATAAAAGAGACAATAGAATGACAAGAACAAACTGTATTCTCATCAATATGCAAATAATCAACTGGATTAACCAATACAATGAATATAGGCCTGCTTATATAGGCAAGGCCATATGGATGTATGAGCACACAAATATGACATGTGGCTCAATGAGAAACAAGGGTGGGTAAGAAATACTAGGGGTAGGTAGGAGAAATAATATAATATTCCACAAGAGGTGGATGACCCACCGAATGTGGAGTGTAACAGCAAAATAAGACCACAAAAGGTGGAATTTCTCCTACAAGTTCTATCCCTATGTGCACACTTCCCTAAGTGTCTCAAATCCAAACTACGAAGAGATGCATTATCCTGAGTTAACTTAAGTAAGTGTAATAATATCCAAAATGAATATTTATTTACACCAACAATGTACCTAACCAAACTGGTAAAAACACGAGGTTTCACTTATGAATACCATGATATTTAGGGCCCTGCTATCCATGGTGAAAAGCGTATCATAGATATTAGATATGCATTGTCTAGTAAGATGGCAAATCCATGCAGGGCAAAATTTATTGTTTTCAACCCAATGTTACAACAAAGAACATATAAAATCGCATCGTGGGATGTTGGATTGGGAAGCATGGTGTTACCTGAAGTATTCCCTTGCCCTGATTTTGTCATGGTCTGCGCCGAAAAATTATGATGAAGATAAAAAAGCAATTGTCAATAAAAATACAAAAGAGGAAATTCTAGCCATAAACAAGAAAGAATTTGCTCGTTTGATGAACCTAGGATTTGAAGCCCAAAACTCAAACGTCCAAATTGACCTTGAAAAGCTGGCAGGGAATTGTGAGAGTCTCGATCCAAGTCGCAGAGATTCATTTATCAAAGGTCTAATAAAGAGTGGTACTGGTATTGTGTTGGATCAGAATCATAAGCCTCCTTATGATTCTAAGATTTTTGTTCCATGGGTTGGGGATACTATTTCCTTGCTGTCATTTTGCCTAGGATTGGAAAATGATAGGGAAGTGGGTGCAAGCCTTCTTGAAATGATTAATAATATCCATTGTGTAGGTCAGCTAGTAAGATATAATTTTATTGAGCACATTGTTAAATCCATGCAAAAACAATTACTAATGATAAAAAAAGGTTCCTATAAGACATTTAGGTTCTCATCCTACTTGTACTATCTCCTTCTATCCAAGTATCATGCAATATTCGAGACCAACAAGCTTCAAATTGTGAGCTATAAGATTGATGAGAAGATTGGGAAGAGAACAGAGTGTCCAATATATGATTGGACACCAAAGATAAGGATGCATGATAACAGAAAGAAATACAACCATTTTGTAGACTTCTTTTTGGCACCAATGTATAATGAAATTACAAGCACTCCAATGCCTAGGTTGCCTGTGTCTTGTAGAGATTGCATTCAACTCGGAAGTCAAATAGAATTGGCTAACTGGTTCTTCATGGAAGAATTCACTGTGTTAAGGTTTTACGGATTGGCAGTAAAACCATACAAACTTCCAATACATGTGACAGAGAGGGTATTTGCATTAGAGTATGTACGGCAATTGGAGAGCATAGATAGGCACTTCCATGGTCAACAAAAGAAGAGCATATTTCCTTCCTTGCCTTTCTCATGTGGAGGGTTCACATTTGAGATAAAAGCATTCAATGTGGCATATGATTTTTTGACAGTTTTTAACTTTGGTGATGAGGGTCTCTAGCAGTATGATCCAATCGGTGTAGTTCAAGCAAGGCTTAAGAAAAATGAGAACTCTTCAGCGTTATGTCAACATGAAAGTAAACCATTGTTAGAAAAGCTTATAAACATGGACTCCTGGGATGAGGTTAAAAAAGAGATGGAGAAAATTGCAGTTGACAATAACATTTCAACAGAGGAAATTTCATCACAAATTATGGCCTTGCACACACAGAGGACAACAGAGGAGGGCCAAGGCATCCAAAATAGGAGGTCCTACAATTTCTACCTAAAATCTGCTAATCCATCTAAGAAAACTATTCCCAAATCAATTCTGCACGAATATAAAGAGAATTATTGGACTTAAACCAAAATAAATGATTTCTGGACTATGAGGAGGAATCTCGGTGAACCAAAGACAAGTGTAAAATTTGAGACCATCGACGAGGATGGAGAGTTTAGCAAATTGTGGAATATGGAGCATCCCACAACAACACATGATAGGAGTGAAGATGATGATCAATATGAGGTTGAGCCCACTCAAACAACTACTACAGTCCCTAAAATATTAGGTGCAGTCCATGAGGCAATGATAGACAAATATAGCAAAGTAGCAAGCATTGTGGAAAAAATGGGATTTGAAGGTGGTGGTCTAGGTCCCAGAGGAGAGGGCATTTGGTATCCACTTCAAGTACAACTTCCTTTAGGCTCAAAATCAAAAGGTCCATATAAACCAGTCATTGGACTTGATTCTTCAGATTCATCATTGATAGGTACTACTCATTACCCTCAGAGTCCACCTACATTTGTTTCAGGTTTAAATCCACAACCACCACCACATCATGGTATTCCCATTAATGGTGAATCAAGTGCCATTGCCACTAGCGGGGAATATGGGGATAGTATTCCTATTATTGTTCAGTCAAGTGCCGCTGTGATTGATGGGGTTGGCATGGGTACTACTACTAATACTAGTTGTCTTGGTGTTGGACAAGGGCAACAACAAAAAATCTCTTGCAAGAGGCCACTAGTGGTAGATACTCAATCTCATACTATTGAGAATCCTATATCAAGTGCTACTGACACTACAAATCAATAATTTGCAGCTTCAGATCACACACCTCAAAAGATTATGAAAACTACACATGAAAGTGTCAGTGGGAGTGGGACAGGATCAAGAACTATTGTTGGTAATCCTAGTCAAGCATTAGTTAAAACCACAGTAATAAGTGGAATTGGAGCTTATGGTATTCCTATGTCACCTTTCAAACATTCAATTTCTTCAGCAAGCCCAAATTTTCAATTTCGTGATTACTATGAAAAATATGAACACACAACAAAAGCAAATAAAGAAAAAAAGAAAGCATTTCATAGGGTTTCCCTAACTGAAGTTGTAAACGAACAACCTGCAAGGAACAGGGTATTTCCAACATATGACCCACCGAAAGATATGATGGAGTTCATGGTTGTTATGCCCCCGACCCCAACTAAAGATAAAAATCCACCACACAATCAGATAGATCCCTCTGAATTTCAAGTTAGCATCCTCCAAATGGATTTTTCCAAAGTACATAATGTGGACAAAATTAGTGTGTCAAAAAGGACTAATGAAGTGGTCTACACTTCACTGCTAAAGGTGGAGAGAGAAACAAATAAAGTGGAGAAACAAATAGAAAAGTTACAGGCAAACCTAGAAAATGAAAAATCAAGGAGGAAAGTTGCAGATAGCAAGTGAAATGATTTACAGAAAAGGATAAAAATTTGGGCTCTGCAGTAGAAATTGTAGAGCAGGAGAAGATGGATGCAGAATTGAAGGACTTGACAGAAAAAACTGGCTAAAAGCAGTAAAAAATATGATGAGGAAAGAGCCAGTTTTCAAAAATTATACAAAAGTTATGAGTCTGTTGTTGCCGAAATGAGAAAATTATAGGACCTATTGAATCATGTGAATGAAAAATAAAAACATTTGCAAGAGGAAGTAGAGGAAGAAAGAAAATGTGCACAATTGAAAGAAGACCTGCACAATGCAAATGATAAAATAAAAACTTTGGAGGATAGATTGAGAGATAATATGAAAAATACAACAAAGTATTTACAAGAAAACATTTGGCTGCAAATAATGCAGAGGAGTGACAAGTTGTGTGAATGGTTTCAATTGACTGAAAGTCTGAGACTAATTTATATGAAAAATAAAGCGCACTATGAGAAGAGCACACATGTTTATTCAAAAGAGGATATGGCAAAAATGATTCTGAAAGTAGTCTACAGTTCCAGTGACAACTACTTGGCATCCAAGGGAATTAAGAGCCGCATTGATGCCACAATTAAGACATCAGTTATCATTCAAAAATGCCAGAAGCTAAGGGAAACATCAGAAGTTATGGAAAATTGTGGAAAAAAGATCTTGAAGCTGCAAGAAAAAAATAATAATTTGATTAAACTTAGTTTGCCTAAGACAGTTGACCCATCAAATAAATTCATTGGAGAAGAAGCTTACAAAAAATGCATGGAGATAAAAATGAAGTCTTATTTAGACTTGCTTCCAAAGGACACAACTCCCCAAAGCTTTCTGGAATTCATCCAACCATTTACAACTCTAAATTCGGTATTGGATGAAACAATGATGTCAAGTAAAACTTCTAAATATGGAATGTTGACGAAGTTGGAGTTGACTTTCCATAGTTTGCAAAATACTGAACTTCCATTAGATGAAGAGTGGAGCACCCTACAAAAACTGGCACATACATCTTAAGAATCATAGTATGTGTTGCAGAATTTTCTTCTTTTACTCTTAATTTCAAGGTTTTATGTTTTTTCTGTTTGCTATTTTGCTAATCCAGCGACCAACCCATGAATCTATGATGCACTCACTATTTCTATTTTGCTAATCCAGCCTATAAATCTATTTCATGAATAGGAAAAAACCAGCACTCGCTATTGCTATTTTGCTAATCCAGCCTATGAATCTATGATGCACAGTGCAAAACTTCAGCCAGTAAATTTGTATTCTCAAATTCTCCCTTGCTTTAACATTTATGCATTTATCTATTTATGATTAGTAGGTTTTAGGCACTACTATTATCTATGTTTAATTTGTCATGGTGTGAATTAATATTTAATTTTGAACTCTATTTTTTGAACATGAGACATCAAACATGTAGCAGATGTTAAATTGCTAATACGGCCTGTGATAGCCATATAAATCTGTGCTGAGTTTGTGATTTGATGTTCAGTCTTCGCATGTTGCAAACTTGCAATTCGACCTGAAGCTGTTGTTGCTCCCTTGTTTCTATAAAAGTGAATTCAGGGTCATTTGCAAAGGGTTTTGAAACTTTGTATTCACTTTTGCATGGACATTGGAGAATCACACAGGAGCTGTTGTTTCTCTCTTGTTTCTATAAAAGGGAATTCAGGGTCATTTGCAAAGGGTTCTGAAACTTTGTATTCACTTTTGCAATTTGCATGGAGAATCACACATATTGGTGTATTACTATTGAATGAATTGTATCATATGGCTATATTTTGAAAGAATTAATGAAAATCTAAGTTCTCGACATGTGTATTACTATTGGATGAATTGTATCATATGGTTTTGAAATGTATCACACAGATTTTAGACTCAAACATGTATAAATAAACAATAAATATCTTTGTATCAATAAACACATTATGGTTTTTTTTATTATGCTATTTTAAATCTGGAAATAGAAAGTTGAAAAATACAATTACAAATCAATATTAAATTCTAATTGCAAAAAGTAATATGCTTTTGTAATATGAATGATGATATATAGTAATAAGATTAATAAATACCAATCTCTTATAGTTGCCATTCATCCTCATCAAATTCAGAGTTTTCTTGATTCTTGTCTGTAGTTTGAGTTTCTTCACTCCGAGTCTGCATACCTTCGCCGAACTGCATCTCAATGCTACCAATAGGTCCAGTACATGGGGCAATAGACCCACTGGAACTTTGGTTTGAAGTGTTTCCCAAACCTCTTCTTTCACATTTGGACCTCCAGATTTGCAGTGCCCTATCGTAAGGAAAAGTGTGGACATCATACCTAGATATATAGAGCCTCAAGGAATTTTCCAAATTTTTTTCTAGTTTGTTTCTTAGCTTTGATTTTAGGAACCCCAAAGCACTGAAAACTCTCTCAACTTCCACCAAACCCAATATCATGGTAAGACATAAATCAGAAAGCTTCACATATTCTGGCATTGAATCACGCAACGTTCGGTTCTCAGCTATAGCTTTCCAAAGCCTTGTTACTGATCCCTCTTTGCGGGGGTTCTTGTTCTCTCATAGTGTATGAAAAAAAAGATGATTTCTCTCGAAGATGAGTTTCGTCTAATATTCCATTTATAGTTACTCCATTCAATTCTTTGGATGTGCAAAAATTGTTTTATCAAAATCAGTGCTTACTTCGAAAATCAGCTGCATTGTTGAGGCTCCAATAATGAGAAAACAAAATAGACATGGCTTCGAGAAGGTTGTCAGGAGGGAATCTGTTTCTAATTTCTGAGGAAAGATCATATGCAATTTTCTTCACATAAGTAGTTACAGTCTCAACAATGTTGTCGAAATATTCCCTTGTAACTCTTGCTAGTTGCTTCATGGGGCTCTTTCCTGGTTCCTCGAGGTCGACCGTGGCATAGAAGTGAATTGGTATCTTAAATCCCCGTACATTGACACATACCTCCTCATCTGCACCGATTTGTAAAAAGTTATCAGGATTGTTCAAATCTGTGAGTGTCCGCCACTTAACAAATTTTTCATCAGATAGTGTTGGTTGATTTTGATAGAGATCGTCGAGGGTCATGCATGTCATCTTACGCAGCATAGCATATTCTGCAATATACAAAGCTCTTTTTTTGGCAGCCTTCATAATATTCCTCATTTCCTCTAGCATGGGCAGAAGAGATGCTAAAGTTAAGAGTGTCCCTAAATTACTTAACCTGAGAAGAAGTTCAGGAAATTTCGGTTGATCTGATTCGTCGCGATTTGTGTGAAATAGTCCAATCAAGGATGGATATTCTGAAATCACTCGATGTGCTAGACTATCCAAAGAGATCCATCTAGTATCATTATCCTTGAGAAGCTTTTTCCCATCAATTATTCCATTAGCAAAGTGTTGAAATTCCATAAATTGCTTGGGACTTCGACAAAAGTGTGAGTAGAGCTCTCTGATTAAAATTTCAATTTTTTTAACCGAAGCAAACTTGCTCACAATTCCAAAAGCTAGATTCATTCTGTAAGCCATGCAGTGAATTGCAGTAATGTATGGTGCAAATGAAGTTTCAATCTTTTTACAAAGACCGTTCCTGTGACCTTGCATTACTGAAGCTCCATCTGCTCCAACACAAACCAATTTTTTTGGCTACCGTCACGTCATCCATACCTCCATATTCAATTAAACTTCTCTTTACTAGTTGAATTTTTTTTTCCGTTGTCGCACTCTCCTTTATTTTAGCAACAAATAGTAGATGAGGTTAGCAGGTATGATTCTCTACAATATAAACATGCATGCATACCCATGAAGTATTGTCTACTGCCGTAACTTCATCTAAAGAAAATGCAATAAAGTTTGACTCTCTTATTTTTTCCTTTACATCTTCTTTTTCAACCTCAGCAAGACAACTTGCCCATTCCCATCCACTGTTTAGTGACCAATGTCTATTAGGATAGTTAGGAACTTTCAAAAAGTATAATAAACCACTAATTGATGGGAAATCTATCATAGCATGCCCTCTGCTCAAAATATAAAAAACATAAAAAACAATGCTTAACTGAACAACTTTGCCCAGTTGTTCTATTTGCATTGCTTTTCCAAAAACAACTTCAATAGAACCTTTAACTTCAGCAGGCTTCGTCTGTATTTTCTCATGAAAATAATACTCTTCGACATTCCTCACATGCTTACATTCCTCCTTTGTTTTCCATCTTATCACTGATTTTTCAACCCCGTCTATCAGTTGTTTTTCATAAACTTTACCCATATGCTTTTCTATGGTGTCAAATTTTAGTTGCAACCTAATTTCCTTGTTATGTTTCCAAGTGCAAATCTTACACCTACATTCTATTGGAGGCTCGCCTTCAATTGGATTCTCCACTGGTTCAATGAATGGATACTTTGATGCCCAATTAATTTGAAAATTCCTCACTGACATATCTCACTCTCGATCCTTTTTTGATTGTGGTTCACCCTTTTTTGATATGGCTTTTCTTTTCCCCTTCAGTGCATTATCATCAATGGCATTATCACCCAAGTCAATTATATCATTCCGGTTAACTTGGGTATCTACCAGATAATCTTCTTCAAGATCATCTCGATTTGAGATATCAAGTTCGCCGTCATCTTCAACATGCAGTGTAGGTGGTGAATTTTGTGCTTGTACTTGTGCTAATGTACCTTCCTGATTTTCACCACAATCTTTTCCAATGCCAAAGTGCGAAGACAACGTTCTGCTTTTTGTTGGCCTCTCCTGGCCTTCCCCACATTCAGGTTTCCTACCCCTCTTCTTGTTCGACATCTCCAATGAAATAAAGGACATCTCCAACGAAATAAAGGCTACCAAAAAAATATCAATTTGTTGAAGAAGCAATAATAGACTATAATGTATAATATACCACTTCAAAAATATGATCGCTCACCTTTAAGTCACTAGTAGTCGCCAATGCAATCAACAACAATGATTTTCCTTGGTCTGAAACTTTGCTATTGATCAAAATTCAAAGCCTAGAACCCACCAGATTGTGTTGAGATAGATTTGTTCTTTGCATGTATTTATACCAATCCTTATATGGCGAATTCCGTGGGAATTTTATATGGTATACAAATATTTGGCAAATCCCGTGTAACTATAACACGTCTTATGTAATTTTCGAGGCGATTATAGGTCGTTCAAATACGACTTATGTAATTTTTGAGGCGATTATAGGTTGTCCAAAAAATTGGCGAATACAATATAGTTGGCGAAAGTTGGGGTGAATGGAGACACGTGTCGGCAAGATGTCAGGCGAATTGGGTCCCCCTGGCTAACAAATCTTCACATGCCTATAGGAGAATTAAGGTCATCTATTAAGGCAACCTCAGAGAGTGTAGGCGAAAAAATTAAATTTACCGTGTGTCCACCATATATTGTATTGGCGAAATCATCGCATAGAAACATTTAATTGCATAAAACATATGGCGATCGGGCTGTGACTTTGACAGAAATTGATAATGTTCTGGCGACATGGCCACCCCCAGTCGGTAAAAAATATTCGCCATTTCCCAGATCGTCGATGTGAAAAATTCGCCATTGGCGAATATTCACCACTAAAGTAATCTCTGCTTATGATCTTCTAATGCTTCCACATATTCATATTATTTTATTATGATTGTTATGACTATAATATTCATGAATAATCTATTTTGTGTTATCCTATAATCTTTATGTTCCATGGAATGAAATCTCCTTGAGGAATTTGTCAAATTATTCATGCACCTTTTTTATGCTTCCACATTTTGTGCACACATAAATATTCTCATGTAACATGTGTTGTTGATCTTTAGGATGCATCTTTCAAATGTTTCAAAACTTTTTCAAAATATCCATTTGGTTCTTGTCCTTTAATTCAATGCATTTTACAAAGTTTGAGAACCTTATCCATGTTTCACATTTTGTATGCATTTTTATCTAAGAAGTCACTATGACATCAAATAATATTCCTCTTATCATTTATGCTTAGATAAATTGTCATACCATATTATAAGGTGGTCATTATGTTATAGGGTAGGCAAGACATTAGAAAAGATAAAAGGAATCAAGACAGTTTGTCATGTTGTTAGATTTTGTGAGAAGCAAGAACCAAGACGGGATCTAAAGCCTTTCATGGATCACATGCAACTTTAAGAAATAACTGATTGAATATCAAAATATTTGAATGAAGATAAATTTGAAATGAGAAAAATTGAGACAAAGAAAGAGAATTTGAGAAGACTGCCAATAATCTCACCAAGCTATCACCAAACTAGTGAAGGTGAGAGTAGAGTATTGATTATATAACAAAATAATGTCACGTACATCCAAGAGGTGCATTAACTCTTACTCCCAATAAAAAGTGAGAAGTTTTGCCTACTTGGTAAAATTCCAAAATATGTGGCACAACATCCTTACATGAAGATAGGAAAGGAATTATAAAAGGTGACACACGAGGCCAAAAAGGAGTGTGAAACCCAACTACCCCATAACCCTCTTAGGAAAAAATAAAACAACACTTGAGAGGTGGGAAAACAAGCCAAAAGAGGGTGTGTAACTCAACTACCCATGTGTGGGAGAGAGAGACACTCATTTAACTGGAGTATTTTGCCATGTGTCCTCATATTAACCACTCCTAATAACCTAAGAAATCTTAAATAATATGTAGGAAAAATAAATACCCCCTAACACAAGGTACAATAAAAACCTACACTAACACTTCCCCTTTAACGTGGCTTAGGTGGATGAAAAGATGGATCCTGGTAGATGAGGCCATGTTAAGTATCCATTTACATAGAGATCTCCCCAAAAAGACGATGCTCCTCATAAGAGGAATAGACCCCCTAAATAGAGAGAGAAAGTGAAGAACTAAGAAGCCCCTCCTAAAGTAGACACCTATCACATCCCAAGAAAAGCTTGCAAATGAAGGAAATTGCTTTCAGTGAAGGGTTTGGTGAAGATATTTTGATGTATAACAATACTTAAGATCAATGATGCCTTCTTGAATCAACTCCCAAATGTAGTGCATATTTATCTAGGTAAAAGTGGGACACCAAAAATGAGTACCACTCGGCCGATTAGGACTCGACCGAGTGTTACCCGACTGAATCCGCGTGGCTCCACATGGAGCCTACGAGTACCACTCGGTCATGCCCCCCCTTTGTATATACCCCCCACGATCTCCTAGCCCCTCATTTCCACAGTTCGAGAAACTTGGAGTGGGTGAGGGGCTAGGACAACCTTTGACCGAGTAAGGTAGGGCTAAGTACCCCCTTTTTTTTTTAGTTTTAAATGGTTTATATGTGTGTGTGTGCGCGCGCGCGCGCGCGCGCGTGTGTGTGTGTAAAATATAATGTTTTTAAATATTTTTAATATATATGTGTAAAATATAAAGTTTTTTTCATGTTTTGTCAAATTTTTTTATTCTATACAATCATTTAAGTTAAAATTTATTTTTCTTTTGAATATTAGGAATAATTCAAAACTTCTTGAAAACTTAAAACTTCTGCAACAACTTTCCCATGGTCGAATTATGCAAAACATAACTTGGATAGAACATGCATTTAAACTCCTTAATTTGCCCCCTTTGACCCCTAATAGGACCTACTATGATATTAAGACCCCTTAATCTACCCCTTTGACCCTTAATGGGACCTATTATCACATAATAGGTCATATTATGCCATAATAGGTCCTATTATGTGATAATAGGTCCTATTACGACATAATAGGACCTATTATCACATAATAGGCCCTATTATGTCGTAATAGGTCCTAATATCACATAATAGGCCCTATTATATTGTAATAGGACCTATTATGATATTAATACCGAAGTTTGACCCCTTAAGAGTACTAAGACCTCTTTGAACCCTCAAGACCACTATGACCCCTATGACCGGGCTTAAGACCACTAAGACATCTTTGACCCCAAGTAAGACCCCTAATAGGACCTATTATGTGATAATAGGTACTATTATGACATAATAGGACCTATTGTCACATAATAGGTCCTATTACGACATAATATGACCTATTATCACATAATAGGCCCTATTATGTCACAATAGGACCTATTATCACATAATAGGTCATATTATGACATAATAGGACCTGTTATCACATAATAGGTCATTTTATGACACAATAGGACCTATTATGTGATAATAGGTCCTATTGTGACATAATAGGACCTATTATCACATAATAGGTCGTATTATGACACAATAGGACCTATTATGTGATAATAGGTCCTATTGTGTCATAATATGACCCATTATCACATAATAGGTCCTATTACGACATAATGTGACCTATTATGTGATAATAGGTCCTGTTATGTCTTAATAGGACCTATTATGTGATAATAGGTCCTATTATGTCATAATAGGTCTTGTTATGTCGTAATAGGTCCTAGTATCACATGATAGGCCCCATTATGTCATAATAGGACCTATTATGATATTAAGACCCAGGTTTGACCCCTTAAGACTACCAAGACCTCTTTGAACCCTCAAGACCACTATGACCTAGGTTAAGACCCCCATGACCGAGCTTAAGACCACTAAGACCTCTTTGACCCCAAGTAAGACCCCTTAAGACCCCTAATATGACCTATTATGTGATAATAGGTCTTATTATGTCATATTACGACATAATAGGACCTATTATCACATAATAGGCCCTCTTACAACATAATAGGGCCTATTATGTGATAATAGGTCCTATTACGACATAATATGACCTATTACGACATAATATGACCTATTATCACATAATAGACCCTATTATGTCGTAATAGGTCATAGTATCACATAATAGGTCCTATTATGACATAATAGGTTCTATTATCACATAATAGGTCCTATTACGACATAATAGGGCCTATTATGTGATAGTAGGTCCTATTACGACATAATATGACCTATTATCACATAATAGGCCCTATTATGTCGTAATAGATCATAGTATCACATAATAGGTCCTATTATGTCGTAATAGGTCATAGTATCACATAATAGGGCCTATTGTCACATAATAGGTCATATTATGTCGTAATAGGTCCTAGTATCACATAATAGGCCCCATTATGTCATAATAGGACCTATTATGTGTAATAGGACCTAGTATGTCATAATAGGACTTATTATGTGATAATAGGTCCTATTACGACATTATAGGACCTATTATCACATAATAAGCCTCATTATATCGTAAGACTCCTTAAGACCCCTATGACCCCTTAACACCACTCTGACCCCTTAAGAGCGCTAAGACCTCTTTGAACCCTCAAGACCACTATGACCCCTTAAAACCACAATGACCCCTTAAGACCACTAATACCTCTTTGACCCCTTAAGACCATGCTATGACCCCTTAAGACCCCTATGACCACCCCTTAAGACCACTATGACCCCTTAAGACCAAGTTAAGACCCCTTAAGACCCCTTAAGACCCCTAATAGGAACCCTTAAGACCCCTTTGACCACTTAAGACCCCTTTGACACCTTAGGATATGTTAGCTTAGAATGTTTACATGTATGAATGCAATTTTTTCATTGTTTATATAACATGATTCGTCTCAAGTTAAGAATGTTTAATAAACATGTGTATATGAAAATTAATTTTTTTTCAATGTTTAGAATGTTTACATGTACAAATGTAATCTTTTCAATGTTTATTTAACAACATTTGATTTGTTTAAATGTTTAGAATATATTTTAAAATAATATTTGTGCAATGGTTCATCTTGTTTTAACATATGTATATGAGTTCTTGTTTTTTAATTTTATTTAATGTATGCACACATGCAAATTCACACACACACACACACACACACACACACACATATTCATACATTTGATATCATGGCTTCTAGTGGTTCTGATCATCATTATTCTGAGTAGAGTGTGCATCTTGATCCTCAACAAAACCCACATAGGTCTGCAACTCCAGGCAGTACTCTCAAAGATAGGGAGAGTGTTCGTACATAGACTATTGTCAAATTGTAGGCTACTCTAGCGAAGCTAGAGCAGACTTTGCAAAACAATCCTATCCTTCCCAATAGGGAAAAGTTAGTTTCTATTCGAGATGAGATTATACGTATGATTGACCTTGCCCAATCATACAACCCATACGATGACCATGATATTGATCACTTTTATGCCTCTTTATCTCGCACTGTCTCAGGCATTGTTAAATGGAGACAAGTAGATAGGGATGTATCCTCTACGAATTTCAAATCCATGTTCCCCTTTTACATGGATATGGGAGTCGTTAGAGGTTATTGAGTCACTAGGTGTGAGGATGATCTTGTCGCATCGTTCATATACCCGAGATGGTTGGCGGCACATCATATGTGGTCGCAAAGGATGAGCTGCCACAATATTTTTGCAAACAATTGTTTGCAGAATTTCACCTAGGTTATGATGTAGACTACACTAATTATCCACAACATGTTGGATAGGGTAAGGGGAGATTCAGAGACAAATTTAGACACCCTGATCTACCACATCCCCCTAGTAAGAGGGCAATGGTGGGTAAAAACCTTTTGGTTCTTCCAAAAGGTTTGGATTTTTCTACAGGTGGTGTAGGAGATATGACACCTGAGGACGCATGAGTCGACATGAATTCTAGCATTGCAACCATTGGGACTCGGGTTGACGAGATGACCTCTGATCGTGTTTGTAGATATGATGTGTTCTCGTACCACACCTACTGTTGATCCTTCAGATTCATTTTATGATCCTTATATTCGTCATGAGCTATTGTCGCCTGTGGAGATTGCATAGTTACCTGAGGATCATCTGCGAGAGATGAGATCCTTTTTAGTGAGTGATTTTGTTGATTCATATTGGGCTTTTTGTACAGTACTTGACATCCCTCCCCAGGAGATTCCAGAGTTCATTAGACGAGTACTCTGAAGACCCGCCACTAGTGGTAGCCATGGAGGTGGAGATGTAGGGCCAGGTGGTAGTTTGAGGTAGGAGGATATTTTGATACCTCCTACAGCTTTGTAGCAACAAACATGTGCTGATCCTACACATCCTAAGACTATAGTTGATCCTACACCATAGACACTAGGAGTTCAAAGAGGAGGTTTTTCATCTCTTCTTATGGATGAGGGTATTGATCTAGATGCAGTGTCATTACACTCTTTTGATATATCTGGCATCAGGCATGCATTCGAGGAGAGGTATAAGGTAAGAAACCAAATTTAGAATTTGATTTAATTGTATATATATTACAATTTAGAATGACATATTTTTTGAATTTTCAATATATTACAAGATATTATGGTGGTCGCAAGCTATGGAGATTTACAGGCACCTGGTGATCCTATTCATGAAGATACACATGTAAATTTATATAAATATATTTAAATTTAAATTCATGTGTGTCTTATTTTTTGTCTTTTATATATATTTAGTAAATAGTTGTACATGTACACACATGTTTGTACATTATAATTTTTTAACATGGAAATTATGTACAATGCAGGCACCTCGAGCAGGCGATGGATCAGATCACGAATCGGGTCAAGGCACGAGATAGAGATATATTGTTGTACATGCTCGCCTAATATATTCCATATACATTTGTAGATCTGACATTTCTATTACACATGTTGTGGACATTTCTCTAGATACATTGTGGACATTTCAATCATTTTTATGTACTTTTGTAGACTTATTTTAGACATTATATCTAGACATTTCATTTGTTACGCACATTTATTTCACGTTTATAAATCATGTTTTACGTAGAGTTTAAATTATGCCAATGATATCATCTCAAAAGCTTATGTAAATTTGTGTGTATTTTCTATTACATATGCATGCGCGATGTGTGTTCTTAATAATCTTTCTTTTTCACCAATAGATTAGGAGTTTTTGACATAAAACTCTATTTTTTAACATGGCGTAGTATTTTAATGAAAATAGTTTTCCTTGAGATTCAATATAATGACAAAAAGAGTTTATATGTAATGGTTTAATACATTGATAACTAGACACAATTAATTATTTAGCATTACAATTTTTTTAACATTATATTACCAATCTAACAATGTACATAAAAGCATACTTCTAGAGGAAATGTTCACTTGAAAAAACATACTTGACAAAGATCCAATGCTTAACATTCTTGAAATGTCAATGAAAAATCAAAATGCATTTTCTAAATCAAGTAATATAAATAATCACTAATAAATACGAATAATGCAATTATGACTAGTGTCTTGTTCTTAATTAAGAAAAAGTCTTGAGTTTAAAAATACAAAAAATATGTACATAATTTCTTAATCAAACAATATAAATAATTACTAATAATCTAATTCAAGTAATATAAATTATCACCAATAATCTAATGCAACAAAGGAAGGAATTTACATGTGTGTGAACTCATGAAAAATCAAATAACAATGTATATATAATTTAACATGTGTACTTAACATAAGGGGATCTAAAGTTAGGACCTATTAGGATGTCTTAGGGGGATGGCCAAAGAGGATGTCTTAAGGGGATGTATAACATAAAAGAATACATATAAAATCTTTTCAACCAAGCATGCATAACAATTTATATAATTTAGCATACTTAACATAAGGGGGTCTAAAATTAGGACCTATTAGGATGTCTTAAGGGGGTGTCCAAAGAGGATGTCTTAAGGGGATGGCCAAAGAGGATGTCTTAAGGGGATGTATAACATAAAAGATTACATTTAAAAGCTTTTCAACCAAGCATGCATAACAATTTATATAATTTAGCATACTTAACATAAGGGAATCTAAAGTTAGGACCTATTAGGATGTCTTAAGGGGATGTCCAAAGGGGATGTCTTAAGGGGATGTCCAAAGCACATGTCTGAAGGGGATGTATAACATGTAAAATCATGTACATGTAATTGAAGAATACATAAAATCATACACAAAAGCATTTCAACCAAGCATGCATAACAATATATGAAAACCATCGTTCACCATGTCAAAAAAACAACTAGATATGATCCACTATTAAAAAATCATCTCTAAGTTTTAATATGGTCCAAATATATATATTTGAACTAGAATTGGATATATATACATATATATATCCAATTCTAGTTCAAATTAAACACGAGTTCAAACTCTAGTTCAAATATAAAAGTATGAGCTACAAAAACAAGTTAGATAGCCTATGTTTGCTCTTGATACATATAGTCTAGATCCCCTCTATCTTTTATTATCTCCAAAAAAAATTCATGTTCTTCAAAAGGCAACCTCCACTTTTGGTTGCCACGTCCTTTTTTTGGCAATGTCTCAAATTGCAGCTTTGTCGCTATAACAAAGTGGCTGTAATGTAGAATTGTTATTCTAGTAATGTATTCAATAAATTGAACACCATTTTTGTCTATCTTAGTTTGTTGATAATAGGTTCCTTCTATAACAACGGAACCAGTTGGATATGACTGTCCATCACCATCTACGGTTACTTTTGGCAATTTGAATTTTGCTTTCGTGCATCTTAGTAGATAATAATCTACACCTTCCATATTGTCAAGATCCGCAACCACAACAAAAATATCAGCTATGTATATACATCCAGATGACATCATATAAATTTAAAACAAAAGTAAGATGTAGATAAAATTTGAACATCACTGTGATCTAAATTAAAACTAAATAAAAGAACATGTATGCAAACACACACCTGTAATGACTAGATCAGAAACACGTTCATAATCAGCTGAATATATAGGATCATGAATGTCTATGTCATTTTCATCATCTTCATAAGGAGGCATTATGATTAACTCTTTCATATCCCATTGTGAGACATATCCATTTGCAATATTCTCACATTGACTCATTGGATTGTCCTCAACACAGTCAACGCAAATGATTTTTCTCTTACTTGAATCAATGGAGGCTTGTGGTGTCCTGTAGTCATCACTTGATGTAAACTTATAATACCAACAATTGTTTGACAAATGTAAGGATTAGATCGATCAATACCTGTTACAAAAATGAAATGAAATTTGCACATTTTTAGATCAACTTTAGGATAAAAGTGAAATCCAGCTGATGATTTTTTTTAAGAATTCTTGAGAATTAAAATATTTAACCTTTCACTTCCCAAAAATAACGTTTGTTGTACAACATGTCTCGATTAGAAAAATGACTTTGACACCATTCAACAATTTTGTTTGAATTCTCCATGCTATTACCTACATAAAAGAACTTAGAGATGTTGTTATGTGCACTTCTTTTTAAATCAAATTATATTAAGAAATAGATACAAACAAATTGAAAACAAAATTAACAATACATGCAAGTTCATGTTGGTGAAGTGCACGCTTCACACATGCTCCTGATCCATCGTGCTCTCATTTTCCATGTCCACTTTCAAATAAGTTCCACATAAACTTAACGTTGTGTCTAGCATGTTGCATGGATAGCCAATTAAAGGCTTTTGCAGATTTAAATTGTCCCGCTCCATAAAGTTGTATGTTATGTACATGCACAATTGAACATTTAAAATAAAATTTATCAAACTAAAATCAAATACAAATTTACATATAAATGAAAATGGATTGAAACTTATGTACTCACCTGAACAACCATCCAACCAAATCCAGTGTTGTGAAACATTTATCCCATGATTCGCAAGATCTTCAAAAAACATTGCAAAACAATGAGCTACATAGCTCCTATCATAAACCTTATCGTCACTGATATAGAAATGAACCTCCTTGATGATAATGCGTTCATTTGGATTAGTACGGTTTTCTACCTCATCCAGATCAAATTGTGGGTGTCTATAGGTCACTTGCAATAATATTGCAACTTGATCAAAATGATAATATTGAGCTTGAATCTATGATTGAGGGGAAAATGTATAATTCTCGAAGAAATCTACAATTGAAAAATACTACCAAGTGGAAAACAATTTTTGGAATCACAAAATTGTTTACCTTGTCGTCGTGCACCATGATAATGTTGGATATGTGGATAAAACATAGTATGAAATATGCTCATAAAATCAAGGTAGGGCAATTCACTCTCCTTCAATGCAATTTTTTTGGATTCATCTCTTGTCTTAGTTCGATATGTCTCATATTGAAAACTCTTCCACAAAACTGGCATTGAAACATCAATATTCACAATTTGTAATGGAAATTTTTGCAAATCTCCACAATCAATGCATGTACTTTTTATACACTGTACATTGAATTCATCTAAATCTTCTGATTTATCAAATAAAATTGATTTCACAAATTGTGTCGTACTTCTAGGGATGACCATATTTGGATTAAGTACTGCCATAGCTTTTTTATATGACTCTAAGTATAGATGAAACTCAACATGATTTTGATAGCAACAAGTTTCACGTACCTTATTTATGCGTACAAAGCAAGGGCGCAACCTCTCAAACATTCTCTGACATATTTTTACATCTGAAAATTCTTCCTTGAATGCTTCAAATAGTTCACTTTGTGTTGTATCTACAAAATGTTTAGGATATGAAATCTTCATATAGGTCTCTTCATCTTTCTTCTGTATAGTATCCTTTCTATTGGAAGAAACATGAGAGTGCTTGGTCCAATATGCAATGACCAGTCTTCTTACATCTTCATAAATTATGTCTTTTTGAGGACATCTACAAATATTTACCCAATTCATTTCAATGTTTTCATCTAACATATTTCTCCTCCTAATATATCTTTGAACAATTTTTCTATATATATTCAGTAATTCAGAAATTGCTTTAACTTGTCTTTTATGTGACAACCTCTTACTAGAAATCGTAGTCTTCAACGCTCTACATGCAACACTTGAATCAACTCCTCGACTTGTGGTATTAATAAGGTTCAATGCATCTTGCAAATTTTCAACTATTGTTTCTTTTACACGACCTCCTGAGCTTTTCCTATTATCAACACCCAACAACTCCAAAACAAGAGTCATTTCTCTTTTCCCGAATAACTTGGCAAATAGTTGTTCTCTACCAACCACAAATTTATTTTCATAATATTCCCCCCACATGTTTTTGCAATGCAATTAAATTGTTCTTTTAGGTACCATGTGTTCAGATAAAATTTGACTGAAAAGAGAATCCTCATTCATCTCCATCAAATTTCTCATGACAAAAGAACTATTTGCCCCTTGACTACTACCAATTTCTTCCCGTACTTGAGTTGCATCTTCTTCAACATCAATGAGATCTTCTTGAACATCAACAGGTTGCTCTTGATTATGTTTTGTATGGTCTTTCATTATGTCATCCCTTATACGATCATACTTTTTTGCTCTATTCCTTTTATTCCCCATCACAAATTATTGAAATTTGCTCTCCAAAAATCGCTTCAATACTCCTTAAGGAAAAAAAAATCACTTCAATACTCCTTAAGAAAAAAAAATCACCTCCTTCGATTTTTTTTTCTTTTGTACTCCTTCAACTTCAATAAAACTTAATTTAAAACAATTAAAATATATTGGTTTTTGGTTTTTGTATTTTAAAAATAAAAAAGTGACCTCAAATAAATATGAGGCTAAGGTGAGCGGTCGCTCACCCACGCGACCACTCGCGGAGGGTCCCACCCCTTGGGGGTCTCGACCGAGTAGGAGTCGGAGTCCTACTCAGCCGAGTCCTCCTATGTGGCATGCCAAGTAGCTGCCTACTCATAAAAAATACACTTTTTTAGAAATTTCAACTTCTGCAATGAATTTCTCAGTAAAAAATAAACAATCTGAGAAAACTGAAAATGCCCTTTTTGTAGAGCTCGGAGTCGGGAATATTGTCATATTTTTTTTTATAGTATTCCTATTAGAATAGTATATTTAAATTAGAAAATACTACGAGTAGGTATACTAACATTCGAGAAGACTCTTATTCAGAAAAACAAAAAAAATAGTAAATCATATTAAAAAAATAAATAAATTATATATAACACTAGAGGAGAGAGTCCTCTTCAAGAATTTTTTTTTTTTTGGGGGATTGGTATAGATTTGATAGGGGAAATATGGTGGGAGATGAAAACTCTCGATTTCAGGTAAGTTTGACTTTGAATTGTTATAACGGTGAAAATATAGATCAAAAACTAATATTTCTTTTTTTCTGCAGTGCCTATGCATGTCATCTTAAACATATTTCAAAATCAGAGAAAAACAAGATTATTTACATATAGTTTTTTGGTGGGAGGTGAAACCCCTGATTTTTCAGCAATTAAAAAATGAACTTTAAAAATTAAAAAAATATATCAAATCTTATTCAATTTTTTAAAATAAAATAATAGGCATAAACTTCATCCAGTTTTACACATTCCATCAGTTTACATCATCTTCAAATATGAAATAGAAATGCCACTTTTGTGTCGTTGAAGTTGAATAGTTTTAGTGTATGTTAGCCTTTTCCTTTATAAAAGTGGGACACGGGTTTGTACTTTTACCCATCTCAATGTGTTTTTTTATTTGGTGATGAACTGGATTTCATGAGATTTGTATAGAACTCTAATTATCATAAAAAATGACTATAGGCTTTCTGACTGGAATACCAAATAGTGAGAATATTCTAAAGCTAAATAGCCTCAGTGGAAGCATTAACTGCCCCTCAATACTCAACCTCTATCAATGAAAGAGAAATTGCAGATTCGTTCTTGCCTGACCAACAAACTAGACTAAAACCAAGTGAGAACTGATACCCTGAACGAGACTTTTCATCTTTAGAATCACCTACCCAATCTAAATATATATCTCACCAAGTCAATATCTATTCTTTCTGCATACTAAATTCCATAATTGTGAGTACTCTAAATGTAGTGGAGGATCCATTTAGTTGCTTTCCAATGTAACTCATGTGGCTCCTACATGAATCGAGATATCATCCCCACAACATATCAAATGTCGAGTCTTGTATAGGTCAAGTAGATGAGACTCCCAGCAAGTTATTAGCATAGGGTTCCATCAACCAAGGTTGAAGAGAACTTATCCTCAAGTTTGATCCTTGAAAAAAATGGAGTTCATGAAGACTTACAGTTAGCCATGTGAAACATAAAGAGCATATCAAGTGTATTCTTTAGTTGTCTTAAGAAGATACCTGAAGATGACTAAGTTTTGTCAATCCCCAAGAAGTAATGTAGAAGAACCAAGTTTGACATCAAAAAACTATCATGTAGAGATTTTTTTACTGCCTTGATGGTGGATGAGTGAGTCCCTTTGATCAACAAGTCATCGAGATAGAGAACTACAAATGTGAGAGTGTCATCCTACAGTAGAATGCATATGTTTATACTAGAATGACATCAAGTAAATCCAATTGTCGTAAGGAATGAGTCCATCTTGGCATACCAAGCTCGAGGAGCTTGTTTGAGGCTAAAATAAAATTTTGAAGTTGACACACAAGTGAGGGATCGTGAACAAATCCTTGTGGTTGCTCCATTTATATTTCCTCTTGAAGGTCACCATGAAGAAAGGTACTCTTCACATCCATCTAATAAACTTCCCAACAATAGGTTGTAGTTATATTAAGGAAAAGTTGGATGAAATTCATCTCAGCAACTAGTGCATAAGTCTCAGAGTAATCAATCTTCGAAACCTAGGAGAATCCTTTTCCTACCAAGAAAGTTTTATGCTTATCAATTATAATCCATCTGCTACAATTTTTGTTCAATAGATCCACTTATATCAAACAAGATTCCTTCCCTTAGGAAGATGAACTAAATCCCATATGTGATTCCTTTCCACGAATTAAACTCTTCCTACATTGCAACATCCTACTTAGGAATACCTAAAGCTTCTCAAAAAGACTGTGGACAAAAGGCTGAAAAAATGAAGAGACATGGAGCTTGCTGAAATTGTTATCTTGTTCTTCTAGTATCTGATGGATCACAAAACCAATCACCTTCTGAATCAAATGTTTGTCAAGTCCAAAGATATGCTCAAGCTAGAGAGTCTGGAGGAGAACCATCAACCCTTGAATGATGACTAGGAGATGAATGTGAATCTTCATCATTATCGCTGCCATCTAAAGTGGAGGAAGAAGACTACTCATCAAAATTAGGAGGATTTAGATCCTCTAAAGAATAATCACCATGATGCAATCTATCCAATGTGATGGTGGATTTGAAGAAGTGGTATGAAAAAAACTGGAATAACTCTCCTCAAAATGAACACTCCTCTCATTAAACAACTCATGAGTGGTGGGATGGAGAATTATATACCCTTTGACATCATTTGGATACCCATAAATATGCAAGGCCTTCTCTACAAATCCATAGCCATGTTTTTCTCTACATAAATGTAGGCCCATGCAAGAGAACCAAATAGTCTAAAGCGCTTAACTATGGGTTTTCAACCAATCCAAGCTTCTAAAGGAGTTAATCTCTTTATAGCTCTATGAGGAATTTGGTTTTGGATGTAACACATATAGTTGATGGCCTCACCTCTTCCCAATACTAAGGCACCAAACACTTGAAATATAACATACAATTGGTCATCTCATTCAAGGACCTATTCTTGTGTTTTGCGACACCATTCTATTGAGGACTATATGGAACTGTGTGGCATGTTGATACCTTCTAAAGCACAAAATTGTTTGAATTAATCGTTAACATAATCACCCCCATTATCTCTATGCAAAATCTTGATGAACTTCCTAGATCATTTCTCTACAAAAGCTTTGAAATCTAGAAAATCCTCAAATAACTTAGAATTTTGTTTGAGACAATAATCCCATGTATATTTAGAAAACTCATTAATGGATCTGAAGACATATCTATCCCTACTGAAAGATGGTTGTGAAAATGGTCCTGCTAAGTCACTATGTACCAACTCCAATAGATGTGTAGCTCTCCATGCTTTATCTTTATCATACTTCCCTCAGGATTCTTACCAATAATGCATCTCTAGAAAATACCATCAGAAAATTGAATATATGGATACCCTAAAACCATGTCCTATTGACTGAGTTGTTGCAAGTAGCGGTAATTCAAGTGGCTAAATTATTGATGCCATAAGCAACTCACCTCATTTGCATGAGTGAGTAAGACTATCGAAGGAGAGTCTTGAAAAAAATGAGAAAACTGATATAATATGGGTTGATGATCTTATTTTCCCATAGCAACAATGGACCCATCGTGCATTTCATTGATTATCACTGTATCTAGTGTGAACTCAACCTGCTTGTCAAAATTAGTGTGATTGATCTGATAAATAGATACCTAAGATTAGTTTATAACAATGGAACACAAAGGAAATCCTCAAATGTTCCTTTGCCCACATCAACAGGCCCTCTCCCATGCACTTTAGTGGGAGTGTCATCACCCATTAGTATGTTAAGCATAAAATATGGCTTTAAAGAGGTGAAATCATCTTCTAAGGAAGGCATGTGATGGGAAGGACTCAAGTCAATTATCCAAGAATTTGGTTGTTGTAGAGTCAATAAAGTGAAGCACTATAAAATATGGTCAAACCTCTCGAGGATCCACTTGGAGCAATCTTCAAAGTCCTCGAGCCTCTAAGTTAACTCACTATAATTACATGAAAGCACAAAATTAATTACTACTAACATATAAAAATGTTTTAGCTACATAGCCCAAAAGAATAAGTTACAGAGGTTGTCTGGTAAGCTCTGCAAGCTCTCTGTTCAAGATGCATGCACAAATCATAGATGATAGTATGACGTGCTAGTGTCCTGTATGGACAAAGTACAAAGATCGTGGTTAAAGTGTGCAAAAACAACGAGGTATAAGTTCTGATTATTTAATGTGATGAAAATGATAGTGAAAAACTAACAACTAGTTAATAATGGAATAACAAAATGATAAAGAAAGATGAAGAAGTTTCACAAAGGTCCAAAGTGAGGCTTCTAGCCAATGTAACTTCTTCCTATGCCAAACATGCACACAGAAAGATGAATATGAAATGTTGGGGTTGTGATTTATGGTCCTGCCATTGTCAGACCTTCATTTTGGTGTTTCCACCTCCATAGACAACCAAGATGGATAAATAGATAAAAAAGATAACATCTAGATACAATGAAGAAAGCAAAGCAAATGATATGCTAACAGAGATGAATTAATGAAAATGCAACAAGAGAGGAAGAAGCAAGTCCCCTTCAACATGAAGAAGTAGGAAGCTTGCTAGAGTAAAGACAAGTACTGAACCCTCAGAGATAAATGACTTTGACAATGGTGATGACATGACGAACAAAGCATAAAAAACTAGTGATATATCCATGAGAGGATGAGAAATTGCATACAGAGCCTAGATAATTCCCTAGATTGATTAGAGAGTGAAATGAAGGCCAAAAAGGCATGAAATACCAACCCAGATAGAATCCTAATGTTAGTAGATGTAGGAGTTTTTACACTACTAAATATAGCAAGCGTAAAGCTCCAATGACCACCTTTAGGCTGCATTTTTGCAAGATGCTAGTGCGGAATGCAAATATCTTTGTGACACATAGGTGTTCTCGAGTAAAACAGTCAACATGGCCGAGAAATGTAATAATGAGGGTGACTAAATGTGCCAAAGGGGTAGATGTGATAGAAGCAAAGGGGATATTTCTAATTTGGCTTAAACGAAGGTGCTCTGTGACGTCGAATTTCACGGGGTGTAATTTATGACATTGCATTTTGTCGCCACTCTAGCGAGCATATCATTTAGAAGTACGAGCTAAAGTAAAGAGAAAAAAATGGAGAAACAATTGCTAAGATATGACGGGGAAGTAGAATCCTTTATCCATATGGAGTTGCCCCTAAGGAAGAAACCTGAACCTTCGTTAGAGGTTGGTAGGTTGTATCATGACAAACATCTAAGTTGTAGACATACATGTTAGATGAAAATAGAAAATTATGATACAAAAATGATTGATGATCAGACATAGATTACAAGATAGTGATCACTAAGATAAAAGACCGATAGATGATTTCAGTATGGGTAGAAAGTTGTGTTATGCTAGATAGACATACTATAAGGTAGTGTGTGACTGCTACAAATTGTGTTGTAGGATAGCTGCATAAAAAAATAAAGATTAATTTAGGTAGTGGTTTAGTACCCATAAAGGCAACAAATAAAAGATAAGATAAAATATTACGATAAATATGATATTGAGATAAAATATGATGTAAATGCAAATGTGATAGCCCCCTTAGAACGATGTGTGGCATGGAGGGGACGCAAGTCATTTTAAGGAAAAGAGACATTGTGTCATGTCAACATAGCTAGGTGCTTCCATGGAACACTACCTTGCACACACAACATATTGGAAAGATAAGGGAAGGGATCCCTTTGCCCCCCTAAGCACAACAATGCAAGTTAACAAAACCGAGCAACAATGGCAAAAGTAATGTATCAAAAAATCTCCCAAACATCTACCTCCTACAATGTCGCCACAAACACAAGTTCAAAGCCAAAATCCTAGGTCTATAAGTACAAACAATAAAATTTAGAGGAGAATTAGATTTGCATGCATGATCATGGGCACACATGTAGAGTTGCCATCATCTCCACCTTATTATTCTCTCTTGTCAGTTGGTATGTTATGTTAGGACAATCAAAGCATAATATTTCTTTATTTGTAATTAAAAAGTGCAATGTCATAAATTGTTTCCCTTTATAATTTTACACTTAGTTTGAACCCACTTTGACAGTTGTGCCTAATTTTTACCTAATTTATGTATGATAATGCTCAACTTCAGGACCATTTTCATAAACTTGGTGCATTCCTCTATTCATGACCTTTTTCACGACTCAAACTACTAGGACTAGGTTGTTGGGCGCCCCTATCCAAGTAGTTTGGCCCCAAATTTTGAAATATGAACGTTGGCTTTGCAAGTAGCGAGAATTTTCCTTTTGATGCCTTCCAATCGGCACAAATGCCCTCAACAAATACAATTCAATAAAAAGCCACACCCTTTTATTATTATATAATATCAAAAAATATTATAGAAATCTCAATTTCCAAAGACAATACCAAGTAGACTATAACCTATACATGCATAACCAATCACTATTAAAAAAATGCGTATGCAAAGGAAACTATTAGTTTAGGGGTATTTTGTATACTGAAAAGATTTTATTTTACTGAAATGATTATTTTATTTACTACATATATACATGGACATATAAATTTTAACTTTGAAATGTGTCCATGTATGTACATCGGAAATAAAATAGTTTAAAGTAAAATAAAATAACTCTTCAAATAAATAATACAATTTCAATCTTCCTTTTTTAGATAGATGTATTTAAGATATTTATTTACTAATAAGTGACTTTAATTATATATTTAACTTTTAATTTACTTTTTGAAATGACACCATTCTTTATTTTTATAATCATTTTGTTTATTTTTGAAAAATATAGTAAATGTTAATTACTTTATGTTGTTTGTAAATAATTTTATTTATAGACATTAATATATATTTAAAATGTTGATGTCTTTATATTTAAAACATAAATATAGACTCTAAATACAATATTTCATTTTCTTCTTTTATATATATATATTTTAAGTAATTAGTATGTCAATCGGCCCTAGATATATTGGTGAAGTTGAATGGTTTTGAATGAGCCCACCACGATGCGTGACTATTAATTGATTAAAATTTTTAAAAATAAATATTGTATTTTAATCTTTAATTAATTAATAAATAAGATCAAAGGTGCATCTCTATGTTCCATAGACAAATGTCCACAACACCAAGACCATAAGAAATGAAGTCACTCAAGCATATTCCCACATCATAAATAAACAATATTAATTATAAATATTATCAATATGTACTTATTGATATTTTAAACTATAATAACTTTTCAAAGCTATAAGATTTCCACAATCCATTCAAATATTGATAGCAATTTTTGGATTTGATTGTGTGAGACATTTTTGACCATCAACGTTTCAAATCACACTCTGTGATTCATCATCAGGATGCAAGAGAGTTCAAGGAGTTGTAAAATAGTGAGTTGCAAACCCAAACATCAATATAAAGAGAGAGGGGGGGTATGAACACAGGGGCCAAGGAGAATCCAAGGAAAAAATAATAAACAACACAAAGCCCCTAAATATATCTAAAATAAGACCACAATAATGCCAACCTCAATAAATCTTAAAAACTACAATGATAAGGAGAGAATAGGAAAGAAAAAATAAGAAAAATAACTAAAGAGCAACTGAATAAATACAAGAGTGTAAGAGTGTGTTTATATATATATATATATATATATATATATAAAACCAAAAATAATAAAAGGGAATTGAAACCACAAAAGAAATATCTAAAAAATACTAAAAGCAATATAAAGAAGAAAAACCAAAAATAGTAAGATATCAAAAGAAAGTTATCTTTATTTATTCTTATATTTAAATTAATCTTTAAGTATAAGAATAAATAAAAGAAAAGAATCTTGAAAATGAGTTAGGGGGGAGGGGGGTATGTGTAAGAGGAAAAAAGAAAAAAAGAAAAAAGAAAAATAAGAAGAACAAAAGGAACCCAACCAAGAATGAAATACAAATGCAATTAAAGAAAAAAGTCAAAAAATGGGAGAGAACAAAAAAGAGGCCACACAAAAATAAAATAAAAATGAACAAAAAATGAAACCAACTAAATGATTTGACAAAAAATAGTAAAGAGAAGGAGAACAAAACAAAAGATTAAAAAAGAGCAAGATAGAAAAAACAACTGAGGAGAGAAGAAGAAGCAAGGAAGGGGTAAGGAAAGCAACGAAGAAGGATAGACGACAAACCAAAAGGGGGCAAGGGGTGGGGGGGAGCAAGGAGTGAACAAAAATGAGAGGTACGAGAGGACATGTATGAGAGGAGAGGGGGGCTTGGTGGGGTAGGGGGAGGAGGCAGAAGGAGGACGAAGGTGGGCCAAGACAAGGGGAAATCAAAGAGAGAGGATTTATGAAGGAGGAAGATGGAGGTTTCCAAGGATCGATAATAAGGGATGCCAAGAGAGACTTAAACTCCACCCTTCATCACAATTGAGATTGGTGGGGTTATTATTAATTTCGATTGCCTCTTTGAGTTCCCTCTTAAAGAAGTTGTCCTCCTTAAACACATTTTTAGTGTCTTCCAAACAAATGTGGTGCTTGGTGGAAGCAGAATGCTCAGCAAGAGTCGATTTAATAATACCTCGTGCTTGGTGTCTGCCCCATGCTCTTTGATTTTGGCGCTAAAGGAGCGACCAGTTTCACCTATATAGGGGGTTCCATAGGAGCAAACAACCTTGTAGTCTCCAAACTCTAAAAAGATATCTTTGGGGTCTTTAAGCAGGGGGATCTGAATTTTTAAGGTGGACAAGGGTTTGAAGGCACAACGAAGACCTTTTTTGAGAAATTTTTTTGAGATCTTGTGGGAGATGCCTTCAACATAAGGAAGGGAAGCAACGGGGAGCACCACGGATTGAGAAGGGGGTGGATTAGAAATGGAATGAAAGAAAGATTTGTCTTGGCTAAAGTTTCTAGAAATTTGCTTGTGCGAATAGCCATTACACTTGATGACATGCCAAAGATGGGAAAGCTCTTGATTTAAATTATCATCATCGCAAATGCAATGGGCTCTCAAGGCCAAGGTCTTAAGGATCCCAACTTTTTGGCTAGGGTGGTGGTGGGAAGAGGCATGAAGATAAAGGTCAGTGTGGGTCGCTTTGTGACACACCCGCCGACCAAGGGAGCCATCAGGCTTTTTAATACTTAAAACATCTAGGAAAGGTAATTGGTTGTCTGACTCCAGCTCCTTGATAAAGGAGATGCAAGGGGGAGATGCAAGGGGCTATATTGTTGAGGTGAGCATGGAATTCATCCAACCTATCAAAACCATGAGGCCAAAGACATTGGTGTCATCTATGTACCTCCACCACTTCGGTTTGATGGGGAAAGAATGTAAGGCACTATCCTCAAATTGTTCCATATACAAGTTAGCTATAATGGGGAAAGGGGAGAACCCATGGCCACACCGTCCACCTGTTCATAATGGCGGAGGCGAAGAAGGTGGAAGAGAGTTAGTGGGTTGAGAAGAGGACATTTACTAATCCACATTCAACTACGAGTCTTCTCCTACAATATTTCAAAGCTCGTGCTGCCCTCACTTTCAAAGACGATGACATTTAACTACCAAATCTTCTCTTCAACTTTATAAATATTGTGGAACTCACTACCCATATAACCCGCCGCAGATCAAGAGTAGACTATTACAGCAAATGGAACAATTACGCATATCACGGAGGCATTTAATTTATTTCTAATCTTATAAAATATTTTTATCCACTTTTTGAAAAAAAGAGTCTCGGGAGGATTTGAAGTCAATGAAACATGGCATACTCATCCTGCAATCACATGTGATCTATTTTGATGTCCTCACGCCACAACCCATGTCACTACCATCCACATGTCAAATCTTGGTTGACATAAACAAGACCTTATAATTGTGGACTTGATACTAGGGATTTGAGGCTATTCGGTGAGATCTATGGCTGTCTATTCTGGGTTCAAAAAAGGCGAATCTGTCAGACTAACAAGACGTGTTATGCATTCTGCGTCGTTAGATAAAAAATCTATGGTTGACATTTACGACTAAATTCGTGTGCTAATTGCGCTGTACCACTTTTTGGAGCCAGAATAGACGCATCCGAGATCTATTGCATATATATATATATATATTTTTTTTTTTTTAATGTTTATCAAGAACGCAAACATGAAGCAATGTGAACTTCAAATGTGAGGTCGTCTCTAGAAATTGATTAATGAAACTCTCAACACTTGCTAACCTTAGTCCTAAAAATATTAAATAATTTTTTTACTTAAAACATTTACTCAACTCAATTATATACTGTAGAGCTCAATCTTGCAAGAAACACTTGACAAGTGAATATCAAATTCAAAAACCTTCTGTATTTGCCTTATTAAAAGCATGTTTCAAACCTAAAAGGTTTAGATATTTGTGGACCTAGAAATTGCATTGTTATAATTTATCGACATTTTTTAGTTCAATGATGTTTTGCATGCTTTTTGGAAAAATCAAGCTCTTTATATATCATGGCTCACCAACAATATTAAGTTCATGGTGATAGATTTGTTTCACATTTGAAGGTGGCCATGGGCTATAAATTTTATATGTGAAGGAGTTTGATGAAAAATCTTACAACCATTAAGGAGGTCAAGTCTTAGAGTTCAAAAATTGACGTGAAGGTTGCTATGGGCTAGGAATTTTGTCTTTTGTATAATTACATTTAATAAAAAATAAAAGATTTACATTTAAAAATTTATGTAATTATTTATTACATTACAACATATGGAAGTATCTTGGAGGCCTAGTACATATCAATTACAATTTATAGTAGGTTATGGAAAATGACTTAGAAGTTAAGCATGTTCAAATAGTTGTTGTAGCATTTGTTGATTTAATGTCCAATATTTTTAACAATATTGCACCAATAATAATGACTTTAAAGTTGCTATTGTTGATGGCGACTATCCATAATTGAATGAGATGTATTCTTTGGGTTTACAAAGCAACAAGTCATTTGACACCACATTAGTACACCAATACAATATAACTTAATGCATAACTATTGGACTCAATTTTTCTTTAGTCTTTTTGGATACTTTGACAAAAAACATGTTGAATGACATCGTATTTGAGATGTGGCCTTGAAACTTTAGTTATAAACATGGGACTTGCCAAGTAAGCTATTGTAAAAAATTGAGAGTGATTTGAAATTTTTATTGATTTTGAAAAGCATAAAATTAGAGTGCTCAACTATTAGATCCATGAAGAAAAAAGAGAAGATCAAATCTTTGAGAAAAGATAAGATTTTGTTTGTTATTAGGAAGTGGAATCTAAGAAATGAAACTAGGTAGAATCGATCCTACAATCACCTCTCATTAAGAACGTGGTTACATAATTACAAATTTTGTTGTTGAACATTAAATATTTTTCATTATGATTTTTTGGTTTCCCTTTTGAAATTGTGTAAAGAGTCTTAGATTTCTAGTCAGATCTTTTGTGTGGGATGGTGTACATGCACTACATGTACACTTTCCAAAATTTGAGTTATCTTTATACGTTCTCATAATTTATGTGATGTTTTATGTGATTTAGTTTGATAAATTTTGTGTAAATTCATTGGTCAATATTTATGTAGTATTCAACCATGAATGTACATTTTTTATAATTAGTTAAATAATGATTTATAAGAATCAATTTCTTGAAAATAATGTTGTCATTATTTATAAGAATCAATCTCTTGAAAATAATGTTGTCAATTTACTTCTCTCTATTCAAATGATCTAGCATAACGAGGCACTTTTATTTTTATTATATTAAGCATAAATAGTTGTTGTAAATTGACAAATAACCATAAATCAACACTAAAAGCAGTAATATATCTTTGTCTTCTACTAGTAGACATGATTCACAACCGATCAACAAACATCTCAATTATGATCCATTCAAACAACTTTACCATAAGATTGTTTGAATGCATTTATTTGCCTTCAAATGCAAGGGGATGTTATGTTAGCAATTGACACTAATCCGGTAAGGTGAATTACATTTTGTGTTGTCATTGATGCCAACTCATCTTCAGGTGTTGTTATTTTTCATCTGAATTCATTGTCTTATTATTTTGCATAGATTGGGCCAACCGGTATATACTATACACAACCGGTATACACACAATTTGCTTTATTCTTGTTAACCGGTTAATTTTGGTACCGGTAACATGTATTTGGTACCCGGTTAAGTATAGGACCCGGTTAAGGTATTTTGGAACCTTGGTAAAATCACTTGTAAAATTTATGGTAGCGTGTGAAGGCCGACATTAATTATGATCATCGGGATAATGCATATCATGCTTCGTGATCCGATAGCCGACATGTTTCTTTTCTTCATTGAGGCCGGCATGGTGAAAAGATAAAGGGTATTTAAGGGAGAACACTTAGCGATGGATTTGATGTTAATGGTTATGTGATTTTGGATGCGAACTAGTCAGATATTGATGGTATGCGATTTGGTCAGCAAGTGGAAGTTTTTGTGCGTAGTTTCATGTGCGCAATCCTAATCGGTAGTGTAGAACAAAGCATAATAGGGTATTAGTAAACCGGCTTAGAGGAGGTTGATAGAGCTTTCACCAAAACTTATCCAACATGGTCAGATGCACTTTATAAGTTTATTTTTGTATGAAATCATTGTGTAATGTTTTGTAAGTCAGTGAGACTTCTGTTGAGCAGTGATCACTAGGTGGTGAGCCTGATTGCATGTGCAATCCCCTCTATGTAATATTTGTATACCTTGATCAAGTATATAGATATTGTGGGTATCAGCCCTACTGTGGTTTTTCCCTTTACAGGGTTATCCACATATAAATATTGGTGTTATGGTGTTGCTTCTTTATGTGTTATTTGTTTTATGCACTTTAATTTTATTTTCTGTTAACCGGTTCATAAGCAATAAGTTCATAAATTCATTTACCAGTAGAACACTAATTCACCCCCCCTCTCAATGTCCTTCGATTCCAACAATTGGTATTAGAGCTTAGTTCCTCGATAGAAGTCTAACAACTTGAGGAAGATTTGGAACTTGGAATCAATGGAAATTGGTTTGCAGCAACAACTTCAACTTGCTCTTGAGGATCTTGATAATGACCAGGTGGAAAACAGTAAATTGAAGAATGAACTAATGCAAGCCAGAGAACATATCATTTCATTACAAGGAAAGCTATTAACTATTCAAGCCAAGAGGAAGGAACTCTGTGATCAATTGCAAATCAGAGTAGTGATGAGGAAGATGCCTTAAAAGATCAGTGTCAGAAACTCACTCAGGAGAATACTACCTTGAAGAATGAAATGCAATCCCTAACCATGAGAATGTGCAAGGACATTGAAGACAGGAAGAAGAATGGAGAAAACCTAGCTCAAGAATTGAAGGATAGATTTGAGGAATGCAATAGAGTAACACATGGGAATGACATGTTGAAACTTGAGTTGAATCAGTCCCAGGATAATGAATAAGAACTTGAGAGACATATCATAATCATGAGAGATGACTTAGCCACTGCAAATGAGTACAAAGACAAGTTCAAAGCCATCTCTACAAGACTTAATGAATTGTTGAAGATCCAGAGAGATACTCATGACATGAGAGGTCTTGGATATGAAGTAGGAGAAAGCTCTGGTCCTGCACAACAAGATCAATTACCCGGTCAGAAACAAAATCATACCAACAAATGGAACCAGAGATCACTCGTACGACAACCTAATGCTCACAAATTCAATGGTACATGCTTTGTTTGCAATAAATATGGTCATATAGCAAGTCAGTGTAGAAATAGGAATAATCAGAACAATGCATCATTCACCAGCCTTGGAAATGTCAGATGTCATGCATGTAGTAAATTTGGACATATGGCTAACCAATGCAGATCACAAGGAAATCAAAGAAATCAAGGGTACAAAAAAGCAATTGAGAAGAACAATATTGTTTGTTATGCATGCAACAAGACTGGACATATTGTTAAATATTGCAGAAGTAAGAATCCACCGATAGTTGATGAAAATATTGAGAAGAACAATATTGTTTGTTATGCATGCAACAAGACTGGACATATTGTTAAATATTGTAGAAGTAAGAATCCACCGATAGTTGATGAAAATGCAGATGAGAAGGGAAAGGAAAAGATTGAAGATATCATAAAGCAACATGAGAGAAGATAGGTTAGGAAGTTAGATACTCCACCGACAAATCAACTGGTAGAGCCATTAGGTCGTACACCGGAAGCAGGAACTTCATCCGGTAACTAAGGCACTCTACCTTAGGGGTAGGAAAATCATTAAAGATCATGAAAACACCCCAGATTAGGTCTGTAGTCAGGGAATTCTGATTGTGGATGGATACTCGGGTGATTTCAAGTGTTTAATGGAACCTATATGCATATTATGTGATCTGATTAGATTCTCCTGTAGCATTTATGACAGTGGAAAATTGAGGTTAATGGCGATAAAAGGGAAAAAGTTAAGTCATTTCTTCACACAACGATCGAGCATTCTAAAGAGTGATTTCAAGAGCGTTTCAAGAGTCTAAAGGTGATTTGTGTGAGCATCTACATTCGAAGAGCATTTCATCATCCGACAAGATCTTGAGGTATTTACTGTTTACAGAAACCCTAGATATTTATCATGGCTTCATCATCAAATGTTGATACTCCTTTGGTGGTGGAAATTAAGAACCTCCCTCATTCAGAATTCAAGAAGCATCCTTTTAAATCTCTTTTGGATGAGTCGTTGGGAGAATTTTCGAGTGTTTTCCATGGTGTTCTTCACACTAAAGACATTAGGGCATACATACATTGCGACATTGAGGAAATCAGGAGTTATGAGATGTCCTATGTTTTCACTAAAAAATCTCATCATCGACAACCAATTGAAGCCGGAATATGCACATTTGCAGAAGAAGGGTCTTACCTAGTTTATGGATTTTCTGACATTTGATGAAGATGAATGGCGCAGATATATTCTCAGCCGCATTCATGGGAAATTTATATGGTTGGACCGGCCATACAAAATCACTGAGGAAGTCATCAAGAACATCACATGCCTTCATAAGGTCAGAGGTTTGCCAAGCCCTAGGTCAAAACTTTCTAACACCGAACTCTGCAAACTCATCGGTGCCACCTTCGATGGTAGATCAATGAGAGTAGATGATATTAGAGATATTGATGTGAAATTTATAACAAAGGTAATCGGTTACAAAGTTTATCAGTCAAACCGATTGAACTTTGTCTCCGGTAACAACATCCTCATTGCACATCAAATGGTGAAGGAGGGCGCACACTATGACCTATGCAGTGTGATGTTGAAGGAATTAATGACTAATCTTCAGAAGATAAAGCAAGATAAGAAAAACACATTCTGGTATGGATCCTTTGTCATATGCATGGCATTTTACTTTTTGAATATGATTCCTGGTTATGGTAAAATACAGTGGGATTTTGATAGACCGGTAGCCACCCAAATAGCTCAGATATTAGATAGTCAAGGTGATAAACAACAGAAGACCAATCTTTGGGCATTTTTCAAAACTTTTCAAGAAGAAATGAAGAACAGGGCTAGAATTTCTAAAGAAATTGTAAAAAAATATAAAGATACTATTTGTTTTATGGTTAACAAAGATGAATGCATGATGGAGGTTGTCCAACCTAGAACACTATGGATCATGCCTATGGGTTATGAAGTGGATGAGGCCACACTGGACGCTTATGCACAACACTTACTGAAAGTTCCAGTTGATGAAAAAGAAGAAAAATTTGGCACAACTCAAGAAAAAGGTTTAAAAGTTCATCAGGAACAAGTTGCACCCGCCCTAAGAAATAAAATGACAAAGGTTGCAGCTGAGACATTAAATAGTGAGGGTAATGACAGGGCTAAAATTGAACAAAAAGTTAAAATCCTTGAAGCCTAGAGAAAGGAAGAGATGAAACAGAAGAGGAAGGAGAGAGAAGCGAAGAAGGTAGCTCAGGCCACTCCTAATGTGGTCCCGGTTTCTACTGAGTCATCAAAACAACTGGAAGTACCATCTTGTGAGCCTACCAGCCCTAAGTCGAAGGAATCAGTGAAGAGGAAGCAAAAAGCGGCTAGGCAATACATGACTGTATCTTCAGAGGAGATTGAATTTGATGAAGAGATTAAACAAGCTCCAAAGAAGAAAGGTGTTTTTGTAAGGGTTGTGAGGGAAAAGAAAGAAGAAAAGAAGAAACAACCTGAGAAGGACCTTCCCCGGAAGACTCCCAAGATCACAATTGTATATAAGTGGAAGCCTAAGGTAGAGGAGCCATCTAAAATGGAAGCAAAGAGGAGAACCAGTAAGAAGAAATTAAGTGCTCAAGACATTATTGATCAAATCATCAATTATGGTAATTTGGACAATATTTCTACATTCTTTGATGATTTTGATGATAAAGACAAGAAGCAGTTAAAAGAAGCAATTGTTTTATATCTTGATTCTTTTAGTAGGACTTTGATTGAGTTAGAGAAAATTTTGTCCAAGGAGTTGTATGATAAGTTAGAGGTCAGGAAATTATATGCACAAACTTTGGACCGACAAATAAAAGAAACAAAATTAGTTAATCTCTATCCATCAATAATTCCACCGGAGATTGTAGATTTAATTAATAAGACAGGTTCAACAGAATTCAATCCTAAACATCGGATTAATAACTTAATGTTAGAAAAATTTGAAGAGATCCAGAAGGAGACTATAGATATATGGGTCATAATTGTTTTAAGTCTTGGATATGAGTTGAGTCTCAGTTTTGTATAGTCACAGAATATTCAATTACCAGGGGACAAGGAACCTGTAAAATCTGATGAGCAGAATGTAAATACGGATCCACCAGTTAGCACTCCACCGATTACTACTCAACACTCCACCGATTACTACTCAACCGGCTAGTGAATTCAATTTTGAAACCGAGGATACTCAGAATCCTCAGACAAAAAATATACATGATGTAGAGGCAGATATTGTAAAAGATAAAGATTCAGAGGATAAGGTTTTGGACGATATACCAAAAGTGAGTGAGGCACCAATTGGCGAAGCCACCGGTGCACAGGAGGTACAGGATACAGAGGGTGTCACTGACTGACACAGGCAAACAAATGGTGACAAACTTCCTTTCCAGCTTGGAAATTGACACATCATTCTTAGTCAAAGGGAAAATGCCACAATTCTCTGTCAGTTTTGACAAGCCTTATCATAAGATGTCACCATCAGAGAAAATTTTGGCTATTGTAGCACTCCAGGCGCAGGCAACACATGAATTGTCTTAGGAGGAGTCTAAAGATAGAGAATTGATTCAGGACACTTTTGAGGTTTTGAATTGGTTAGTACCAGAATTTCAGGCAAAGGAGAGCACAAGCTCATCCGATAAATTCTGAGATTACTGATTTTATTCCTAAGCATTATGATTCTTAGGTTAAGATTTCAATAACTGAGGCTAAAGACAAATTTGTTTAGGCTCAAAAGTAGACATTTCTACAGATGATTGCATCTGAGAAGGCAAAGCTTCAAACTTGTTTACAATCTATTGATGTAGCATTGGCAGAAGGTGGAAAGGTTTATAAGACTTGTCTAGATTTTTTAAAACTCACAGCTTCCATAGACAAGAAAATTTTGGATTGTAAAGATAACTTGATCTAGATTTCTAATTCTTATAATCCCATAGCTAATTTGACAAGTTATTTAGATGATCCAATTTTGGCGGTTATGGATCAAATTTTGAGGTTAGAGAAGGAAAGGAGTAGCATAATAAGGAGAGCTACAGAGCTTAGGAATTTTATTGGTTCCCGACTTGATAACCTCCTATTCCATAAGACATAGTGTATATCTAACATGCAGAAGGAGGATCCCATAGAATTTGAGGCAATTGAATATTATGCCAGTCTCTTGAATGGATTCACCTCCATTCTTGATTCTCTTAAGCAGGGTTGGGACACATACTTCTCAGTTTTGAAGACTTTGTATGTTGACATTTTGAAGTTTGTATAGGAACCAGTATGATATATTTGTAGAACATTTTTGGTGGACACCCACTTTGTCATTGATGTCAAATGGGGAGGAGTACAGTGAAAAATGGATGTATATCCCAGGGGGAGTACACTAGATGTATATAACTGCATGGATGTACTGGTAAGGGGGACCAAATTCAGAGATGATGTCATTTTTCACATGAGTGTTGCCATCAATGCCAAAGGGGGAGATTTTTGGCAATTGACACTCATTCGGTAAGGTGAATTGCATTTTGGGTTGTCATTGATGGCAACTCATCTTTAGGTATTGGTATTTTTCATCCAGATTCATTGTCTTATTATTTTGCATAGATTGGGCCAATTGATATACACTATACACAACCGGTATACACACACTTTGCTTTATTCTTGTTAGCTGGTTAGTCTTGGTATGGTCAGTAACGTGTATTTGGGACCCGGTTAAGGTATTTTGGGACCCCGGTAAAATCACTTGTAAAATTTATGGTAGTGTGTGAAGGCTGACATTAATTATGATCATCGGGATAATGCATATCATGCTTCGTGATCTGACAACCGACATGTTTATTTTCTTCATTGAGGCCGACATGGTGAAAAGATAAAGGGTATTTAAGGGAGAACACTTAGCGATGGATTTGATGTTAATGGTTATGCGATTTTGGATGTGAATCAGTCAAAGATTGATGGTATGTGATTTGGTTAGCGAGTGGAAGCTTTTGTGTGCAGTTTCACATGCGCAAGCCTAACCGGTAGTGTAGAATAGAGCAGAACAGGGTATTCGTAAACCAGCTCAGAGGAGGTTGACAGAGCTTTAATCGAAACTTATCCAGCATGGTCAGATGCACTTTATAAGTTCATTTTTGTATGAAACCATTGTGTAATTTTGTGTAAGTCAGTGAGACTTTTGTTGAGCAGTGAGCCTGATTGCATGTGCAATCCTCTCTATGTAATATTTGTATACCTTGATCAAATATATAGATATTATGGGTATCAGCCCCACCATGGTTTTCCCCTTTACAGGGTTTTCCACGTATAAATATTGGTGTTAAGGTGTTGCTTCTTTATCTATTATTTGGTTTATGCACTTTAATTTTATTTTCTATTAACCGGTTCAAAAGCAATAAGTTCAGAAATTCATTTACCTGTAGAACATTGATTCAACTCCCCCTCTCAGTGTTCTTGGATTCCAACATGTTCAACAATTTTTTTTTATAAGTTGCTATGTTTAATATTATAGTAACCACAAAATGAGTTGTCAATCACCAATAGTTGATATCAACATGCATAATACATATTAGCATAAGACATTACAAAACATTATCATGACACCAATATATAGACACACATGCACAAATCTCTAACAAAATACAAAGTTTCAACTTTAGTCAAGCAATCCCTCAGCGCTTTTTTTAGCTTGATAGACATTTTTTTATAAAAGGAACTTGTTTGTTTATACACTTAGCATTCTTGTAAATTTAATAGGCTTGTTGAAGCTTAGGGTGCTTTAATAATCTAGTAATTATGGATTATCTTTTGTGATGATCACTACTCTTAACACAACAAAGATAAATAATAGATGATTACAACAAGCCTAATTTTTTTAAACTAATCTTCATATCTATTATATTAAATGAATTACAATATAATGATTACAAGAAGCCTATTTTCTTTAAATCAATGTTCATGTCATCTCTATCATTATATTACCATGGAAAAGTGAACAAGTTTTCTAGATTTCAATAAAGGTAAAATACCTCAAGGAGGGATTTTTATCCCATAAGTATTGGAAATTGATCTAGTGCCAATTTACACATCAACATAATTGTTTTTGTTTAACTATTCAATAGGGGTTTCATTGAAGCAAGCTCCTAAATATGTCATAGGCACCAATTTTTCTATTAAGCATTAATCTAGGCACTTTAGCAGGAAAAAAAGATCTAGTATACACCGATACTTGGTGGTAATAGGCGTAACGTATAATAACATGAGTATAAGACATCAATGCAACACATGAGACATTGGTATGCCAACAACATATAAATGCACATGTTCAAGTCCCTAATACCTAACAAAATACATAGTTCCAATTTTAGTAAACCAACACCTCATCTCTTTCTTTAGCTTGATAGACATTTTTTACAACAAATTTAACTTTTTGCATTACTTCCTTCTTGACTCATTTGTTTATACACTTAGCATTCATGTAAATTTAATATGCTTGTTGAAGCTAAAGACATTCTAATAATCTAGTAAGCATGGGTTATCTTTTGTGAGAATCACTACTCAACAACACAACACAATAAAGAGAAATAGTCTAGATGATTTTTTAACACATTGAATCAAAGCATAATTACAAAGAATAACAGCTACTTGATCTTAGATCATACAAGAAGCTGGGTAGAAAAAAGAAAACCTAAGCGTTAAGAACAATTGCAACATGCCAACAAGTGACATTACACTCAAGAAACATGACGAAGCACTAAGATAGATACTAGATGATTAAAATAAGTAATTTTTTTAAAACCCTACCATCATATAAAATGAATTACAACATAAGGATTAGAACAAGCCTGTTTTTTTTTTAAATTGGCCTTCGTATCATCAGATATATTAAATAGATTACAACATAACTAATAACTAATAAATATACATCCAAATCAAAGATATATCATCTTTGACAGATTGAAAGACAATTTAATTTTTTTTATTAATAGATTGTGAAATATTTGAAAAACAATTTGTTGCAGAAACATAATTTCCACATTCCCGGAGACTTTCAGTTTTCTGTGTAATTTTATATATTTTCTAATTTGGATGGAGAGTAGGGTGAGTGGAATCCGAAAGGAACTAGGCAGACTCGATCCTCAGATCGCCTGTGCAGGGCAGACTAAACCTAAGCCTATATAATCTTCTCCATACATTACACACAAGTTATTAGGAGAGTAAGAATGGAAGTTGTGGGAGAAGTAGAAGGGTATTTTAAGATCTATTCAGATGCCTCTGTGCTGCGCCTTCCACATCCCACCATTCCCCCCTCTTCACATTTCAAAGACGGCGTTGCATGCAAGGACGTCGTTATAAATCCGGAAACCGGCGTCTGGGCTCGCATATTCAACCCCGAAACCACTGCTCAAAAACCGCCTTTGCTGATCCACTTTCATGGAGGAGGGTTCCTAGCTGGTTCCACAGCCTGGGTAGATTACCACACTTTTTTTCACAATTTGTGCAAGACCGCCGGTATAATAATAGTGTCGGTGGATTACAGGCTGGCGCCGGAGCACCGGCTGCCGGCGGCATACGATGACTGTACGGAGGCCGTGGAATGGATGGCAAAGCATGCCGCTGAGCGGGCAGAGTCGCCGGAGGAGTGGCTCTCACCGTCCGTCGTTGGTTTTTCCCGGTGCTTTTTGGCGGGAGAGAGTGCCGGAGGAAACATCGTTTACCACGTCGGACTGTGAGTTGCTGAGCTGGGCGTGAGGCCGTTGGTTGTGAAGGGAGTGATTGTCATTCACCCCTTCTTTGGGAGTGAGGAAATGGGCGAGTCTGAGAAAAGGCCAGAGATGTTGAAGTTTGTACAGCTGTGCAATTCAGTTTGGAATATATCTCTGCCTGTGGGGTCCAGCAGGGACCACCCTTTTTGTAATCCGGCGGTTTCGCCCCTGAAGCCTGGTTTGAAATTACCGCCGGTTTTGGTGGCCGTAGGAGGAAAAGATGAACTTAAAGAACGAGGAGTGATGTTTTATGAATATTTGAGAAGTTGTGGGAAGGAGGCGGAATTGATGGTGGAGGAAGGTGGGGTCCACGGTTACCACATCCTGCTCCCTCAGTATGAAGGCACTCCACGGTTCATACAGCGTCTTTCAGATTTCGTTAATAATCGTTGAGTATTTTTAAATCACTTTTCACAGTCACTATAATAGTTTAGTAACTTATAGTTTGTAATTGATTGTTAATAGTTTTTTATTATGCAAGGAAAAGTAATTATGGAAGTTAAAAAATAAAGAGACTTTTTATAAAGGTTATTACAGAATGTAATTAATATTAAAATATATATATAATATACATTTGTATGTTTTTCTTTTATATCATTTTATAAATGTAAAAGAAATTGGTATAATTTGTCTAAGCTTATTTTTATAGTGGTTATATTTTTTTCGAAAAGAAAGATATCATCTAAGATTTGATCCAAATGCAAAAGTTAAAAATTTATTGAAATTATTAAACATCTTTGATAATTTTTTTAATATTAAATGTTGATTTGTATTTGTATGCATTGAAATTGTTGTTTTTGACATACTAAAAATCAATAGCCCAAGGGGATGGCAAGAAAAATTGTGTGAGTTTTTTATATTATTTTTATTGTTAATAAGTTCATGACATAAACAATGGATAAATTTCTACTTCTATTTTTTAAGTTGAATATTGAAAATTTTAATTTGTTGATGATGTGATGTGCTAAAACTAAATGGAGAAATGCATATTTATAAAATATATCCATTTTTATGTGTATTGGATATTGCTTTTGGTGTGAGACAATTGCATAATACAACTACAATGGAACAACATAGTCCTTTGCATTTGGCATGTAAAGTATAAATAATTGTGTGTGAAAGATGCAATTGACAATTCAATTGCATCTTTGGTCAAGACATATAAGATGCCAATAATTTGGTGTCATGTAATAAACAAGTCTACAACTTTGGCAAATGCTTTTGGTAAATATTATAAATGCCTCATAATTTATCTTCAAATGATCTTAAGCTAGTGTAAGATTGGAATGAAAAAGATTAAATAAGTAAAAACATGATATATATCTAAAGAGACAAGTAAGCTAGTTAATATTTTCTTACTTTACAAGTGGTTAGCGATTAGAAGTCTATCAAGTTCTTACATCATTTTTTACAGTAGGTCAATCAAAGCAACATTTTTTGATATTGCCACAACTATATTACAAATTTACGAAGGTATAAGGTGTTTGTAATGCAAATTCAATGATTTTTCAATGGAAACCAATACCTTGTTTTTGCTCAAAGGTTGAAATTGGGGTCTTTGTATGAAATTGTGATTATAGTATTATTTTTTATCATTTGTGCTATTAGAGATTCACATGTTAATAATACTTTTAGAGACACCATAAAATATTTTATGGTCCATAACTCCCTCAATATCAATCTAAAGGTCAAAGTGGAGGTTGGACGAACCACCAAGAGGCTAGATAACCATTCTCTTCTTAGGTTAGGTATTCACCTACAAAATGTGTAAGATGATTAGATAATATTTTTTGGTAATGAGTAGATGGTTTTCTTGTCAATAATTTGGTGGCGTATTCTCTAGTTTAGTATTATAATGTCTTTCATTTATTCAATGTTGGTTTCCATCTTGAAATTGCATAAATATTCTTAGATTTTTTGTCAGATTTTTTGTGTGGGATGGTGTACATGCACTCCATGTACACTTTCGAAAGTTTAAGTTAACTTCATACATTCTCATAATTTATGTGATGTTTTTGGGTGATTTAATTTGATAAATTTTGTGTAAATTCATTGGTCAATATTTATGTAGAAATCAAGGTATGAATGTACTTTTTCAATGTACATTATTTATATTTAGTTAAATGATTATTTATAAGAATCAATCTTGTGAAAATAATGTTGTCAATTTACTTCTCTCTATTTGAAGGATCTAGCACAGCGAGACATTTTTATTTGTATGGTATTAAGCATAAACAGTTGTTGTGAATTGACAACTAACCATAAATCAACACTAAAAGGAGTAATATTTTAAAGTCTTCTACTAGTAGAAACATGATTCACAGCCAATCAACAAACATGTCAATCATGATCCATGTCAATTTACAATGAGATTGTTTGAATGCATTTTATTCAGCTTCAAATGCAAGGGGATGTTCAACAAAAGTTTGCATAAGCCCCTATGTTCAATATTATAGTAAGCAAAAAATGAGTTGTCATTCACCAATAGTTGATACATGCAGAATACATATTAGCATAAGACATTAGCATGACAACAATATATAGACACACATGTACAAGTCTCTAATACCTAACAAAATACAAAGTTTTGATTTTAGTCAAGCAACCTCTCACTGCTTTCTTTAGCTTGATAGACATTTTTTATAATAGAATTTGTTTGTTTATACACTTAGCAATCTTGTAAATTTAATAGGCTTGTTGAATCTTCGGGTGCTTTAATAATCTAGTAGTTATGGATTATCTTTTGTGAGGATCAACACTCATTACACAACAAAGATAAATAGTAGATGATTACAACAAGCCTATTTTTAAAAAACTAACCTTCATATCACCTCTACCATTATATTAAATGAATTACAATATAATGATTACAAGAAGCCTGTTTTCTTTAAACCGATCTTCATGTCATCTCTATCATTATATCACCATGGAAAAGTGAATAGGTTTTCTAGATTTCAATAAAGGTAAAATACCTTAATTAAGGAGAGATTTTTATCCCACAAGTCTTGAAAATTGGTCTAGTGCCAATTTACACATCAACATAATTGTTGTTGTTTAAGTATGTAATAGGGGCTTCATTGAGGCAAGCTCCTAAATATGTCATAGGTACCAATTTTTCTATTAAGCATTAATAGGCACTTTAGTGGGAAAAAAAGATCTAGCATACACCAATACTTGGTGTCAACAAGCATAATGTATAATAACATGAGTATAAGACATTAGTGCAATGCACGAGACATTAGCATGACAACAACATATAAATGTACATGTTCAAGTCCCTAATAACTAACAAAATACAAAGTTCTAATTTTAGTAAAGCAACACCTCATCTCTTTCTTTAGCTTGATAGACCTTTTTTACAACAAATTTAACTTTGCATTACTTCCTTCTTGACTCATTTGTTTATACACTCACCATTCATGTAAATTTAATATGCTTGTTGAAGGTTAAGGTATTCTAATAATCTAGTAGGCATGCATTATCTTTTGTGAGGACCACTACTCAACAACACAACAATAGAAATAGTCTAGATGATTTTTTAATATATTGAGTCAAAGCATAATTACAAAGAATAACACCGACTTGATCTTAAATCATACAAATAGTCGAGTAGAAAAAAGGAAACCTACACACTAAGAACAATTACAACAGACCAACAAGTGACATTGCTTTGGAAAAACATAACAAACACTTGCAAACTGAGGACAATTACAATAGTCCAAAAAATGACATTACACTAAAGAGACATGATAAAACACTAAGATAAATACTAGATGATTAAAATAAATCTAATTTCTTTAAACTAACTTTCATGTCACCTCTACCATCATATTAAATGAATTACAACATGCCTGTTTTATTTAAACTGCCCTTTGTGTCATCAGATATATTAAATAGATTAAACATAATGAATAAATGTACATCCAATTCAAAGATATATCATCTTTTGACAAATTGATTTACAACTTTATCAGAGAGAATTTTTTTTTAAACATTTGTCTTATTGGTTGACAATTTAATTCTTTTTATTAATAGATGGTGAAATATTTAAAAAACAATTTGTTGCAGAAAACATAATTTATACATTCCAGGAGACATTTTGTTTTCTTTGTAGTTTTTTTTATATATTTTCTAATTTTAATGGAGAGTAGGGTGAGTGGAATCCAAAAGTAACTAGACAGACTCGATCCTGAGATCGCTTGTGCAGGGCTACAGACTTTTCTCTATATATATTAGACGGATACAAGCTATTGTGGAAACAGAAAGAATGGAAGTTGTGGAAGAAGCAGAAGGGTATTTTAAGATCTATTCAGATGCCTCTGTGCTGCGCCTTCCACATCCCACCATACCCCCCTCTTCACATTTCACAGACGGCGTTGCATCCAAGGACGTCGTTATAAATCCGGAAACCGGCGTCTGGGCTCGAATATTCAGGCCGGAAGCTTCTGGAAAATTGCCCGTTCTGATCCATTTTCACGGGGGCGGATTCATCGTTTGTTCCACGGCCTGGGTGGAATTCCACAACTATTTTCATGCTCTGTGTAAAACCGCCGGTATAATGATAGTGTCGGTGGATTACAGGCTGGCGCCGGAGTACCGGCTGCCGGCGGCATACGATGACTGCACGGAGGCCGTCGAATGGGTCGCAAAGCATGCCGCCGGGAAGGCAGAGTCGCCGGAGGAGTGGCTGTTGCCGTCCGTCGTGGACTTTTCCCGGTGCTTTTTGGCGGGAGAGAGTGCCGGAGGGAACATCGTTTACCACGTCGGACTGCGAGTTGCTGAGCTGGACTTGAGGCCGTTAATGGTGAAGGGAATCGTTGTTATTCACCCATTCTTTGGGGGTGAGGAAATGGCCGAGTCTGAGAAAAGGCCAGAGGTGTTGAAGTTTGTACAGCTGTCAAATTCACTTTGGAATATATCTCTGCCTGTGGGGTCCAGTAGAGACCAACCTTTCTGTAATCCGGCTGTTTTGCCCATGAAGCCTGGTTTGAAATTACCGCCGGTTTTGGTGGCCGTAGCAGGAAAAGATGAACTTAAAGAGAGAGGAGAGATGTTTTATGAATATTTGAGAAGTTGGGGGAAGGAGGCGGAATTGATGGTGGAGGAAGGTGGGGTCCACGGTTACCACGTCATGTTTCCTGAATATGAAGGCACTCCACGGCTCATACAGCGTGTTTCAGATTTGGTTAATAAGCGTTTTTGAATATTTTTAAATCACTTTTCGTTGATAGTTTGTATTGGGTTGCCGTTGCTAAAGTTTTTTATTACCTATGTAAGGAAAAGTAATTGGGAAATTTAAAAAATAAAGAGACTTTTAGAAAGGTTAATATTATTATTAAAATAATGTAATAATTAAAAAATCTATATAATATATATTTGAATGTTTTTTTCACATTATTTTATAAATGTAGAAGGAATCGGTAAAAAATGTTTAAGCTTATTTTTATAGTGGGTATATTTTTGGGAAATGAAAGATATTATCTAAGATTTGGTTTAAATGTAAAAGTTAATTATGTATTGAAATCATGAATTGTTGTTTATAATTTTTTTATACAAGATGTTGATTTGTATTCATATGTATTGAAATTGTTGTTTTTGACATACGTAAACTTAAAAGTATAAGGGAATGACAAGAATGTGGGACTCTTTGCATGAAAATTGTTTTTCGATGATGTGCACACTAATTAATAATTAATTATTATTTTTAGGAGTTGGGTCTCTAAAGAAGTCATTCTTCTACATGGGAGCTAGTAAAGGTTCAAAGTGTATTGGTGTGGTAGCAATTTGGAACATAGTCTTGACTATGCATGCTTGTAGATGTTGATATATATCTCTTGAAATTCAATGTTAAAAGGAGATTCTACCATTGAACTTGTGCATCCTTGTTGAGATAATTCAAGTATAAAATAGAAGATGGAATTACGGTAATGCATAGGATTGATACTATGACCAAGATTAGTATCACTAGTTGAAGAAATGAATTGTTGGCATAAAATGCAAAAGTTATTATTTTGGAAGATTATGTTGAGAACTATTGAGAAGAACTATAATGTGACTTTCTTTAAAATAGTGCAAGTCTAGTATAGTTAGACTGATAGCTCAACCATTAGAGTGAATATATAGAATATTCATAAAATATTGAGCACTATGTTTAGTAAGAGCTCAATTATTAAAGTGAAGCTATCGAGAATTACATCTTCCAAGTGTATTAGAGACAAAAAATATACATAAAATTATAAGGTAAATGACACCTTTACCCTAGCATTTATGAAAAAATATAAGGACACCATATTAAACAATATGCCAAATAGATTGCCATGAGTAAGAAACATCAATAACTTTATGGATTCTATTTTAGTAGCAAGTTTTCCAAATAAAGCAACATAAAGAAGAAAAAATAAATAAAAATGAAGAATTTAATAAACATGTGCAAGAGTTTCTAAATAAATTTTAGCTAGAGGGAGTTTAAGTCCATGACTAATACCTATAGTATGAACACCAAAGAAAGGAGGTGAGTAGAAAATGTGTACAAACCCTAAAAGAATAAATAAGATCATAATCACTTATATAAATTTCACATTGCCAAGGTTGAATTGTTTGAGTGAAACAATACTTTACCAAGATAGATCTAAAGAGTAGTTACCACCGCATTAGAATAAAAGAAGAAGATGAAGAGAATATACTATTTAAGATAAAATCTAAAAATCATATGAGTGGATAATTATGTCCTTTTGGTTGATTGACAACATAGCATAGTTATGAGATCATAAAATAAAGTGAAGAAGATATATTTGGGTAACTTTGTAATATTTATCTTGGAAAATATTTTGATTTTAAGGAAGAAAACCTAAAGCATGTTAATATAGTGTTGCAAAGGTTGAGACAAGAAAAAATGTTGAGAATATACTTATTAATTTTGGATTTGTAATCTTAGTATAAGGTTTAAAGATGGATATAGAGAAAGTGGGACCAATTTTTGGGTTGCCTACACCAATAAATATTGAGAGGTTATAAATTTTTGTGAGCTAGCTAGTTTTTATAAAAACCTCATTAGAATTTTGTTTTTGATCCATAAAATGCAACACAAGGTTGAAAATATTTGTATTCATTAAAAAAAAGATTACACATTTACAGTCATTACAACACCATCCCACCAAGGTAATTGAATCAGATAGTGCCAACCCCAATATAAAAAGCATGACCACTCAGTCATCTCATATACAAAAGAGAGCCCTAAAAATATAGTATCCCTATTACAACATGCACGACCACCCAGCCATCCTAGATACAAAAGAGGGTCCTCAACAAAATGTGCATACCAAATCCTCACCCACGATAGAGAGCAATAATGACATTCCCTACATCAATCCCCTAAGAGACCAAATTGTCATCATAACCCTAAGACCTCCACCAAAAGCCACAATAGTCGAAAGAGAAAAAGGAGTCCCACACCTACATCAATTCTCATGATACAAGGCGTCTAACGAAACTCTCTCTGCAAACGAATGTAGCCACTAGAAGTTGTTGACAACATCAATACCCGAGTGCTTCCTTAAAAGTCTCTTCCCATTGTTGCCCATCTTCGATGACAAATGAATTTAGTTGCATCCAACTTCGAAATAAAGGGTTGTTTAACCACCACCACTCCCTCTTGCAAGAGTTTAGGAATATCATCTGATCAAGGGATGCCAACACCCAACTCGACATGAACCATGGTTTCAATGTCATCAATAAGAAAATCCTCCTTAAAAACTTCACAAAGCAAGAACATAATATCCACCTTTGTAACACCCATGTCCAAGAGTGAGGCCAAAAATTGATCTAGTTAAGTCAAAGTTAACCTAATAATGGTTGGTTGAGGAGAGAAATTCCCTTCCCAAGCCTCTATTTCTAGTAGCCCCAAAGCCTTGCAAACAAACTACAACCTAAGGTCCGAAAACCTAAAAAGAATGACATTCCTTGCTCAAATCCCAAAACCTATAAATATAAAATTAGTCTCTTCTAGTACCATGGTGCCACAAGAAATATGATATGTAAAATTTGCAACCCTAATTAGCACAATAGAGATAAGAGACATGCAAGTCTAACTATTCGATATCTAGAGTTGAGTGGGTAAAGAAGCATGAGAAGGTGACAAGGAGAGTATAAATATTAACATGTCTTCAATCTTTTAGAGGATGGATAGGGACTAATAAACTAGACACAATTGAAAGAGAAGGTGGAGAAATTGAATTCCTATGTGTAGTACATCTAATTAGTTTTGTTCAATCCTCATCGATGATGGTGCCTCCTTCAATTATAAATTTAGATAAAAACATGCCAACAATATAAGAAATAGGTTACATTATAAAAGCTACAAAGTTATGAACTAAAAACTTTCTTTTTGAGGGTAAAAAATAATTGATGAATCCTTTAAGCTACATCACAAATTTATGATTGAGCTCACCAAAAATTTAAGGAAGAATTGTGGATATTAGAACTATTGCAAAAATTAACTTTGTAATGCTAACAGAAGGGAATTTTTCATTGATCTATTTTGAGCACCAATTTAATGCAAGTGTAGTCACATAAATTTGTCCACTTAATTAAATGAATACTTAGTATTTATTTGATTATTTAACCATCATATTCAACCATCTTGAATCTCCATATGGCATCCATGGCTAGTGCTAAAAGCTGAGAGATACACTCATTTGGGACTTGGAGAGGAGAGAAACAAGGGAGAAGCATCAAAAGGCATCATGGAAGCATCTTAGGGAGGCTCTTCTCCTTTCTTTTATTTTGTTAAACTTCTTTCATGCTTTTTGAAATCTCTCTTGATATGTTTGGAATGGTTTTTAGTTCTTTGTTTTGTTTTTATGGTTGAAACTAACTTATTAACATTGAACTTTGTTGTTGCCTTGTCCCCATTTCCATGACATCAGCAAGAAACCGAAATGGAAAATCAATATTTGAATGAGGAAAAAAAAAGAAAAAAAGAGGATATAGATAAAAGTTGTAAAATCATAGTTGATGTTAATGAATTTGTTGAAAATATATCTTGTGAGTATCACGAGGGTCAAAATTTTGTCATTTCTCTAAATATGCTAAAAAATTAAGTGACAAAGTTAATTAAAGGAAATTCATCTAAAGAATTTGTATTTGATACTTGTTCAATTAAAAATATTGTACAGATGCAAAACTTGTACAATTTTTTTGAGAAATGCTGATAAAATATCACACATTACTCACCATGGTGTTAGATAGTCAAATCTACCACAACATCTATTTCAATATATTTTGAAGAACTCAATCAAGATATTGTCAAAAAAGTTGTGGACAATCTAAGGCAGTATCGTTTGAGGATTTGTCATGTTGAAAAATAATTTATCTAAATCAACTTCTTCAAATAATGCACATGGTAATTAAATGAACATTAATTTTCAAATTAGACATATTATTAAATTATAAAGTCTCTTGTAAATTATTATGACTCTGATATTTTCGTGTAAAAAAAATACATTCATTTTCAATATATTTTAGATTTTATTCCTCATAATTAAATCAAAGTTATTTTCAATTATATAGGGTATAGTAAAAATGTTGTATGAGATTATAAACATAATAAACATTGTATAGAAAAAATAAACAAATTTGTGTTATTATTTTTTGAAGGATGAATAATTATTATTTTTATGTTTGATGCATATCGTTTTGTTTTTCAATTGTTTTCTTGAAAACTTTACATAAATGTTCAATTATCAATCTTTAAAATAACATATTATTCCTTGTGTGCATTTTAATAATCTATTTATTTGATGTAATTCATACTTTCTTATTTGAAAACTTTTAAGTTATTTATTTTGTAAATATTGCAAATTCTACTAATAAAAAAATTATAAATTGTAATTATTCTAGATAAGTAATTAGGTTTTTTGGATTTCAATAAAGGCAAACATGCATTTCTTAAGGAGGAATTTTATCCCACAAGTATTGGAAATCGGTTTAGTGTCAATATATGTATCAACATAACTATTCTTGTTTAAATATGCAATAGGGTTTCAATAAGGAAAGTCCCTAAATATGTCAATAGGCACACATTTTTTCATTGAGCACTTGTTGCATTCCTCTTTCATGAACCTTTATATATTTGCTTAAATTGCATAATTAGAGATGTGGTGATGGTATTTGAAGTTAATGAAAACCTCTTTGCAACTGCAAGCAAAGATGAATCAATGTGACACAATGGAAACTAGAATATTGAATCCTATCTAATAAAAACAATCACAATTAGCCAAAATCTATTGCGGACATCTAAATACATCTTTAATGCTCTAGAATAACCATAAGTCAGCCATATATACCATCTACATTCAACGTCATGATTGTTAACTTGACTTAAATTGAACTTCACTTTAGCTTGAGGAAAGGAAAGCCATTTGAAATTGTCTTTGAAATAAAGATTATCGATTTGATTGATTCCAATTCTTAAAAGCTTAAGAAAATGAATGCTAGGCATGGGAGATTTATATCGACGCAAGATGGTGGTAGATCATCATATGAAATGTTGGTTAATGGGTAAGCCATTGCAAAATCCATCTCCATTATAGAGTAGCCATCACTCAGTAGCATCCCAACCTTTCCATATACTTTTACTAATTGTTTTTCATGGACATTAACATAATAACAATAGACTAAAGTTGAATGTCATTTTAGAGTGAATACCCACATGAAAAGCCTCATAGATCCCTCAACACATGAATACCTTTTTTAAAGAGGTTTGTTCCTCCATCTGAAAAAGTTGTGTTTATTTATCTTTAAGGATGATACTATAAAGATAAATAAATGCAACTTCTTCAGATGATGAAACAAACACTATAAATAAAAGGTCACAGGGATGTTTTTTATTTCCCCATTTAGACCATATAAAGTTGCCAATTAGCTTAGGTCAAAGGGATGCTTTTTTATTTCCCCATTTACACCATATAAAGTTGCCAATAAGCTTAGTAACCTCATTATAACCATTTGTGCGAGACCATCTATCTAACCTGCTTAAACTTTATTTTGCCTTTGTGGATTATTGAGGGGCCAAAAAAAATAGACAAAAAATCTTCAGAGCCGACCCCAATGTCATTGTCAAGAAAATATTTTAATGTAAATAATATGTCATTTCTGAAGTAAGTCATTGTTTTGTCGGGAGGATATACCTATAGATAGCTTTTGTTTGTTAGCAGATGATGGAATATTTGCGCATGAGCAGAGTGCAGATATGTTAATATGTTTGTAATTTAATATTATATATTTTCTAGTTTTGAAATTTTTATGTGGACAAAACCGGGTGGTCGAATCAAGAAATGTAGGTAGCCAGATTCGATCCTGCGATCACCTGCTACATAATTTTCTATATATACCTTTCTTAGACAGATAAATTTATTCTGAAAAGAACAGGGATGGAAGTTGTAGGAGAAATTGGAGGCTTGTTAAAGGTTTATTCAGATGGCTCTGTGCTGCGCTCTGCACATCCTACAACGCCTGCCTCTTCACATTTCACAGACGGCGTTGCATCCAAGGACGTCATTATAAATCCGGAAACCGGCGTCTGGGCTCGTATATTCTTGCCGGGAATCGCTTTTGGAAAACTGCCAATACTGATCTACTTTCATGGCGGCGGATTCGCGGTTTGTTCCACAGCCTGGGTAGAATTCCACGCCTTTCTGCACAGTTTATGCAAAACCGCCGCCGTAATAATAGTATCGGTGGATTACAGGCTGGCGCCGGAGCATCGGCTCCCGGCGGCCTATGATGACTGCACGGAGGCCGTAGAATGGATCCGAAAGCATGCCGCCGGCAGAGCAGAGTCGCCGGAGGAATGGCTGTCGCCGTCCGTCGCTGATATTTCCCGGTGCATTTTGGCGGGAGAGAGTGCCGGAGGGAACATCGTTCACCACGTCGGATTGCGGGTTGCTGACGTGGATGTTAGCCCGTTGTCGGTGAAGGGACTGATCGCTATTCACCCCTTCTTTGGGGGTGAGGAGAGGATCGAGTCGGAGAAAAGCCAAGAGAAGGAGGAGTTTGTGGAGAAGTGTAAATTTGTTTGGGGTTTAGCTCTGCCTGTGGGGTCCACCAGAGACCATCCCTTCAGTAATCCGGCAGTTTTGTCCCTCAAGTCCGGTCTGAAATTGCCGCCGGTGTTGGTAGTCGTAGCCGGAAAAGATGATCATAAAGAGAGAGGGGTAATGTGGTACGAATATCTGAGGAGTTGTGGACAAGAGGCTGAATTGATGGAGGAGGAAAATGGAGGCCATGTTTATCACATAAACTTTCCGGAATTTGAAGGCACTCTGCGTCTTCTAAACCGTATCTCTAATTTTGTTGATGAACACTAAATTTTTTTCACTTCTCATCTTCTGATTTCTCTTTTAGAATTGTTTAAAGAGGCTCAAAATTTCTGTCAGATCTTCTGAGTGGAATAGGATAAATGGACTCCAAGATCCCTGGAACTGATCTGCACCATACACGTACCAAAGTTTGATCTACTTTTATATACAATTATGATCGTGGTCCTTGAGATTCGGCACTCAATATGGTTTTGTGATGCGCATTGTTCAATAATCTTCCAACCGTTGAAACATTGACTTGTCAGTCACAACTTCTGTCCCACTTCCCTGTTCAATTTATTCAACAGTTCAAGATAGTCAAGACATCTTAGGTGAGTTTAACCGATTGAATTATAAATTTTCTTATTTTGATTTGAGATAGTTAGTTGGGTTCAAATGTTAGTCATGAAATTTGAAAATCTTTGTCAATTTTTATTTTGTTTTGAGTTTATTTTGAGAGAATATCTTAATATAGATATATAATAATATGTGATGTTTTTTGTGTTTTTTTTTCTTTCATGATTTCTATCTATCTTCTCTTATGATGACTTGCACATTTCCAAACATTCAATTTTATTTTCATTTGACCTATAACTACTCCCACACTTTCATGTATCCATTCCTACTATTGAGATCTAGCATTTCCATCCCAAAAATAGACATGGATTGATCTTACGTAATATAGATTTGACTCCCAAAATATTTTTTAAAATTCAAAATTGTTGACTCATATCCTTTTCCACTAGCCATTGAGATTTGACTTAGTAAATGTTTGTGTCTTGATATTTAAACACATACATTTGAACATTAAATAATCATTTCGAAAATACTCCATATTGAAAATGAAATAATCATACCAACACTATGTTTGTTTTGGAATATTGAAGAGAATCTAAACGTGCATCACTTGCATGTTTGAATGTTGTCTTCGATATTTTTCAATATCTTATGCATAAACAACTATTAGAGACAGGGGTGGAAGAAATCACATAAGCACATAGTTTGTCAAATAACTTTTGAAAGTACAAAATAGGTCTATGTCTTAGAACATTTTCGAACATTTTCATTGAGGGTAAGTTGGATTTCATACAATGTGAGTTTGACCAACATAAAAAATTGTATCTATCACAAATCCTAATCAATGAACATATTGAAACTTACACTTTCAAATCATCAACAATATTTTATGCATTAGTACTAAACTATTACTCTTCACTAAATTATTACACTTAAATGTTAAATCCTCCTTTAGTTTCAAAATATTATTCATTAAAATTATTGATTTCTAACTAATTATTAATTAATCTAAGTCAATTTGTGAGAATCAATCTAAGTAGTGTAGGGGAAAGGACCCAAAAGTTGAGCATATTTCAATAGTCATTATATCATTTGTTGATTTAATGGTCTATGTTTTTAATAATATAGCACTAGTAGTTGTGACTTTAAAATTGTTAATGTTTGATCATGAGGACCAATAATTTAATGAAATGTATTCCTTAGATCTAAAAAGTAACAAATCATGTGATATCACATCAACACACCAATAGAACATGGGTTAGTCACAACTACCAGTCTTTTTTTTCCACCTTCTTGGATACCTAAAAAAAAAACACTATGAGAATCCTCAAAAAATAAATTTAAAGTTGGATTCCCAAATTCTAAGCATCAAATACCAAGTGACCCAACTACCCAAAAATAGGAAGCTCTAAATGACTCAAGGTCTAAGGCCTTTCCTTCTTAATTAACTTCTCGATTATTGTTATGGTGATCTTACCAACAGTAGCTTCATGTAATGTTCATAATTATGAGCTATAATGTTGTTGTTATGTGCTACTCAGTTGATTTATGTTATGCAATGTTGTTGTTATGTGCTACTGAGTTGGTTGCTTGTATGAAGTTGATAATGGTAGCTTATAGTCTTCTTTGTTCTCTTTGATAGTGTTTTGACTATCAATCTTATCTATTTTTTTCAATTAAAAAAAAACATTCTGAAAAGATTTACAAATAAATTATATAAAAAATAAAATAAATTTAAAATTATCACAAAAAATTTTGCATGACACAAAATTAAGATCAACTAATTGTCCTCTTCTAACTAATGGTCCTCTCGGGGGACCAAAGAAAAAAGAGTAGATGATAAATCTTTAGAACATCCGAATTTCATTACAAAGGAAAAAAATATATTTAATGTAATAATGTCATTTTGAAAAAGACGGCTTTTGTTTGTTAGCAGATGGAATCTTTGCGCATGTGCAAACTGAGGAAATTTTAATATATTTTGTAATTTTTATCTCGAGAGGCCCGGGTGGTGGAATCTCGAAATGAAACTAGGAAAGACTCGATCCTGCCTAATCACCTGTGATTAAGCCTACAGTTACATAATTTTCTCTATATGTACCCAATGTTAGACAGATTCATGTTATTCTGAAAAGAGTGGGAATGGAAGTTGTAGGAGAAATTGCGGGCTTGTTAAAGCTCTATTCAGATGGCTCTGTGCTGCGACCTGCACATCCCACCACGCCTGCCTCTTCACATTTCACACACGGCGTTGCATCCAAGGACGTCGTTATAAATCCGGAAACCGGCGTCTCGGTTCGCATATTCTTGCCGGAAACCGCTTCACAAAAACTGCCGGTCCTGATACATTTTCATGGGGGCGGATTTGTGGGTTGTTCACCAGCCTTTGTAGAAATCCACACCTTTCTGCAAAGTTTATGCAAAACCGCCCGTGTAATAATCGTATCGGTAGATTACAGGCTGGCGCCAGAGCATCGGCTCCCCGCGGCCTACGATGACTGCACAGAGGCCGTAGAATGGATCCGAAAGCATGCCGCCGGCAGGGCAGAGACGAGGGAGGAGTGGCTCTTGCCGTCTGTCGCTGATTTTTCCCGGTGCTTTTTAGCGGGGGAGAGTGCCGGGGCGAACATCGTTTACCACGTCGGACTGCGAGTTGCTGACGTGGATGTAAGCCCATTGTCGGTGAAGGGACTGATCGCTGTTCACCCTTTCTTTGGGGGCGAGGAGAAGGTCGAGTCGGAGAAAGGCCAAGAGAAGGAGGAGTTTGTGGAGAAGTGCAAATTTGTTTGGAGAATAGGTCTGCCTGTGGGGTCCAGCAGAGACCATCCATTCTGTAACCCGGCGATTTCGCCTCTCAAGCCCGGTTTGAAATTGCAGAGCGTGTTGGTAGTGGTAGGAGGAAAAGATGGTCATAAAGAGAGAGGGGTGATGTGGTATGAATATCTGAGGAGTTGTGGACAAGAGGCGGAATTGATGGAGGAGGAAAATGGAGGCCATGTTTATCACATAATGCTGCCGGAATTTGAAGGCACTAAACGTCTTATCCATCGTATTTCCAATTTCGTTGCTGAACACTAGTTATTTTTACTTCTAATATTCTGATTTGTCTTATAGAATTGGTGAAAGAGGCTCATTTTTTTCTGTATGGAAGAGGATAAATGCATTCCAAGCTCCCTGGAACGACTCTGCACCTTACACGTCCCAAAGTTTGAGCCACTTTTATACAGCTTTATGATCGTTCTCCATGAGAGTTCGGCAGTGAATGTAGTTTTGTGATGCACATTGTTCATTAATCATTGTCTTGTCAGTCACATCTTCTGTCTCAATTGCCTGTGCAATTGATTCACCAATTCAAAATAGGGGAAAGGATCCAGTAGTTGTGCACCTTAACTTCGCGCTTGTCAAAATCTTATTACGAAATTTCAAATCACTCCGAATTTTTTACAGCAGCTTACTTGGCAAGTCCCCTGCATATAACTAAGGTTTCAAGGCCACATCATCAAATATGATGCCACATCAGCATGCTTTTTGCCAAGGTGTCCAAAACAGCCCCCCAAAAAAGTGAGACTAATAGGCGTGCAAAAGAGACCCCAATAGTTGTGTAGCTGACATGGCATCACCTGATTGGTTACTTTTTACAATATTAGTACATTTCTTAACAACTATTGCTACATTTCCTAACAAATGTTGGTACATTTCCTAACAAAAATTGATATTTTTTGTTTCAAACAATAAGTTTTATTTGTTCAATTTTCGGAACATAAGGTATCAACAACCCTCACAACAATTGGTACATGCTCAACTACTGGGTCATTTCCCCTAGTCAAAATAAAAATTAAAAAAAAAAAAGAAAAAAGGGAAAGGGTTAGTACCTTATGAAATTCTATGGTGTGTTAGTATTCTTGCTTATAATATTCAATTTTGTTATATATTTAGGGGAAGAGCACCAATAGATAACATAGTTCCAATAACCGTCACCTTATTGTCATGTTGACCCCCCAATAGCCGTCATAGTGAAAACACCATTAATAAATTTGTGTTGTACCAATAGCCGATCATTTTTTGTAATTAATTGGCCCATTTGTGCACAACTATTGGAACATTTGTCTCATTTGTGTACCACTATTGGAACATTTGTGCACCACTATTGGGACATTTGTCAACAAGTACTAGCGATTCTGAGTTGACGGATACTAGAACATCTTTAGTTAGGTATCAGGCGACACTTTGAAATGTGTACTTTTTGACCTTTGTGCGCATAATTGATTCCACAGTGTGCATCATTACTACCCAGAAGCCAGATCAATAGCTATAAGCAGTTAAGTCACATACAAAGACAACTAAAATAAATAAATTAAAATCTGATGTACCGTTTAGGATCTGTGGGTGCGCGAAGTTAGCTATGATGGCTACTGGTGCTCTTCCTCTATATGTAAATAAAAAATAATTAAATAATAATGTTCAAATAGATCTATATTTATACAAAATATCTATGAATGTTCTATTAACTAGTATATCTGTTTTTAGAAAAATATAGAAAGTACGCCAAGAGATATCTTAGATTTAAATTTATTTTAATATATTATCACTTGAGAAAGAAGAACATAAACTTCAAATAATTATAGACAATTTTCCATTTGAAAGCATTCTTCAAATAATCTATCCACTATAAAGCTTTGAACATGCATTATTATATATGGGAAGATGTATCTTCCATTGTCTGATTTGCATGCAAATCATTTGTCTTGGAGAAATTCTTCAAACATTTTTTTAAATTGCATCAAGCATCTTAGAATGAAAAAGCATGAAGGGAATTAAATTTTTTTCATAAACATAAAATCCTAATTTCTTGTCAAGACCAAATTGCCAATTCTGGCACATCTTGAAAAAAATTTAAAAATTTAAAACAGTAGGACAATGCAAACCACTTGCTGATTTAAATTGGCAAATACACACGTCAAGGATGACAAAACTGCTAAATGTATAATAGTCCAAAATAGTAATCCAGAGTTTCATTTGTTAAAATGGTTAAACTTATCCGATATTAGTAAAATATAACATATGTGCAAAAAGTTTAATAACATAAAACAAAAAAAAACCAATACCAACAAGAGGGCTCGTGTTAAACAAGCCTTGGGTGATTGATTCAGTGAAAGAAAAGGTGAATCCCTAACATGGTGATATTTTTATTATTATAGCTAAGCATCTGCCCTAGAAGTTGGTACCGACTTAGTAGGAGTGGCAATGCTCTACACGAAACCGCAAGGGTCCTTCTCCATTATTGAAGGCAGTCTCACCATTACCAAGAATCTATGAGAGGTCACATTGTAAAAGAAACTGCCAAACAACTCCTTGTATTAGATTTTCAATAAGCATTGAGAATTGTCCAGTGCAGGAGACTACATATCATTTTTCACACTATATAACTCTCATACTATTCTTACTTAGACAAAGTTCTACTATTTCTCTCTCTTGTTGTTATGTTGATGGACTGAGATGTCACTAAGGAAACCCCTATGATCAAGAATATAATCAACACAGATCTGATCTTCAGTGAACTATTCATGCTTAACTATATATTATTCAATTAAGAAGTGTCTTTATTTAATTATAATGCAATCAAAAATACTAACTTGCCTGCTTTATCAAGAGATACACACTTTATTTAATCGAACAACAAAGTTTTAATGGAAATGAACAACATAGTTTTAAGAACCCAATGTGTACTTACCATTATGAAATTCAATGAACCAAGCGTCCCTCCTAATGCGCTGAATCACATACTGGAAATATTCGAAGTGACAAGGATCATGGATTTTGCACAATCTACAGGGAAGCATTGACAATAAACCCTATAGTGTGGTGCTAGCTCCAAAAAATGACGACCATTCTTCCATCAAAATTGTATCTTAATTCAAATAGGTAGTAGATACAATGCAATCCCCATATTGAATTCAGACTATCATCACATATTGAAGCATTGAATCTGGTTGCCAATCTAGTACCTTGCAAGTTTAAAATTTATAGAATTGAGGTCATTGATATCCATGTCAAAATGATTGTAACTTCCAGTAATTCTGATACAATCTCTAATGCTACACTTCAAATCTCACAAGAGGCTACTGGTCTAAGAAAACCTTGCAAAGTGATGAGAGGATTGTTTGTGAGGGGAGTGTGCAAATTATATGCCAAGAGTCTGTAACCGAGCAAGGGCTTATTAATAAAATTTAGCCTCAGCATAGTCATTAATATTATGCCCTTGCCACTATCATTAATGGCCTTTCTAAAAAAGAGTCCATTGTAACTGAAGCAATCAAAATTTCTATCTATAGGCACAAATTTCTATTCTAGGAAGGTGGGCGGCCAATACAACCATTTCAGGCAATCGTGATTAAGGACGGCGTTTCAAAAATAGGGAATGTTGGACTTGAATCTGTATCGCTTGTAGGTAGTGGGTGGCGACACCTATAATGGTATGGTTCTGTTAGTAATGAACACGTCAATTTTTTTTTAAAGCATTTTTTGTTTACGGACAACTTCGATTCCATTATAGATCTCTTCTTGGTGAAAATAAATATATAAATACAAGGTGAACTCACAATAATGGTTCCCACTTTTTTGCCACTTTTGACACTGAGATGAACATTTTTTAAATAATCTTCAACTTCTGACAACTATAACTTTTGAACTATTAAGAATTTGAAGATGATGTAAATTAGTGATTTGTAGCATTTTGTCTGTAGATGATATATATATTTTTTGAAGAATTTAAATTTTTTTTTTTCCATCTTCCTCGTAAAGTAGTTTTTTACAACAAACTACATTTTTTAAGAATGATGTGCCTCTCGAAATGCATCATTTTTTTTCTATAAATGATTAAAACTCAATTCTTTCGAATTTTGGTTTGTAACATCAATATCCAGGGCTTGCAGTTGGTTTGATAGTGATATGTTCAATATTTTTCATTTTATTAAGTTTTGAAGTCTGACTAATTATATCTTAGACATAGGTGTACGTTTGAACACATAACTTGTTCTATATATATCAAAATTCATTTTTTTTTTTGTTATCTAAAGAAGACATCAATACCTAGGGCATAGATATTTTTCATATTTTTTTTGAATTAATTTCCTATTTTTCCCAATGTGTTGAATAGAGAAGTTCAGATTCGGTGAAAAACCAACATTTCGTAAAATTAAAAAAGCAGGAACATAATAAATTCACAATGTAATAAACTTATAGTCGTTGGAAATCTTGCTTCGAGCACTACCATCTTATATTTTGGGTTATCAAGATTCTTTCATTTGAGCCTTGAACCAGATGTTTGAAGGTCAAAATTTATCAGAATTTTGAAGTATTTGGGGAGAGATGTCAAGAAAGGGTAGTTCGTACAAACAAAGGTTCGAACGAAGGGGGGTTCGCTCGAACCATAGGAGGTTCGTTTGAATCCCCTGGGCAAAATAATGGCGCAAACATTCATACAATGACCTAGTTCAAATGAACCAACCTTTTGTAATGGCCAACGTTCGTTTGAACCCAAGCCGACCCAAATTTCTATTTTTTTAACAATTTACTATGTCATATAAATCTACATATTTTTTTCATTTTTTTACACACAAATGATCAAAATAATTCGCATTTTTGAATGAAAGAAGACATTTGAAAGTTATTTTGAGGGCAATAATTTGAAGATATTTGAGGGTTATTTTAAACACATGGGGAACAAGAAGAGAAGGCAAAATAAGACTTCAAGGAATTATTCACCCGAAACGGAATAGAGATATCGAGAACAAAGAAGACACAAATATTATGATGCAAGTATGTATTTTTATTTAATTTCCATTTACTTATATATGTATTACGTACCAAAAATTGTGTTTATTTGATAATATTAGGTTAAATATTTTTTATGTTATATTTTTATGAAAATTATTTTAAATAATATTAATTAAATTAAATTAATTTAATTTATATAATAATTCTATCTTAATTCATTCTAAATGATGTTCTTTTATTAAATAAATTGGAAATGGTAGGATTAAATAAATCTTGTTTTAATTTGAAATAATATGTGTAAATTTGCGTTTCAAATTCCATTAACTTGCTTGTTGTGTAATTGACATTTTATTCCCCCCTCTTTAAGTCCATTTATAATAGATCATGGTTTTAATTTCAAATTTAGATCTTTAGGACCCCTCTCTTTCCCATATATAATATATAATCTATAATTTAATTTAGATAGTCCATAAAAATATAATTTAATTTAGATTTTGAAACCAAGAAGTGTCTTTATAGTTTAGCAAACACTTCAATTGGTGCTCTAAAATTAACAAACTTGTCTTTTGTGTCTTGAGAAATAGGCTCTTTTTGTTTTATCCTTAGAAAGGGGTCTCCCTCCAAAGTAGCCCTTAAGGCTCGGTGAGAGGGAATGACCCAAAGTGGTAACAAGCTAAAGCCAACCTCTTCCAAACCACTATATAAAAGTGATTGTAATGCAAGTTGCAAGCAACGGGTGCTAGAATGGCATAGCGATGCTAACTCACCGGATCTATGCCCACTTGAACATATGCCTTTACTAGTGCCTTTTTTTGTGTTAGAAGCCCAAAACCTTCTAGTTGTTGGGGCAAGAGGCTATACCTCTAGAGCGGTTCACACACATATGGTTTTTAGTAGAGATACAAAGCTTGCCATGGGGAGTTTTCATGGGGACTGGTGCTTGGCTGCCTCGGAGAAGTGAGTGTCGTGGAGAGGAGCCAGTAGGTTCAAGTACCTAAGTATCCGCTCTGAATTACGTAGCTTGTGGTAACCCCCCAAGTGAGATTCAACAACTATTGTCTCGAACAACCCTAGGATTTGTACTTGCATGATCAAAACAATCAAACACTTTCAAACAAACATTGTGTCTACTTTGTTTTCAAGTGTATGCAAAAATATTTCACAATATACTTGAGTCCCCTTAAAACCTATATTATGTGATACTAGGACCATTATGTGATATTAGGACCTATTATATGCGATAATACATGTAATATGTCATAATAAAACCTATTATGACATAATAGGTCTTATTATGACTTAATATGACAATGTATGCAAAAACATTTCACATTATTTACTTGAGTCCCCTTAAGACCTATATTATGTGATATTAGGGTCTATTATGTACATGTGATATTAATGACCTATTATCGCATAATTTAGGTCCAAATATCATATGTAATAGGTCCTAATATCTGCATAATATAGGTCTTAAGGGGACTCAAGTATAATGTGAAATGTTTTTGCATACGTGGTCATATTAAGTCATAATAAGACCTATTATGTCATAATATGTTCTAGCTTATGTGATATTTAAGACCTATAATCACATAATATAGGTCTTAAGGGGAGTCAAGTATAATGTGGAATGTTTTTGCATACGTGGTCATATTAAGTCATAATAAGATCTATCATGTGATATTGGGATTTATTATGTGATTATAGGTCTTAAATATGACATAATAGACCCTATTATGTCATAACAGGTTATATTATATGACTAGATTTGACCATGTATGCAAAACATTTCACATTATACTCAAGAGTCCCCTTAAGACCTATATTATGCAGATATTAGGACCTATTATGCAATAATAGGTCTTAAATATGACATAATAGTCCACAGGTATTATGACATAATATTTCTAGGTCTTATTATGACTTGAAAATTTGGTTTCAAGCTATACTTGGAATTTCATTGCATTAAAAATATTCTTTGTCATCTGAATTTTTGTGTAGAACGGGCTCGAGAAGAAGCAAGTTCTCAAGCGAGAGTTGAGGCAAACGAACCTGTTGAAGAACACATTATAGTTGAAGAACATAGGGAGGAGCTTGACCAAGTTGAAACAATGGAGGTTGAAGGAGAGGGGTCAGGCTTCTTACCTCCTACCATCGGCATGGATGAGAATATTGTGGATCTAGCTAAACAGGTGAAGAGAAATATTTCTTATAAAAATTTAGATCATTTACTTGAAATAGATGTGAATGAGTTTAAAAATCTTAGTGAAGAACCTATACATACTAAAAGGAGGTCAATGAATAAAAGTGCAAAAGAAATAATGTCTCATTTCAATAATCTTGATACTACACTAGAGAAAGCTTAATTGTTATCAATTGTACTTACTCATAAAGACTCAATAGATCCACTAAAATTGTTAGGTATAGATACAACAAGTATAAAGAGGAAAACTTCTCAGCTACAAAAATCTATTGTTGATAATGTTAAGAAAGGTTTGGTGAACATTGCTAAAAAATCTTGAATAGTAGATAAAACCATTTCATGAAGAGTGATGTTGACATATTTAGTAAATGAAAGATTGCCTCAAAAAAGACAAATCTCTTCACTGTCATCTGAGTTTGGTTTTAGTAGAAGGACAATATCAAAATATGTAAAAAGGAGTTTGGATGATACTACCTCGAAAGGGAATTGGACAATTATGTGTAGAGCTCCTCATTCTGATAGAATTGAAGATGTTGTTAGGAACTTGGTGACAAGTTTTTGGGATGATAATACTCATCTTTCATCAAACAATAGAGATGTTATCAAGAAAAGGATTGGCCCTGATCGTTATGATCTCCATGTAAAACATTGGTTAGACACAACAAAACATGAATTGTATGTGTTGTTTACTAAAACAAATCCTCATATAAAGATTGGACAAACTTTGTTCGAAAGGTTAAGGCCATATTATGTGAAGGTAAACAAATTCTTTGAAACTTATTGTTGTCATTATCACATCGAATTTGATCTGTACTATCAGGTGTTTTGGAAGATTAGAGAAGATAGTGATGGTTATGGAAAAACTCCTCCTAAACGAACAAGTCAATTCATAGGATCCATCTTATGTGATAAATTAGAAGATAATTCAACCGGTGAAATAAATTGTATAAAAGGAATTTGTGGAACATGCGAGGAGTTGGCTAAATTTCCATTGAGAGATGAAGATACTGACATGATGAAGATGGTAAATTGCAAGAGTTACAAGTACAAAAAAATTGAAACAAAATTTGGAAAGGAATCTACAAGGTTAGATTATGTAGAAAAGGATATACCTATTGGAACATTTATGGAAAAATTTTGTAAGTTAATAAAACTATACATATGCCATGTTTTTTTTTCCAAGTGGAAAGCACAAAAATTTCAAACATTAAGAGACACTTTCCCACTTGGAACTATTCTATCCGTAGTGGACTTTGCATAAAATTACTCTTTTGCACATCAAAAAGAGATTCAATCAGAGTATTACTTTTCAAAGAAAATCACTATTATGGTGCATGTGTGTTATCGACATGCACAAATGGATTTGGATGGTGTTGATAGTACATTTGAAAATCATGTCATTAAGAAAGAGTACCACTTCTATATCAGTGATGATAAGGAGTATGACACACTTTTTGTACAACATTGCTTTAAGAAGTTTTTTGAATATTTGAAAGAGAGAGGCATAACAATAGTTAAACATTTTGTTTGGTCTGATGGATGTGCTACACAATTCAAATCTTCGAAGCCATTTTATGCACTATGTAGATATCATCAAAATGACAAAATACCACATGTTTGGAGTTTTTTTTAGGGTGGTCATGGAAAGGGTGAACATGATGGTGCAGGAGCTTGTATCAAACATGCTCTAAGAAAGCATCAAATAAATTGTACAGGAGATTGTATAGATGATGCACGCAATGTTGTTGAATGGTGGAAGAAAAATTTTGTGCAACCTAATTATCCTGGTTTATCATCAAGAACATACAGGCCCATTCCATAAAGAGTGTTTTGGGAGATAACTGGTACGTGATCTCTTTTAGTGTTTTAAAATATTCCCAGTTCAAATGTTTGAAAACAAATTGATATGTATATGTTTGTGTACACATGTATATTTCGAAGATGTGGATATAAGATCAATGCATGGATGCAAGAGCGTGGAGAGGACAAGATCTTTGCATTGTGTCATGAGTATAGATAATCACCCATGGACATTGTACACTAGGGATTATTCATGTTTTTGTTCTAATTGCATTTTGGAAAACTATGTTGATTGCAAGAACCAAGAGCTTGGATATGTTAGTGAATGGAAATTAGTGCCACTAGATGTTTCTGACACATACGAGGAAAATGAGGATGAAATATTTGAAGCCATTCCTTTGATTTCTATTGATTATGACCATATTTTATGATTGATTAAAAAAGGTATACATATATACATATTTTCTTTAAAAAATATTATGTGCATGTATGTACAAATAAATTATAAGTTTTTAATCAAGTACATTAAATTTGTTTAACTTGTTTCAAATTGCAGGAGATATTTTTGCAGTCATAGTAGAAGATGGAAACATAGAAGGTGTTAGTTATTGTATATGGTGAAAATGGATAACAATAATAATGATATTGAAAGGCTAAATGAATTCAACCACAAAACCCTAGCCTAACAACAACAAAGATCCACCATAACATATGAAGATTACTTAAGACAATGCAAATCAAATGAAATCACAAAGATTATATCATCACATGTCCAATAGGGTTTGGATCTCCATTCTTCCTATCTCCATTGATCTTGCTTGATATATTTGCTCTCAGATTTTATGTGCACAAGAGCTCAACAAAGAACGAAATGTGGTTGCAAGTAGGATCGTAGTGTAGTCAAGTGTATAAAAGATGATTCATTAGGGTTTGATAATGAGGGAAGCATCTCCTTATATAGAAGACACTATATGAACTGGAGGGATAAGATTGAGAGGTGTAAAAGGAGGTCGGCTATGATTAGAGGGTAGGTAGAGGAAATAATAAAATAATGAAAGGGGTAGGTAGTGTATGAATTAAGAGATGAATGACATGTGTCATGGGTAGAAAAGGTTAATGAATTAATTAAATAAATAAATATTTATTTAATTAATAGAAGAAGTGGGATAATTAAATAAATAAAATATTTATTTAATTTAGGAAAAGGATAATTTAAATAAATAAATGTATTTATTTAAATGAGAAATAAGGCTAGAAGAGGATAAATGAATTAATTAAATAAATAAGGATTTATTTAATTAATAGAAGAATTAAGCTTAGATAGTTAAATAAATAAAATATTTATTTAATTAGACATGACAATTTTAGGTGTCTACATTTTGCCCCTCTTTGAGACAGTGCGGCTTGTCGCGTTGTTTCAAAGAAGATAAGATGAACTGATACAGAGTTGCCCCAAGATGGGAATGATATGCCCCCTCGAGAGATTGGATGAAAAAATGTCTGAAAAGATTGCAGACAATCTCTCGATAAGAAAGAAAGACTAGAATGGACTGACCGGATAAAATGACAAACTCACGGGATAACGAAGACTGACTTGAGAGGCAAGGGCTAGGGCTAGGGTAGTCTATAAGATAGACCACGGGGGAAAATACATCCTCATTGTCATCTACACATCCACAAGAGCAGAGTGCAGAGCGAAAATAGAGCAGCAGCAGTCAGCAGTGATGGCATTGGTTCACATATTCGATCACGTTCGCCGATTTCAGAGGCCAGCAGAGGCAGGAGAGCAAGTAAGTACCACAAAACCTCCTTGTACTTTGATGCATTTATTGTTGTCATTAATGCATGCTAGGTAATGTAATAAATGCGCGTTTATGTCAAGAAAACGCATTTGTGTCCAAAAATATGAATTTGTGTCTTCTAGGTCAAATCGACAATTCTGCGATGAACATATGCTGTCAATTGGATAAGCTGCTGAGAGGATACACTCAAGAAGGTCCTCTAGGGAAGACTAGGATAACAAATAGGGCTAGGATTGACAATTCTGTGATAGAACATACATTGCCAATTAGGAAACTACTCAAGAGGATTCACTCAAGCAGAGGCCCTAAGATAGGATAGATCAAGGCACTTTGTGATGAACAGTGAGTACCAAGATATAGTACTTTGTGATGAATAGGGAGTACTAAAATATGAGCAGCACTTTGTGATGAACAGTGAGTGCAAATGTGAGCAGCACTTTGTGATGAATAGGGAATGCCAAACACGTAGTACTTTGTGATGAATAGGGAGTACCACTAGGATAGAAGCAACACTTTGTGATGAATAGTGAGTGTCACTAGGACTGAGATGATTGATTTGCTTGACTGCAGGAGTATTTGCCTATGCTGGAGTCACGGGAGAGATTCCCATTGACTCAAAGGTTGCGACCTGAGCTGACAGCCGAGGAGCGAGGTGCAATCGAGGCTATGGGATTGAGACATGTGTTGTATGTGCCTAAGTTTCGAGCGAACATGGAACTGCTGACTGCACTGGTGGAGAGGTGGCACTCTGAGACTTGCACTTTTCATTTGCCGATGGGTGAGATGACAGTCAACCTTGAGGATGTATATAGGATTCTGCGGATACCGATTGATGGGGAGTTGATTCCGTACTATCGAGATGGAGATAGGGAGGCCCTGAGATGAGTGTTTCAGGATCCAAGACTAGAGATAAGGGCTGGACACGTGGCATGGGACACGATGACATAGACAGGATTAGCACTACCAGCAGTATTGGCAGGAGTGATTAGTGGGTTCCTCTGTTTGGATAGGGCGACATGAGGGGTGGCTGCAGAGAACACAGGGGCCAGGAGAGATGATCTTGGGGCGGGTCCTTCTAGGGCTCATACTCCGTCGAGGCCAGCCGGCTCTGAGGGAGGGAATTCATCATATCCGTAGAGGGCTCCCTGTGTATCAGTATTGTACCATTATATATGATGATGTAGACACCTTCGGGTGATTGTAGCCATATCATTTTTTTGACATCATTGTATCATGACACTTTATATATATATGAGATGATTCATCTTTGCAGTAGCTATATGCATGTGTACCTATGTGATGAGATGTTCTTATGTGATGCTTATGATATGGATGCAAATATGTACATGATGAAATGGAATATTTGTTCTTTTATGTTTTATATGTTATGCCAATGCAAATGTGAATGTATGTAATGCAAATGAATATGATAATGCAAATGATTATTGTACTAACAGGTGTTGTGTGCAGGATGTGATGCAGTTATGATATCTATATGTATGTATGAAATGCTTATATATGGTAATGTAGGTGCAACTATATGAAATGCAAATGTTTTTGGTGTGTCATTATACTCAGTCATGTGATAGCAGGCTACGCCGACTCGAGAAGGATGATGGAAGTCAATCAAGAAAGGGGGATGAAAGACAGAAGATATGAAAGTGAAAGAGCTTCTTGTGCGTTATCATCATTGAGCTTTATTATGGCAAGTAGGCTATGACAATCGAGGCATATGTTTGACCTAGAAAGTCATTGTACCCGTTTGCATGGAGATAAGACAGTCACAAACAAGGAATGCCCCAGTTCACACTAGACTCTCAGTGTTCTCATATCCTTGGACAAGTCATAGCATTACTTAGAGACAATCCACAGACAGCAAATACAAATAGGTGATGATACCCCATCCTCACCTTTCTAGTCAAAGACATCCTGGAGATAGAATCTCTAGTCAGAGACATCCCGGAAAAGCTAAAAGACATGTCACCAAAAAAGATGAAATCAAAAGAAAACCAAGACTCAACACCAACATCCACTGTCGCCCTCAAGTTTAGTGTCTCTTGTCACTTGTATAAGTCTTATTTGATTGTGGTCACAATGTTTGCTTTCACAAAATGGATAGATAGCACTGAACCATAATGTTGTCTGAGTCTGTTGAAAGATTTGATTTTGTTGAAGCCCATTGTTGCTACTGTCTCATCTGAAACTGACTGAATCCATGAAACTGATACTTTATTGCGGATTGGCGATGCAGATGCTGCTTTATTGTGAATTGTGCACGGATAGACTGAAGGAAGCTGGAAGAAACTGTACTCCTCGAAACATGTGATGTTCTCAGTTCCACACCCATCACTAGACACAGGATTTGCCTTAGCCACAGATAGGATTTGATTTATTATGGATGGAAAGGGAGGTGAAGGAAGGTTTAATATGAATGGCGATCCAATCTTAGGGAGATCAATAACAAGCCATGATGAGAATGGGTAAGTTTATTATGAACGAATTGGTCATGAGTGTGTGCAAAGTGAAAGGATGAAAGTGAATCTTGAAGGAGGGAGGAGCAATGTCTCTACGCATGGTGCTGGTGACCCAGTTTTCACCATGGTACTTGCCCAGGGCGTCTGTGTTAAACAGAGCCACGTCTGCGTCAGGAAACCGCGTCTCTGAAGTATACAGGCGCGTCTGTGTTCAGAATTGAAAAATTGTTACAGTCCAGCAAACAAACACAGTCAGTTTCGGAATTCTTGAGCTTCCTACGTCATTTCTCCATCTTTGTAAAAATGATGCAAAAGCCTCTCCCTCTTTTTTCTTGGTGTTGCACAAAGTAGTGACTGATATGTTTGTCTCTATGTTGTAAGAGAAATGTTGAATAAATGCCTCTGCTAAGTCACCCCATGACTTAATTCCAGGTGGAAGTTGGGAGAACCATTCCATAGCTTGATCACCTAAGCTCTATGGGAATAATCTCATCAAATATGTCTCTTCTGCTGCTATCTCAATGCAAGCTGTGAAAAACTGTCTTATGTGTGCCTTAGGATCCCCTTTTCCTCTATACTTATCAAATTTAGGTGTCACAAAGTGTGTAGGAAATGGAGGCATTGGAATGCTCTTGTCAAATGGATAAGGACATATGTCTCTCATTGTGTATGTTGACTTTGGTGTATTTATGTCCTCCATTTTCTTTTGTAAGTCCCTGATTTGTTGTTCCAAATTGCTCTTAGGTGGAGATCGACTTCTTGGACCATACCCCATGCTTGAGGCACCAATTTGAGGAGGAGCATGTTGCATATATGGATGATATTGATCATACACATGTTCATATGGAGGAGGTCTATAGTGATGCTGTGTATATGGACCACTTGGTATAGATTCATATTGAGGAACACCATATCTATTTTGTGCATGTATACCATACTCTACAGGCAGGTCATGGTCTAATGCGTTGCCCCCAAATTTGACACGGGGTTTCCTTGTGTCCAAATTTTGAGCATGCCTTTGAATATCCAATTGCTTTGGTGGTTGATCTTTAGCATTGGTATATGATTGAGTATATCTGTCTGCATAAGACTTCCATAACGGTCTACGAAGGTGAGTATCATATGCTTGACCATGTGTATGTGAGACCTCTGGTTTTTGAAGCAAAGTTGATGGTGATTTAGGTACCATATGTGGTCCTCTATTTCCTCCACTATTAGGCCTCCTTTGATCCATGTTGGAGTGAGGTTGTTGCAAAGGTCTATGTTCCATTATTTGAGACATGTCAAAATCATGAGGTATTGTCTATCCCTCCTCATTATTTCCTCAACCAATCGATTGAAATGGGGATTCATAATGGATTCTTCCACATCCACTGAATGTATGAAAAAGTTGTCCATATTGTCATTGTGTGTAGTAGTATTGTTTGTAGTGTCCATGTTCTCAACATTTGGAATGTTTCTATAGGCATACATGTCAGGTAATGTAGTATGATCAGAATTGAAAAAGATATCATTCTCAAACTCATAAGAACTCATGTTTGCGGACTTTTGAGCCTCTTTAGTTTCTCTCCTAGATTTTTGAAGACGGGTTTCAACCATGAACTAGGTATTGACCGAGATGTGTGAGACTAGATGAAAATGGAAAAAGTATGGAAGACCAAGAGTTGGATGGAATGTAAATGAATCTGATGTGTACTTGCAATGTCCAAAGTGTAAGACCAAGTATGTATGTAGTAGAGTAGGAGTGACTTCCAAAGAGAGGATAGTTTCTCTTGATGAGGTAAGTTGACCTTGACTCTAAGTACAACCAAATGAGACCCAAAGGTAAGAAACCTTAATGAGGGACCACTTAGCAAAGTGTTGTTGTATGTAGTGTGTTGACAAAGTATAGTGAGGACAAGCAAGTGACCTTTTGACTCAAGTTTAGACAAGTGTGAATGTAAAGTGAGATGTGAAGTAATGATGGACTTTGTGACACCTAAATTTGATAAGTATAGAGGAAAAGGGGATCCTAAGGCACACATAAGACAATTTTTCACAGCTTGCATTGAGATAGCAGCAGAAGAGACATATTTGATGAGATTATTCCCACGGAGCTTAGGTGATCAAGCTATGGAATGGTTCTCCCAACTTCCACCTGGAATTAAGTCATGGGGTGACTTAGCAGAGGCATTTATTCAACATTTCTCCTACAACATAGAGACAGACATATCAGTCACTACTTTGTGCAACACCAAGCAAAAAGAGGGAGAGTCTTTTGCATCATTTTTACAAAGATGGAGAAATGACCTAGGAAGCTCAAGAATTCTGAAACTGACTGTGTTTGTTTGCTGGACTATAACAATTTTTCAATTCTGAACACAGACATGCCTATATACTTCACAGACGTGGTTTTCTGACGCAGACGCGGCTCTGTTTAACACAGACGTGTTTTTGAGAATTTTTTTTTTTTGCAAAGTGTGATGTTGACTGTTGGCACACATACGCGTTTCTTCCCTTCACAGACGCGGTTATACAACACAAACGCTATTATGTCCGACACATACGCGTTTCTGTAAAATTTGTGCAATTTTTTTTCAATCTGTGAAGTCGTTTTGTTGTGACCAAATTTGACTGTTTGACTATTTTTCATGACAAGAGGACACAGTGTTGATGAGGACTCAATGTTTGCAAGTATCTAAACTCAAAATGACTCCAAGAAAAGTGTGTTGTTTGATGTAAAAAATGTTTTGCATACACTTGAAAACACAAAAGACACAATGTTTTGCTGTTTGGTCTTGAATGTTTTGAATGTTTAAAATAAGTCAAGCACAATTCTTATGGCTGGCCAAGACAATAGTTGTTGATCCCAAATGGGGTTTTACCCCCGAGGCTACGCTATTCAGAGCGGATACTTAGATACTTGACCTCACTGGCTCCACCCTCGGCACTCACTTCTCGGGTCAGCCAAGCATCAGTTCCCATGAAAACTCCCCATGGCGAACTTTGTATCTCTACTAAGAACCGTATGTGTGTGGGCCACTACCAGAGGTCCGACCTCCTTCCCCAACAACTAGAAGGATTTGGGTTTCTAAAACAAAAAGGTGCTAGTAAGGGCAAACGCTCGTGTGGCCATACATGCGGCACTTTCAGCTCTGTAAATACAGAAGGCTCCCAGCTGGTAGGGGTTGCGCCCTACAACTGATCAAATAAATTTGATCAAACGGGTTTATGGGGAGACATAGTGTCGGTATGAACTAATCAGCACACGTTATCCATAGTTTTCACCATGAATACATTTGTTTATAGTGGTTTGGAAGAGGTGGGTTTTCCTCGCTACCACTTGGGTCGTTCTCTTCTCACTAGTAGTCCTAATGACCACACGGGAAGATAGGCCCTCTAAAGATTAAACAAAAAGAGCCTATTGCTCAAGACACAAAAGACAATGATTCAATTTTAGTGCACCAATTGAAGTGTTTGCTAGTCTATGAAAACAAGGCACACAATAAAAATCCAAAAACCCTTGCCAAGGACTTGCAACAAAGAGTTGTTAGTAGTTTGGATTGTTTCAAATGATCACCCCTTCCTGCAAGCACACAAGTTAGGTAAATTTTAAACCCAAAAGACTTTGTGAAAATAGGGGCCTTCAACCAAACGATTTAGCTTTCAAGACAAGCTGCACCAATTTCGTTAGCTAGATCTGAAAATGTTAGCTCAAAATAAACCAAATCTGAAACCCTAAATGCAAAATCCAAAAACTGAATCAATAAGAACCCAAAATTTGAAACTGGTGAACACAGATGCGATTACCCTCAACGCAGACGTGACTTAGTGACACAGACACGGTTCTATGAGACACAGACGCGACTACAGAACGCAGACGCGTTTTATGAACATAGACGCGGCTAAAAATATCGCAGATGCGACTTTACAACACAAACGCGCTTTCCTGGAATCTGCAAAATAAAATATTGCCAATAACATAGATGCAACTCCAGATGTCGCAGACGCGCCAGAAAATAAAAAATGCGGTCCAAAAGTACGCAGACGCGAAAATATCAAAATGCTGCCGAAAACGTCAAATCTGCAACTTCAACATACAAAATCTGCAACCAGGATTTTAAATGCAAAAGGGACAAGAGTCCCACCGGGCGTGCCATAATGTATATGGTGAAAATGGATAACAATAATAACGATATTGAAAGGCTAAATGAATTCAACCACAAAACCCTAGCCTAACAACAACAAAGATCCACCATAACATATGAAGATTACCTAAAACAATGCAAATCAAATGAAATCACAAAGATTATACCATCACATGTCCAATAGGGTTTGGATCTCCATTCTTCCTATCTCCATTGATCTTGCTTGATATATTTGCTCTCAGATTTTATGTGCACAAGAGCTCAACAAAGAACGGAATGTGGTTGCAAGTAGGATCGTAGTGTAGTCCAGTGTATAAAAGATGATTGATTAGGGTTTGATAATGAGGGAAGCATCTCCTTATATAGAAGACACTATATGAAATGGAGGGATAAGATTGAGAGGTGTAAAAGGAGGTCGGCTATGATTAGAGGGTAGGTAGAGGAAATAATAAAATAATGAAAGGGGTAGGTAGTGTATGAATTAAGAGATGAATGACATGTGTCATGGGTAGAAAAGGTTAATGAATTAATTAAATAAATAAATATTTATTTAATTAATAGAAGAAGTGGGATAATTAAATAGATAAAATATTTATTTAATTTAGGAAAAGGATAATTTAAATAATAAATGTATTTATTTAAATGAGAAATAAGGCTAGAAGAGGATAAATGAATTAATTAAATAAATAAGGATTTATTCAATTAATAGAAGAATTAAGCTTAGACAGTTAAATAAATAAAATATTTATTTAATTAGACATGACAATTTTAGGTGTCTACAGTTATCATTTATTGCGTTGCACAAATTAGAGAAAGAAGTTAACAAAATCTAAAATGAGCGATGAAATGTCCTTTCCCACAAGTTTGAACTGATTTGAACATTTAAATTAATTAATTAATTTTAAACATGCACATGTGCACATATTTTAATTTTTATATACACAACGTACATAAATTTTTGATTTCTTGTTGTAGACATCTAAAATTGTCATGTCTAATTAAATAAATATTTTATTTATTTAATTACTTTAGCCTAATTCTTCTATTAATTAAATAAATCTTTGTTTATTTAATTAATTCATTTATCCTCTTCTATCCTTATTTCTCATTTAAATAAATACATTTATTTATTTAAATTATCCTTTTCCTAAATTAAATAAATATTCTTATTTATTTAATTATCCCACTTCTTCTATTAATTAAATAAATCTTTATTTATTTAATTAATTCATTAACCTTTTCTACCCATGACACATGTCGTTCATCTCTTAATTTCTACACTACCTACCTCTTTCACTATTTTATTATTTCTTTTACCTACCCTCTAATCATAGCCGACCTCCTTTTTACACCTCTCAATCTTATCCCTCCATTTCATATTGTGTCTTCTATATAAGGAGATGTTTCCTTCATTATCAAACCCTAATCAAGCATTCTAATTACTGAGCCTAAGGAATCAACTTATGCAATTGACTACACTACGATCCTACTTGCAACCACATTTCATTTTTTGTTGAGCTCTTGTGCACATAAAATCTGAGGGCAAATATATCAAGCAAGATCAATGGAGATAGGAAGAATGGAGATTCAAAATCCTATTGGACATGTGATGGTATAATCTTTGTGATTTCGTTTGATTTGCATTGTCTTAGGTAATCTTCATATGTTATGGTGGATCTTTGTTGTTGTTAGGCTAGGGTTTTGTGGTTGAATTCATTTAGCCTTTCAATATTGTTATTATTGTTATCCATTTTCACCATATACATTTTGGCACACCCGATGGGACTCTTGTCCCTTTTGTATTTAACATTTTGTTGCAGATTTTGCAATGTGAAGTTGCAGATCCGACGTTTTCGGCAACATTTTGATATTTCCACGTCTACGTACTTTCGGATCATGTTTTTGATTTTCTGGCGCGTCTGTGACATCTGGAACCGCGTCTGTGTTTTGCGAATATTTTATTTTTTTGCAGGTTCAGGAAAACGCGTCTGTGTTGTAAAGTCGCGTCTGCGTTGTTTTTACCCGCGTCTGTGTCCAGGAAGCGCGTCTAAGTTCTGTAGTCGCGTCTGTGTCTCACAGAACCATGTCTGTGTCACTAAGGCACATCTGTGTTGAGGGTAACCGTGTCTGTGTAGTTTCAAATTTTGGTTTTCATTGATTTAGTTTTTCGGATTTTGCATTTAGGGTTTCAGATCTGGTTTATTTTGAGCTAACATTTTCAGATCTAGCTAACAAGATTGGTGCAACTTGTCTTGAAAGCAAAATCGTTTGGTCGAAGGCCCCTATTTTCATAGTCTTTTTGGTTTAAAATTTACCTAACTTGTGTGCTTGCAGGAAGGGGTAATCATTTGAAACAATCCAAACTACTAACAACTTTTTCTTGCAGGTCCTTGGCAAGGATTTTTGGATTTTTTTTCTATTGTGTGCCTTGTTTTCATAGACTAGCAAACACTTCAATTGGTGCACTAAAATTGAATCATTGTCTTTTGTGTTTTGAGCAATAGGCTCTTTTTGTTTAATCTTTAGAGTGCCTGTCTTCCCGTGTGGTCATTAGGACTACCAGTGAGAAGAGAACGACCCAAGTGGTAGCAAAAGAAAAGCCATCTTCTTCCGAACCACTATAAATAAATGTATTTATGGTGAAAACTATGAATAACGTGTGCTGGTTAGTTCATACCGACACTATGTCTCCCCATAAACTCGTTTGATCAAATTTATTTGATCAGTTGTAGGGCGTAACCCCTACCGGCTGGGAGCCTTCTATATTTATAGAGCTGAAAGTGTTGCATGTATGGCTACACGAGCGGATGCCCTTACTAGCACCATTTTGTTTTAGAAGCCCAAATCCTTCTAGTTGTTGGGGCAGGAGGTCGGACCTCTGGTAGCGGCCCACACACATATGGTTCTTAGTAGAGATACAAAGTTCACCACGGGGAGTTTTCGTGGGGACTGATGCTTGGCTCACCCGAGAAGTGAGTGCCGAGGGTGGAGTCAGTGAGGTCAAGCATCTAAGTATCCGCTCTGAATAGCGTAGTCTCGGAGGTAAAACCCCATGTGGGATCAACAACTATTGTCTTGGCCAGCCATAAGAATTGAGCTTGACTTATTTTAAACATTCAAAACATTCAAGACCAAACATCAAAACATTGTGTCTTTTGTGTCTTCAAGTGTATGCAAAATATTTTTACATCAAACAACACACCTTTCTTGGAGTCATTTGGAGTCTAGACACTTGCAAACATTGAGTCTTCATCAACACCGTGTCCTCTTGTCACGAAAAACAGTCAAACAGTCAGATTTGGTCACAACAAAATGACTTCACAGATTGGAAAAATTGCACAAATTTTACAGAAATGCGTCTGTGTCGGACATAATAGCGTCTGTGTTGTATAACCGTGCCTGTGAAGGGCAGAATCGTGTCTGTGTTCCAACAGTCAACATTACACTTTGCAAAAATCTCAGAAATGCGTCTGTGTCGGGAAACCGCGTCTATGACGTATACAGGCACGTCTGTGTCCAGAATTGAAAAAACTGTTACAGTCTAGCAAACAAACACAGTCAGTTTCGGATTTCTTGAGCTTCCTAGGTCATATCTCCAGGGTTCATCTAGCATTCAACCTGTCTTGGGGTCTCACATAATCCATCATCGCTTCACATCTCACTTTACAGTCACACTTGTCTAAACTTGAGTCAAAAAGTCACTTGCTTGTCCTCACTATACTTTGTCAACACACTACATACAACAACACTTTGCTAAGTGGTCCCTCATCAAGGTTTCTTACCTTTGGGTCTCATTTGGTCTTACTTAGAGTCAAGGTCAACTTACCTCATCAAGAGAAACTATCCTCTCTTTGGAAGTCACACCTACTCTACTACATACATACTTAGTCTTACACTTTGGACATTGCAAGTACACTTCAGATTCATTTACATTTCATCCAACTCTTAATCTTCCATACTCTTCGCATTTTTCATCTAGTCTCACACATCTTGGTCAATACCTAGTTCATGGTTGAAACCCGTCTTCAAAAATCTAGGACAGAAACTAAAGAGGCTCAAGAGTCTGCAAACATGAGTTCTTATGAATATGATAATGATATATTTTTCAATTCTGATCATGCTACATTACCTGACATGGATGCCTATAGAAACATTCCAAATGTTGAGAACATGGACACTACAAACAACAATGCTATACACAATGACAATATGGACAACTTTTCAGTACATTCAGCAGATGTGGAAGAATCTATTATGAATCCCCATTTCAATCGATTGGTTGAGGAAATAATGAGGAGGGATAGACGATACTTTTTACAAATGATGGCACAAAGTGGAGCCAAGATACGCCATGATTTTGACATGTCTCAAATAATGGAAAATCAACCTTTGCAACAACCTCACTCCAACATGGATCAAAGGAGACCTAATAGTGGAGGAAATAGAGGACCACATATGGTACCTGAATCACCATCAACTTTGCTTCAAAAACCAGAGGTCCCACATACACATGGTCAAACATATGATACTCACCTTCGCAGACCATTATGGAAATCTTATGGAGAAAAATATGCTCAATCACATATCAATGCTAAGGATCAACCACCAAAGCAATGGGATATTCAAAGGCATGCCCAAAATTTGGACACAAGGAAACCCTGTGTCAAATTTGGGGGCAATACAATAGAACATGACATGCCTATAGAGTATGGTATACATGCACAAAATAGATATGGTGTTCCTCAACATGAATCTATACCAAGTGATCCATATACGCAGCATTACTATAGACCTCCTCCATATGAACATGTGTATGATCAATATCATCCATATATGCAACATGCTCCTCCTCCAATTGGTGCCTCAAACATAGGGTATGGTCCAAGAAGTCGATCTCCACCTAAGAGCAATTTGGAGCAACAAATCAGGGATTTACAAAAGAAAATGGAGGACATAAATACACTGAAGCCAATATACACAATGAGAGACATATGTCCTTATCCATTTGATAAGAGCATTCCAATGCCTCCTTTTCCTACACACTTTGTGACGCCTAAATTTGATAAGTATAGAGGAAAAGGGGATCCTAAGGCACACATAAGACAGTTTTTCACAGCTTGCATTGAGGTAGCAGTAGAAGAGACATATTTGATGGGATTATTCCCACAAAGCTTAGGTGATCAAGCTATGGAATGGTTCTCCCAACTTCCACCTAGAATTAAGTCATGGGGTGACTTAGCAGAGGCATTTATTAAACATTTCTCCTACAACATAGAGACAGACATATCAGTCACTACTTTGTGCAACACCAAGCAAAAAGAGGGAGAGTCTTTTGCATCATTCTTACAAAGATAGAGAAATCTAGCCAGCAGATGCTCTTGTGAAATTCCACAAAAACAAATGGTAGAAATGTTCACCCAGAATGTTAACAAAGACATTGGCTATGATCTAAGAAAAGCTTGTTTGTCCACCTTCAAGGACGTCATTGAAAAAGGCTTAGCAACAGAAAAGGTCCTAATTGAACAAGTAGTCATCAAGATATTCAAGGAAAACAAAGATGACTTTAAAGGAAAAGACAAGCCAAGATTTTGGAATAAGAACAAGAACACAGTCAATGATGGTGTTGTTGATGCCAACACAGTGCGACCCAAAGTCATCTTTTCAGGATCAAGTTCTACAAACAATCAAGTGAATACTCAAACAACTTCCTGATTATGAAGGAAGTACACTCCATTAGGAGAACCACTTGAGTCAGTTTTCAAGAAGCTTGTGGCAAACAAGGTAATCACAGTTCTAGATTTTCGTCCATATGAACCAAAGGTTAAACCAAATTGGTGGAATGATGATGAGTATTGTGAATTTCATAAGAACAAAGGTCATAAGACAGGAAATTGTCGTCGACTAAAGAACATCATACAAGATCTCATTGATAGGGGTGACATTGAAATTGAGGGACATTCATCTAATCAAGAACATGAGATGTTTAAAGAACCATTCCCAAAACATGACAAGGGAAAAGCTAAAGCCACAGAGGATCAAACCAACTATACCAAAGCATCTTACAGTTATGATTCAACCATCAATCACATCTCAATGGACAATTACGTCTCTACCATTATCATCAAGGACAAAACGTCTGAGAATTCTACCCAGAGACCCAAGATTGTCCTAAAAGGCGTTGGATCTTCTTCTGAACCTACCTCTGAATGTAATGTTACTACTCGTCGAGGTAAAATCACTTTGCAAGGTGCTCCAACTAAAAACACCGCTTCTTCAACAACCAAACCTGAGTATGACCTTGTAGAACAACTAGGGAAGACACCCGCGCTCATCTCCATCCTTGAGCTCCTACGCATATCTCCCGCACATAAAACCATTCTTGACAAAATCTTGAGAGATACTGTCGTTCCTACTGATCTGAACGTGGATCAATTTCAAGCCATGGTGGGATACCTTTCCATTCCACACTCCCTTGCTTTCATCGAAGCCGATGACGCCTTTGTAAGTCAGCCACATAATGCACCACTACACATTGAAGCCTTCATACACAAACATCGAATAAAAATAGTCTTGATAGATGGAGGAGCAGGTCTAAACATTTGCACATTAAGCACTATTACACAATTGGGATATTCTGATAAAGCTGTGAATTCTACAAACAAAATCACCATTAAAGCATATGATGACGAAGAGCATTCATCCAAGGGCACAGTTACATTACCTCTCAGAGTTGGGCCAGTTACAAAGGATGTGGTTTGTCAAGTCCTAGACCTGGATCTCACTTACAACATATTGCTAGGACGTCCTTGGATTCATGAAATGAGGGCAGTCCCATCCACATATCACCAATGCATTAAGTTTCCTCCTAATGGAGTGGAAGTAACAGTTAACGGTGATCCTAATCCATTCATATACTGCAATAACTTGAAATCAAAGACTGAGACTATCATTCCCAATAATCGTGAGGTTGTTCCTTCCCCGGCATACATTGATCCTGAGTCATTAAAACCTTCGACATCAAAACAAGGTGAGCTTAAAGGCAAGTTTCATGACAAAGGCATGGGGGAATATAATTTCAATCAGACCATGTACTTACAACAAGTCATGAGCTCCCCAAAAGAATATGGGAGACCACATATTAACAAGCAAGTATCCATCATGATGCTCAAATGGGACCCTACTACCTTTCAAAGATGGGATGAACTAGAAGAGGAAGATTTATACAAAATGCTTTTCAAAGACAACGAAGAGGAAACACAAGAGCACATTAGTCTACCATGTGAGAAATATGGCAAAGGCTTCAAAATTCTACAAAAATTCGGGTATGATGGAAAAAGCCCTCTGGGGTTACGAAAGGAAGGCATCATTGAACCTTTACAACCTGAATTGACTCTCAAGAAGGAATGCTCGAAAGGACTTGGTTTCTCAACTTCCAAGGTCCACACCCAAAAGATAGAAGAAGCCTTACAAATCAAAGCCGCCAAAATGCAACAAGAGGATCACTATTCCACAAACTCTAACGAATGGGAATGGGGTTCAGACAAGTCTTCCAGTGACTACGAGCTCACCGAGACATTCAGAGAGCCAGATGAACCAACAGAAGAAGAGGAATTTTATAACAAGTTCAGAGTTGGTCAAGAAACAACCCATGAGGAGTCTACACAGTCCTTGTCTTAAGGTTCTAGGTTGAAATCACATAGGATGAGAACACCTGTCCCAGAATGCGCTACTAGTGATGATAATTTGGATTCGCTCACGATTGAGACTAATGAGGAGAGTGCCATCGATGACCTCGATAATTACCTTGACATACCCGAATATAACTGCATTTTCACTCTTAGCCCCGCCAACTTCGAAGACATTAATGTCTTCCCCTTGTCCACCACCAACTCATTGACTGGGATCATGAAGGACCTGCACAGTTTGACACATTCCAAAATGATGAAGCTTTTATTGACTATCTGGGCATACGAGATGATCTTCCCCCTGGAGATCATAAAGCGGGATACACTATAGAACTCAATAGCGTGGCATATTTTGGTGACGGTGTCGGACCTTCCAGTCGCAAAAATGTGAAAATAAGAACAAATCAAGGGTCTTATGGCGAAAATCACATTGTGGCGCTATCTGACCCCAAAAAAGTAAAAAGAAAGGACATATCTGAGGGCGAAAACCTCTCTGAGGCACCCGAAGATGGAAGGCTCGACATTCTCCCAGCATCATATGAGGAAAAGTCATCCATGTTGGTAGAGGAGACTATCAAAACAAACATTGGTACATAAGAGGTTCCACACAACATATTCCTAGCTCAATCACTAACAGAGTCCGAAAGGTCAGAATTCATAAGTTTCTTCAAAGAACGACAAATCAACTTCGCCTGGTCATACGCTGATATGCCTGGATTAGATCCGGATTTGGTAATGCATCATTTGACAGTCAAACCGGGGGCAAAACCAGTAAAACAAAAACTAAGAAAAATGCATCCACAAGTGGCATTACTAGTCAAAGCAGAACTTGAGAAATTACTCGATGTCGGATTCATACACCCAATTGATTATCCTGAATGGATCTCCAACTTGGTACCTGTTAGTAAACCAGATCGCAGCATCAGAATTTGCACAGATTTCATAGACATCAACAAAGCTTGTCCAAAGGATGACTTCCCATTGCCAAATATTGACTTGATTGTTGATCTCACAGCAGGTCATGAAATGTTATCATTGATGGATGGATTCTCTGGTTATAATCAAATAAGGATCGCGCTCGAAGATCAACACAAAACATCATTTACTTGTCCGTGGGGGACTTTCTACTGGAATGTCATGCCTTTCGGGCTAAAGAATGCAGGTGCTACATATCAAAAAGCCATGACTACTATCTTTCATGATCTCATGCACGTAACCGTGGAAGATTATGTTGACAACCTCTTGGGCAAATCAATAGACAGAAATACACATTTGGACATACTTTCAGTCGTCTTTGATCAGTTAGAAAAATACAAAGTAAGATTAAACCCCAAGAAATGTGTCTTTGGAGTAACCTCCGGGAAGCTCCTAGGATTCATTGTATCCAAAAGAAGAATTGAAGCTGATCCAGTAAAAGTTAAGGCCATCTTGGAAATGCAACCTCCAAGAAATATCAGTCAACTTCGGTCCTTACAAGGTAGACTCCAGTCCATCCAAAGATTCATAGCACAACTGGAAGATAAGTGTAATCCTTTTCAGCACCTGCTACATAAAAACGTCAAATTCAAATGGGATGATAACTATCAACAGGCTTTCCGGACGCTTAAAGATTACCTTCTAAATCCGCCAATTCTGATGCCACCAGTTCCAGATCAACCACTGTTACTATACATATCAGCTACTCCAACAGCACTGGGGGCACTCTTAGCACAACAAATGGCTGAAGGCAAGGAAAAAGCAGTATACTATATCAGTCGCACATTAGTAGGGTATGAGCTAAACTACACACCAATTGAGCGTGCATGTCTCGCCGTGGTCTTTGCTTCGCAGAAATTACGACATTACATGCTCACTCATAAGACTAAGTTAGTTGCAAGGATAGACCCATTGAAATATCTTCTCAATAAGGCAACACTTACTGGGCGACTAGCCAAATGGGTAATGATCCTGAGTGAATTCGACATCGATTATGTGGATAGAAAAGAAATAAAAGGACAAGCCATTGTAGATCAATTAGCAGATGCTCCCATGATAGATGATGTTCCTCTAAGTTCAGAATTTTCAACCGAATCCATTTTGACAATGTCACATGCAAAGTCATGGCAACTGTACTTCGACGGCTCATACACACAGCATGGGGCAGGAGCTGGCATCCTTTTTATAACTCCTCAAGGAGATTCTATACCAAAATCATACCACTTATCATTTCCTTGCACTAACAATATAGCGGAATACGAGGCATTAACAACAGGATTACGAATTGCAATTCAATGGAAGATCCAGGAACTTCGTGTTTTTGGGGACTCCCAACTAGTCATCCGTCAAGCAACTGATGATTACCAAATAAAAGATGAGAAATTAATGCCTTATAAACAAATGGTGGAGGATCTGAAACAACACTTCACAAAGTTAGACTTTGAGCAGATACCAAGAGAGCAGAATCGCGCCGCAGATGCCATGGCTACAATTGCTTCCCTGATTGATTTACCTCCAAACGAGACCCGCTATGAGTTCTTGGTGGATAACCTTTTGGTTCCTTCATATGAGATCATGCCTACTGAGACGATATGCATTGTCGGTCCCGAATCCCAGTTATATGGTTCCATTTTCACATACCTACGTGACCATACTTTACCTCCTAATCTATCAAATAACCAACGTCGCACTTTCATTCGTCAATCCTCTCGATATGTCATTTTAGCTGATATCCTATACCGACGAGGTGTAGATGGCACTCTTCTTAGATGTTTAGAAAGCGACGAAGCTCAGATTGCGTTACGTGAAGTGCATGAAGGGATATGTGGTCCACATGCTAGTGGTCCTACCTTGGCCAAGAAACTCATCAGGACTGGATATTATTGGCCCAATATGGAGAAAGACTCATATCAGTTTGTCAAGAAATGTAAGCAATGCCAAATTCATGGAGACCTCATACATGCGCCAGCACAAGAACTTCAACCACTTGCGTCTCCTTGGCCCTTTTGTCAGTGGGGACTCGATCTCATAGGCAAGATTCACCCTCCTTCTTCCAATGGCCATAAATTCATTATAACTGCCACAGAGTATTTTACAAAATGGATTGAAGTCGTGCCTCTCACACAAGTTACTGGAAAACAAATTGCTACATTCATCCTTAACTATATCATTTGCCGATACGGTATTCCTGTTTCCATTATCACTGATAACGGGCGTCCCTTCAAAAATCAGGATGTTCGTGAACTCTGTGACCGCTTCCATATTTCCCATCGTTTCTCCACACCATATTACCCCCAAGGTAATGGCCAAGCTGAGGCATCTAACAAAACAATCCTTAAAATCCTAAAGAAGATAGTCGACGATGCTGGTCGCAATTGGCATATCCAACTTAATCCTGCACTTTGGGCCTACCGCACAAGTGTCCGCACACCTACAGGAGCTACACCCTATTCATTTGTCTATGGCGCTGAAGCTATCTTGCCTATTGAGGTCGAGCTACCCTCTTTACGAGTCTCTTTGCAAAACATCATCAGTGATGAAGACTATAGGGTCTCTCGCTTACAAGAGCTAGAACTACTGGATGAACGAAGACAAACTGCTTTTAATCATCTCAAGGCTTATCAACAACGAATGAGTCGCAGCTACAATCACAAAGTCAAGCCTCGCACATTTGAGGTAGGTGACTTAGTTCTCACAGAAAACCCCAAAAATCAACAAGACAGAGAAAAAGGGCAAGTTCGAACCAAACTGGCTTGGTCCCTACATTATTACAACAGCATATGGATCTGGGGCATATCAGCTCTCAACTACAGAAGGTGAACCTTTGGAGGATCCTATCAACAGCATGCACCTTCACAGGTTCTACACATAGCTCTTCAGAATATCCTAATTCAAAAAATACAAAAAAAATCAAAAATTTCAAAAACACAAAAAAAAAAAAAAACATTGAAAAATCGAAAAAAGTAAAGAGAAATAATTTCGTCCAACGGTGAAAACCACTTTGGTGGTGCCCTGGGCAAGTACCATGGTGAAAACTGGGTCACTAGCGCCATGCGTAGAGACATTGCTCCTCCTTCCTTCAGGATTCACTTTCATCACTTCACTTTGCACACACTCACGACCAATTCGTTCATAATAAACTTACCCATTCCCATCATGGCTTGTTATTGATCTACCCAAGATTGGTTAGCCATTCATAATAAACATTCCTTTTCATCTCTTTCCATCTATAATAAAATAGATCCTATCTATGGCTAAGGCAAATCCTACGTCTAGTGATGGGTGTGGAACTGAGAACATCACATGTTTAGAGGAGTACAGTTTCTTCCAGCTTCCTTCAATCTATCCGCGCACAAATCCGCAATAAAGCAACATTTGCATCACCAATCCGCAATAAAGTTTCATCTTCTCTGCAATAAGGTATCAGTTTCATGGATTCAGTCAGTTTCAGATGAGACACAACAGTAACAATGGGCTTCAACAAATCAAATCTTTCAACAGACTCAGACAACATATGGTTCAGTGCTATCTATCCTTTCTGTGAAAGTAAACATTGTGACGACAATCAAATAAGACTTATACAAGTGACAAGAGACACTAAACTTGAGGGCTACAGTGGATGTTGGTGTCGAGTCTTGGTTTTATTTTGATTTCATCTTTTTTGGTGACATGTCTTTTAGCTTTTCCAGGATGTCTCTGACTAGAGATTCTATCTCCAGGATGTCTTTGACTAGAAAGGCGAGGATGGGGTATCGTCACCTATTTGTATTTGTTGTCTATGGATTGTCTCTTAGTAATGCTATGACTTGTCCAAGGATATGAGGACACTGAGAGTCTAGTATGAACTGGGGCATTCCTTGTTTGTGACTGTCTTATCTCCATGCAAACGGGTACAATGACTTTCTGGGTCGAACATATGCCTCGATTGTCATAGCCTACTTACTGTAATAAAGCTCAATGATGATAACGCACAAGAAGCTCTTTCACTTTCATATCTTCTGTCTTTCATCCCCCTTTCTTGATTGACTTCCATCATCCTTCTCGAGTCCGCGTAGCCTGCTATCACATGACTGAGTATAATGACACACCAAAAACACTTGCATTTCATGTAGTTGCACCTGCATTACCACATATAAGCATTTCATACATACATATACATATCACAACTGCATCACATCCTGCACACAACACCTGTTAGCACATTTTACATTCTCATCATGTAAATAGACATTTGCATTATCATATTCATTTGCATTACATACACTTACATTTGCATCATGCATAACATGTTAAAACATAAAAGAACAAAAATATTGCATTGCATCATATACATGTTTGCATCCATAGCATAGAACATACATCATAAAAGCATCTCATCACATAGGTACACATGCATATAGCTGCCGCAAAAATGAATCATCTCATATATATATATATATATAAAGTGTCATGATACAATGATGTCAAAAATCATATGGCTACAAAAGCACCCGTAGGTGTCTACAATACAAAAATGGTACAACACTGATACAAAGGGAGCCCTCTATGGCTATGATGAACTCCCTCCCTCGGAGCTGCCTGGCCTCGATGGAATCTGAGCCCCCGAAGGACCCACCCTAGGATCATCCCTCCTGTCTCCTCTATCTGGTGGTGGTGGCGGACCCATAACCCCACCACTCGATGCTTGTCTCCTCCGGCTCCCTCCCATAGCTGTCGCTATACGCGACGGTCTATGGAAGCTCCTTGCCCGCTGATCTACTAGCACTACACCATAGTAGAGGTCTCTCCAATAGGCGATCTCCTCTCCTGCCCGTAGGACATAAGCGTATCATGCCCCTATATCCTCCACCGCCTGTCTCTCGACCCTCAGTGTTGTCTCAGCCTCTGTATAGCGCTGGATAGCTTGATCTCGCTCCCGCTCAGTATCTCTGAGCCTCATCCTGAGCCGATCCCTCTCCCTCTCCAGGTCCTGGATCTCATCTGCCTAGCCCTGGTAGATCTCCCTCAGCTCTAGCAGCTCATCCTCCACTGGGTCAACCCCCTCTACCTCTGCCTGTGGCTCCCCTTGTACGGATGCCTGCCCCTGTGCCTGTGCCTGTACTTGTACTGGTGCCTATACTGGTACCTGTCTCTGTCCCTGTCCCTGTATCTGTACCTACCTGGGACCCTGTGCTACTGGCACCTGTAGCGGCAATCCACCGCGACCCCTCACCACCCGAGCCTGCCTCTCCTCTCCACCCTCCCTCTGAGGTGCAACCCGCCTCTCTCCAGCTACTCCCCTCCTCCTCTGTCAGCCTCTACCCCCATCACCTCCACCATCATCATCATCACCACCCCCATCTCCATCCAATGCCTCTCTCGGATCTGTCAAGCGTGGGAAGGGATGCTCTACCTAGTAAGCTGTGTACTCGGCATCCATGTCGGCATCCTCGATCTCTGGCCACATGTCCCAGGGTAGGGCATCATCTCTACCAGCTGTGTCATTACCTGATCATACGACAACAACAGCCCAAACTATGCCTGATCTCTAACTGTACAAGCATACATGCCTGAGCCCCGGGGCATCCTCTGAATCCGACCAAACTGCCTGGCAACCCTATCCACAAGCTGTCTCTCAAGCACATAGGGCACCCGCTCAATCAGGTACCTGCTCCGGAAGGTGTAGGGAAGCTCGACTACGTCGTCCTCCCACTACTCGCAACCCAGGTATGGTCTCCATATGACCACATCAATATCGTCTATCACTCGCCGCCAATGCTCTAGCCTGCCAATCCGTGGCTGCGATGTTGTCATATCATACAGATGAACAATATTGCATCCATGTCCCCTGCCCCTAAAGTGTATCGGTTGGGTAACCTGTAGATGCTCATAGGCCCATACCTGCAGCAATGTCACTCCGCATCCCAATCCTACTGATCCATGGTAGACGAACTAATGAAGCTCATAATACAAGTGTGCCAGCACACACGGTCCCTAGGCATATCTGGTGTGCTGCATCACCAGTGTCTCCAGTGCTCCTCCCCAGCCCATAGCCAACCCTCGTGTCGCCCTATCCGGACACAGGAACCCACTGATAGCTCCTCCTACCACTGCTGGCAATGCTAACCCTGTGGTTGTCATGGTGTCCCATGCCACATGTCCTGCCCTCATCTCCAGTCCTGGGTCCTAGAACACCCGTCTCAGAGCCTCCCTGTCTCCATCTCGATCGTATGGGATCAGCTCCCCATCGATCGGTATCCGTAGAATCCTGTAGACATCCTCCAGGGTGACTGTCATCTCACCCATCGGCAAATGGAATGTGCACGTCTCAGAGTGCCATCTCTCAGCTAATGCAGTCAGCAAACTCATGTTCGCCCGAAACTCAGGCACATATAGCACATGTCTCAATCCCATCTCCTCAATAGCAGCTCTATCCTCGAAAGACAACTCAGGTCGCAATCTCTGAGTCAACGGGAATCTCTCTCGTGACTCTAGCATCGGCAAATACTCCTACAGTCAAGCAAATCACTCATGTCAGTCATAGTGGCATTCACTGTTCATCACAAAATGCTACTTTTTATCCAATGCACATTGCTATCTATCCTAGTGACACTCACTATTCATCACAAAGTGTTGCTTCTATCCTAGTGGTACTCCTTGTTCATCACAAAGTACTACGTGTGTGACACTCCCTGTTCATCACAAAGTGTTACTCACATTTGCACTCCCTGTTCATCACAAAGTGCTACTCATACTTTAGTACTCCCTGTTCATCACAAAGTACTCTATCTTGGTACTCACTGTTCATCACAAAGTGCCTTGATCTATCCTAGTCTTCCTAGAGGACCTGCTTGAGTGTATCCTCTCAGCAGCTTATCCAATCGACAGCGTATGTTCATCACAGAACTGCCGATTTGACCTAGAAGACAAAAATTCACATTTTTGGACACAAACGCACTTACCTAACATAAACGTGCTTTCAGACTGTACAGACATGCCTGAAAAACACAGACGCGCCTGATTGACACAGACGTGCCTATGCTCTGCATAAATGCGCTTGGGCGACACAGACGTGCCTTCTTGGCATAGACGCGCCTGAACATCACAGACGCGGCTGCAATTGACACAGATGCGGGTTCAGATGCAGACATGCCTGGCACAAACACAGACGCGCCTGGCACCAACGCAGACGCGCCTGGACGTTTTTTGACACTTTTTGGACCCTAGTCTAAGCGCATTTATTGCTCTACCTAGCATACATTAATGACAAAATTAAAATGCGTCAAAGAACGAGGAGGTTTGGTGGTACTTACCGGCTCTCCTGCCTCTGTTGGCCTTTGAAATCGGCGAATGCGGTCGAATCTATGAATGAAGGCCATCACTGCTGACTGCTACTGCTTTATTTTCACTCTGCAATATGCTCTCGTGGATGTGTAGATGACAATGAGGATGTATTTTCCCCCGTGGTCTATCTTATAGCCTATCCCTCCCCTTTGTTTCCCGAGTCAGTCTTCATTATCCCGTGACTCTGTCACTTTATCCTATCAGTCCATTCTAGCCTCTTTTTCTTATCGAGAGATTGTCTGCAATCTTTTCAGACATTTTCATCCAATCTCTCGAGGGGGCATATCATTTCCATCTTGGGGCAACTCTGTATTAGTTCATCTTATCTTCTTTGAAACAACGCGACAAGCCGCATTGTCTCAAAGAGGGGCAAAATGTAGACACCTAAAATTGTCATGTCTAATTAAATAAATATTTTATTTATTTAATTACTTTAGCCTAATTCTTCTATTAATTAAATAAATCTTTATTTATTTAATTAATTCATTTATCCTCTTCTAGCCTTATTTCTCATTTAAATAAATACATTTATTTATTTAAATTATCCTTTTCCTAAATTAAATAAATATTCTTATTTATTTAATTATCCCACTTCTTCTATTAATTAAATAAATCTTTATTTATTTAATTAATTCATTAACCTTTTCTACCCATGACACATGTCATTCATCTCTTAATTCCTACTACCTACCTCTTTCACTATTTTATTATTTCTTTTACCTACCCTCTAATCATAGCCGACCTCCTTTTTACACCTCTCAATCTTATCCCTCCATTTCATATTGTCTTCTATATAAGGAGATGCTTCCTTCATTATCAAACCCTAATCAAGCATTCTAATTACTGAGCCTAAGTAATCAACTTATGCAATTGACTACACTACGATCCTACTTGCAACCACATTCCGTTCTTTGTTGAGCTCTTGTGCACATAAAATCTGAGAGCAAATATATCAAGCAAGATCAATGGAGATAGGAAGAATGGAGATTCAAAACCCTATTGGACATGTGATGGTATAATCTTTGTGATTTTGTTTGATTTGCATTGTCTTAGGTAATCTTCATATGTTATGGTGGATCTTTGTTGTTGTTAGGCTAGGGTTTTGTGGTTGAATTCATTTAGCCTTTCAATATTGTTATTATTGTTATCCATTTGCACCATATACACTTGTTTCTTATAATATACATGTAGGCTTAATTGTAGTGCAAGGGACATATTTCAAACAACTTAAAATTGTTCAACATGGGATTCATTCACTGAATACCAAATTGACAACAAGGTATATCAGTATAGCCACTTGGTCATTATTGTTGGCCTAATTCTTCATACAGTTCCATGTCACGAGCAGTCTCAAAAGTGAAGACTAGATAATGAAGATCATGAGAAAATATTAAGTGTTATTGAAGAGTGGTCTGAACCACTTGATGTGGTATGAAATATTTAGTTCACCTAAGTAAATTTATTTGAACACATGAATTGATTTTTATATAGCTTGTGATGTTAAATAATAACTTACGTGCATGTGTACATCTGTACAAAGTAAAAATTTGTGATGCAGATGAGTTGAAAATGTTTTAAGCCCGGATGTATGCACATTTAGGATCATGTATATCTTTAAATTAGGACATGTATGAAATTTGATTTAAATTATTTCTAGTATATTTTGTATTTAACTTTAAATCAGTTCATGTATTCATTTTTAATTAAATGCATTTACAACTATACATGCAATTTAAATGCATAATACAACTGTATGAAAATTTTAATAGAATTTAATTCAATATCTATCAACTAGTCTAGTTGAATTTTTATTGTGAAAGTGAATGCCACAGGTATTTAGTCAATCTTGTGTTCATACTAGGAAATTGTATTCATTTAGTGTACGTCTTCCTTGTGTGGTTAGTCTAAGAAACTTTTAATTTATTATTATTTATTTTACATATAAATCCTGTTTTTTTTTAATAAAGGGGTAAAAAATTTATTGAAAATCAGACACAAGAATTACAAAGAGAACTAGCCCCAGATCACCCAGCTTCATATCTATCCATGTCCTCAACAAAAATCTTTTGAAGGTCCTGACAATAATCCAAGGAGAGATGCTCCCAACCTTCAACTTTCCAATCACTACCATGTTCCGAGGCCCACTTAGCCAGGCAATCAACTTCTCTATTCCATTCACGAGGAATGTGGATGAAAGACACTTGCTCCATTAAAGAACTAATTTGAAGAATCTGCTGAACAATCCCTGCCAACTGCCACTAAATCCCACACACCTTCTGCTCAGTCAACAAATTAACAACAATTTGCGAATCCGATTCGCAGATAACCTTCCTTCGACTCAACTCCCAAGTACACTCTAGGGCATAGAGAATCGTAAATCCCTCCATAAAATTATTAGACCGCCATCCTTTATGCACTGAAAAGAGGAAAACCACCTCCCCCAAACTATTCCTACCAACCCCACCAACTCTAGCAGGGCCTGGGTTACCCATAGAGGAGCCATCAGTGTTAATCTTGATAAAATCATCTTGAGGAGGTAACCACCTTCCCACCCTTTGAACCTTCTTCATAGCACGTCTACCTCTTCTGACACAAGCGGAGGCTGGAGAAAACTCCTGCAAACCCAACCTACTCAAAATCTCTGCCTCTTCTCTACCCAGAGGAAAGTTCACGTCACATTTAGCTTCCACCGTCTCCTGGATCATAACAATGATTCTATTCCACACTTGTTGAACAACAAATCTAACCTCACGAAAGATCCTCTTGTTCCTCTCGAGCCAAATCTGCCACAGAATGAAAATGGGCCCAATATACCAAATAGTCTGGAGGAAGGAGGACAAGATAGGAGGTTTACCCAAGCTGCTCCAGAATTCCACCAGAGAATCCGCGTGAACACAAGGGTGCTTCCACACCCCCCACCAATAGTGCCAAATAAGCATAAAGAAGGGACATCTGAAGAATAGGTGTGGGGAATCTTCTTCCCCATTACCACACAAAACACAAATAGAAGGCCCCAAGAATCCCCGCTTGCGGATGTTGTCCCACGTTTAAGCATCCATTCAAAGCCAAAGTCCAACCAAAGCAGTTACACTTCGGCCAAGAAAAATTATTCCACACCTGTTTCCACTAGAGCACCTCTCTTCCCTCAAGTCTTTGATTCAATAGTTCCCGGTAACCACTAGCCAAAGTAAAGACGCCCTTAGGATTTGGATACCAAGAAAGTCCGTCCCTACCCTTGAGGGAACTACAGTATCTACTCACGAGAATGCCATGTAACTCTGCACACTCTTCCTCCATTCCAGGAACTGGCCACTCATTAAGAGCCTTCCACCGCTCCAAATTCAGCTGCCCGCACCTATAAACATCCTTGAAGTCACTCACCCTTGACCACCCTACCTCCAAAAACCTTTGGCACAGATTCCCAAGGTTAGGAAACTGGTCAAGGATGGGAGGGTATCCATCCCAAGAATCATTCCAAAAAAGGACCTCTTCCCCCCTCTTGCAAATCCAAAAGAGACCTGCCTTAATGAGAGAAGCCCCCCTCTTGAGAGTATACCAAACCGTTGAACCTTTTCCCTCAAGCAGATATCTAGGGATTTCCTCCATTAGGATCCTCTGCATATATTTGATGGCCAAAATCCTAGCCCAACCTCGATCTTGCTCAACACACCACCTCCAGTATAGTTTAGCCGCTAGAGCTTCCCCAAATAAAATAGACTACCTTAAGCCAAGCCCCCTCGACTGCTTCGGGCTATACACCAAGTCCCAATTGACAAGACTCCATTTGGAAGAGGACATATTGCCTGCCCATAAGAATTGCCTGGCCAAGGAGTCCAAACCCTTCAAGAACCACTTAGGAGCCACCTGAAGTATACAATGATAAATCGGAAGAGCCTAAACCACCGATTGAATCAGTTGAACCCTCCCAGCAAAGGATAACCACCTATGAGTCTAGTGTGTAACCTTTGTGCAAAATTTATCCAAGATACCCTACCATGACTCCCTAGGAGGGTTCCCAAGAGAAATAGGGATACCCAAATAGGTCAAGGGCAGAGAGCCAACTTGGAATCTTAAGATAAGAGCAATCCTCTTTTGAATAGTTCCAGGAGTGTTGAAAAAGAGGATAGAGGATTTATCCTCATTGATCATCTGGCCTGAGGCCGTAAGATAAACATCCAAGACCTTACGCAAATTAGTAGCTTCTCTAATCCGAGCTAGTCCCATAAGGGTCGTGTCATCAACAAACTGCAAATGAGACCGCGATCGCAAATCATTACCCCAACTCCAACCTTGAATAATACCCAGACCCACATTATACTTGATCAGCCTCCCCAAACCCTCAGCTAGAAGAATAAATAAATAAGGGGAGAGGGGGTCCCCCAGGCATAGGCCTCTAGAAGCACCAAACAACTCAGTATGATCTCCATTAATTAGCACAGAGAGGGAAGTAGACGTAACACAACTCATAACCCATTGGATCCATTCATCAGCAAAGCCAAAAGCCCTGAGGATCTTCTGGAGGAAGGACCATCGAACTCTATCGTAAGCCTTAGCCATATCCATCTTGATAAACATAGCTTTTTCCTCAAGGAGGTTGCCATAGAATGAATGGTCTCTGTAGCAATGACCACACCATCCAAAATTTGGCATCCTTCCACAAACCCACTATGCTCCTCTGAAATAACATCCCCCAGACACTTCTTCAACCTATCTGCTATCAGCTTAGAGATGATCTTATAAATCACATTGCAGAGAGAGATAGGGCGGAACTGGCCTAACCTGTCAGCCCCATCACACTTGGGGATTAGAGCAATGAAGGTCACATTCAAAGCCCGAAGCATCTGCTTATTCTTCTGAGACTCCTGGACTACTTCCAGTAAGTCAAGTTTGATGATATCTTAGAACTCTTGAAAGAATTCAACCGGGAACCCATCCGGTCCAGGGGCTTTTCCTCTCCTCATGTGAAAAACAATCCTCTCAAGTTCTTCTAGCAAAATAGGACCCAAGAGCTGCTCATTCATCTCCCTAGTGACAAGAGAAGGAATGCAAGCAAGAACCTGATTCTCCTCCACTGATTCCCCTTGAGAGTCTTCACTAAAGAGGGACAGGAAATACTATAATGACTCCCTAGAGATCTCCTGCAAGGATAAACACTGTTCACCTCTATCATTGACCAGAACAGGGAAGGAATTTCCATGTCTTCTTGCTTTCACTGAGTTGAAAAAGAAAGAAATGTTCTTATCCCCCACCTGAAGCCAATCAATACGAGATCTCTGTTTCCAGTATATTTCTTCCCTAAGCTCCCACTCCTCTACAACCTTGATAGCCCTGTCTTCCTCCCTAAGCAAGGCCTCAGACAAACCATGCTCTCTGATTTCACTGGTGATGCCATTCACTGCAATTTGAGCAACTTTCTTAGCTTGAAAAATGTTCCCGAAACCCTGACAGTTCCATTGTTTAAGCTGAAACTTAACAAATTGCAGTTGCTTGGCAAAAGTGTACATAGTAGTGCCAAAGGTCGACCTCCCTTTCCTCCACCACTCCGCTACAAGAGCCTGCAAACCAGGATCTCGAAGCCACATAAGTTGGAATTTGAATGAAGGAGAGCGAGCGACCCGAGCCAAGGAGGAAACCAACTTGATTGGCCAGCAGTCTGACCCTCTCCATTCAAGAATCTCAGAACTTGTGGTCCACCCCCCACCAATCCAAAAACTAGAAACTAGAAAACGGTTCAACCTCTCCGCAATCCAATACTCCCCCACCCTCCTATTGTTCCAAGTGAACAAACCATTACCAGGCTTAATGTCAACAAGATGCAACAAAGATATACTATCCTAAAAAAGGATAGAAGATGGTTCCAAACACATAACACCCCCGTTCTTCTCGCTCAACTCAAGGATGGCATTGAAATCTCCCGCCATAATCCAAGGATGAAAAGGGACCAGCCTTCGCATACAAGAAATATGAGACCGTAAGTTTTGCTTACCCTGAAGATCAGTAGGGGCATAGATGTTAGAAAACATGATGAATTCTCTAGTCTGAAGACTAGAGACAATCCCAGATAACGAAGATCTGGAGGTAACCCACCAGACAAGGCGAAACCTTAAAGGGATCCAAAGACAGGCCACCCCACTAGAGGAACCCGTTGCCCCAATACACTGACACTCGCTTTGTCCCCACAACTTCGACACCAAACCCATCATACTCTCCTCCAAGAGTTTAGTTTCTTGCAAGAATATGACATTAGGTGAATGATTCCTAATCAAATCCCGAACAACTTTTTGTCTAGGGCCACTGTTCAAGCCCCTCACATTCCATGAAAGCACAATCATTTTGGTGGATTGGAAAAGTGAGAATCCAGAGTCTTTACTGACCCTGACTCAACCAAATTCTCTACCATCAATTTGATCTTCTCCAAATCCTTCTTTCTGTCGACCTTTGAGATCTTCTTTGAAGCACTTTTCTTAATATCTTTTTGATGAAGATCTAGGTGAGTGGAGGGCTTATTACTTTTACCCCCAGCCAGATCCAATTTCAGAGCTATCGAAGAACCCTCCCCCCCAACCAAATTTACCTCCAAACCAGAAGAGTGTCCCAACTGGACCACTACTGGCTGATCCATCTCCATATGTTGGCTTCCAACCACTTATAGAGCCTGGGAAGGGTCCTCAATCACTCTTTTTGGAGCCCCCCTGAAGCTCCTTGGTGCAAAGGGGTAAACCTCGAGTTCACCTCCTACTGGCTAAGGTCATCCAAGGCCTCAAATATGTTAAAGGTATCCTCCTCATGTCTCTCCTGTAAGGGCCTCTTTTGTCCTCGATTCATGTTCTTTGTCTTAACTGAGACAAAACCATCAACACTCGCACCCTCGACCGTCATAGTAAATTTTCCTTTATCAGCTCCATCTGGGCTATGGGCTGGCCTCTGAGGTTGGTGCTCCATCGGTTTATATCTAGGACACTTGCACTATAAATGCCCATACTCATGGCACATATGACACCGAAATGGTAAAGTCTCATAATCTAACTTCTGAACCCATGAATAAGAACCCGCACACATATCTATAGCATCTGGTATAGGTTTACTAAGATCAATTTCAACACAGATATGCGCAAAGGTCATTACATTTCTCCCCAGGGTTTGTGTTGAAGATCCCGCTAGCTTCCCAAGCAGTGCAACAAGCATCCAGAGCACATCCCCCTGACAACATTCCACTAGAAAGCATGGTAAACGAACCCATACTGGAACCCTATTCAAGAGCTCCTCCAAAGGGTTAAACCCCACATGCCAAGGTTTGATGAACAACCCCACCTGGTTGTAAAAATATGGGCCTCCTTCAAAAACCCTATTGTGATCCTTCATGCAGTTGAAAGTAACCATAAAGTAGTTGTTTGCCAACAACATAATCTCCATTTCCCCTTCCGGAGCCCAAGTCCTCTGCACCTTGTTTTCCAAAAGCTACAAGGAAACCCTCATTCCCAAAAACTTGCAATATAGCAAGTGTTTTGAAAAGTACTCAATGTCTTCAACTATCATCTCTGGAGGAATAACCAGCCTCGGCCTCTCACTGCATCTCTCCAAGCAACCATTAACCTTCAAAATGCGAGAGCTACCAGCACTACCAGACCCCGAATCTGAGGAGAAAAGGTTATTGTTAAAAGTCTTCATGCTCTGGGATGGGGATATTGAGCCCACTGCAGCGCGAAAATCCATGGCGAGTGGTACCTTCGAGGCCTCACCGCTAATACTCGACATTAGATCTCAAGAAGAAAGGAACCCACACCCCAAAGGGGCCCGCTAGAATGAACGACACCCAAAACTCCACCCCTCCCAATCACCCCTAGGATGGAGATCCAACTGAGGCCCCCAGCCCCACTAGAAACCCTCAACCTACTTGAAAAAACTCCCAAGCCGCGCAACCTACACACTCCCGCAGCCCACCGCACGACTCCCCTGCTCCCTCGGCTATTCCTCGCACTGCACAGACCTCCACTGCGCACCCCTGACACCCTGTACGCATGCTCGATCACAAGCTAGGGCATCAGTGCCCTAGCTCGGCCCTCTGCAACTCTCGCCCGAGCGACTCCATTCCCAAAGGGGTCATATTAAATCAATTAGTTCATATAAATCTTATTAAGTTGCACCAAAAGTGGATGTTCAATTTATTGTTTATGATCTTTGAATCCTTTGAAGATTTCAATTATTTGTAGCACTATAGTTGTGTTTAGTTTTAAGAAAAGAAATTAGTTACATTGAGATCTATCTGCTTGCGCATTCTTTTATTCCTACTAGAATTTCAGGATGAGGATTTATTAATTACCAATTTACATTAATTTCACTCTCCTTTTTTATTAAAAATAAATTTTTTAATTATTTAAGTTATATGTTCTAGATCAAATATAATGTGATGAAATGATCAATTACAATATAATAATTTTACTTATGCAATCCATCCCTTTATTTTTCCTATATTGACATTATTTGATACATTTATCAATGTATAATAAATAAATCTTTTTAATTAACTCATACTAATATAGTAGTGTATTTAGTTCTATTCTTTTTATAATTTATTCAATCCAATTAATGATCTTGGAAATAAATATGAGATGTTGGCACTCACATTTTTTCATTTCTAACATTCATTTAGCTTTAATATTTATGTTTAATAAATATTTTAAAATAAACATGTTTGACTTAACTACTAATAAAATTGTTTTCAAACAATTGATATCAATTGTGAGTTTCATTGGATTTATGTCATTTTACAATTTAGATTTGTTTAGAATGTTTTTTTTAACAATTCTACATGACTTTAGAAATACTTAGATGATGTGGAGGAAAACAAACTATTAAAAATGTTGTTTTGTTCATCTATTGTATATTCAAAAAAATTGTTTACAACAAATATAATAAATAAAAAAATTTCATTTTATATTTAAAAAATGTTTGATAAAAATTTCAAATTTCTCAAAAGTTATTTAGTCATGAGGCTTCTAGATATTTAAGTATAATCAAACACAAGTGTACACATATGATTTGTACTTGTACAATATAATTAAAAACATGCATATATATATAAAGTATAATCAAACATGCACGTATGATCAAACACAAACTGTATAAAGTATAATCTAACGTGCACATGATATAATTTGAATACATAGAAATATAAAATAAGTCCAAGAATAAAAGCTCGATATAAAGTAACTCTAAATACATAGCAATGTAAAGTAACTCTGAATGTACCAATGCGTGCACATTCTAGATGAAAGTTTGGAATACATATATAAAAAGATAAACATATGAGCTATAAAGTGGCAAATCAACATGCATCATGTCGGCCACGAACATAGTGACCATCTGAGTGAGAGTCTGGATGTCCAATAGACCCCTGCAAAAGTAGAATTTATATTTAAATATTAAAAATATATCTGTATGTATGAATCTTATTTAAATAATCAAATAGACTAGTAAATTAAAATATATTGTAATACACATGTACAAAAAAAATCCATAACTAACCTATCCACTAGCAGGTGTATCATCCAAAGAATCTCCCCTAGCGATCCTCAAAACTGGCAAAAAAAATCAACATCCCCAAAACGCGTCCTCCCGTCCCTTGATGTCCTTGTTCCTAAAACTTGGGGTAACATAGAGAATTTTAATTATTTTGTAGGCTAGATTGATAAATTCATTCTCTACATGTGAATACCCATAATCCTACAATGTTCAACCTCTTGAATTCTTACCATTGATGTTGTTGACATCGAATTTGATATAGGCTACATTACCTCTTATTATTCTCAAACAGTCAATGAGGAACTATTGCATTGCTCTGGTCAATGAAGTCGTTGTTTCTTTTAGATGGACCTCCCATATGTTTTTTTTTTTTTGCATATTAACAAAAAACCTATGGTTTAAAGTATCCTTTTCAGAATTATCATCAATGCCATTCACTTGTGTTTCTTTGTACATCTGACACTATTGTTTTAGTATTCCAATTTTGATAATCAAACACTTTACGTTTCATAAGAATCCATATTGAATTTGTCCACTCCCAGTTAGCACCATGTCAAACTTGTGTGTTAAAGGCACCAAGTGTCATAGGTTTACCTCCATTACAACCTTCCGTGTGTTCAAAGTAAATTTTGAATAGCCTGGATTTGTTAATTCTCTGTAAACTCTATTTCCTCATAAACCTCATCTAGTTAAAAAAAGTGCATCAAATCTATTTTATTTTAATGATGCTTTCATCCAAGGATAGTATTTTACTGTTATGTCAAATGAATAGTCAAAGAAGGAACCATATCCATTGCTATAGACATAAGAATATACCAAATCTACCTAATTTTGATATTACACACTTTGAGACAATAGAGGAAAGCCACAATATCAAGCTTTCCTACTCCACCAAATATTGATCTAGTTCTTGCCTTTTAAATGCCTTCAAAAGATACCATTTATCTACCATCAGTAGGAACCTTTGTACTTCCTTTATTCCTTAAGTTGTCCTTAATGCCCTGTACTTCATTGTCATCTTAGTTGTCTTAAATGATTTCATGATATCTTTAAGACTACATTCATTTGGCTTTACTAAGGTTGTCACCATTCCATTACAAACCTCTAACCAAAACTAGAATATTGACTTTCATTTCCTCGCTTTACTATGTTATAGACTATCAAGGCTATCATGAAGGAAGCCTTTTGATATTGTCTCAAAAGCACTCCTTTTCATTACTACAATCTAACCACATCAATCTTCACTATAGATCTGTTTCAATCCACTTAATTATATCATAATTTGAGCATTTTGCTTTTAGTTTTCTTATGTTTTGCACAAAAAATATTTCAAATCTATTGTTTTTATTTGACAAAAGCATAATACTCTTGCTTGTTGATCATAAATATGAAGGTTATAACTGTTGAAAAGCATATCCGATCATGACTGAAGTAGGAAGTCTACCACAATTTTGGTTTCTTTGTTTTGCACGAAATAATTTTGTTGCTATCTTTGTATGTAGTTTCTATTGTGCATTTATCCGCCTTCAGAAACAAAGTGTGCAACTTTGGAATGATTGCATACAACTATGGAAAGAAACTGTAGAACTATAGAATGAAGTTTTCTTTATCAGGCCCAATCGGACCATGTGCCAATTTGAAGATTTATTGAGCTTCTTTGTTATAATTATATATAGAGTGTGCCATTCATAGCAATTTTGTCACTTTCTACATATGTATGATTGTTATAAGTATTTATGTGTAAGGTAAGAAAACTTGAAGATATTGTAAGTGAAACGACCCATTTTATATGAATATACAACAATAATCTAATAAGATGAGCTCCAGGTTTCAATAGAAATCTTGAAAAGCTATAGAGAGGATTTGATAAGTTCCAGTTTTTTATTAATTTTAAAACCAATATTGAGAGCTACATTCATTTGGAGACTAATAAACAAATACAAGGGCACCAAGCATCCAAAGCAACTATAATGCAACCTCTTACAAGTTTACTTTTCTTCCTCAGCTCAATATTAGGATCATAACATCACCTTAATGGTTTACATGTCTTTCTCACGTCACATATCTTCTATTTTCACTGTAATGTCTCACTTATTGTTTCATTCCTAGAGAAGTTTTATCCATAGTGAAAAGCTTGGCGGAGGCAACATTGGCAAAATTGAATTGCTGCTTTACAACATTGCTTCACTTTATGCCATTTTGATTTATGTATGTGGCATTTAAAATAGTTTTGCTTTTGTCCATCGTATTGAATCTTGTTTAATATTTTCATTAAAAAAATTATATTGATGTTGGATTTCTTACTTCACTTTATGTCATTTTGATTTATGTATGTGGCATTTAAAATAGTTTTTCTTTTGTCCATCTTATTGAATCTTGTTTAATATTTTCATTAAAAATTATATTGATGCTGGAGTTGTTACTATCTTTAAGTATTTTTTCTATCTTTTTCCCACATTAACAATTACTGTTGACACTTTGGATTGCTTTTATTGAGTATTTGCTTATTGCATTAGTAGCCAACTTTGATGAAATCAATGCTTTAGATGATAAGCTTTGTGTAGCATATTGATGGTATTACTAAAAGATAGCTCTTTTCTAGTTTTGAAGCAATAACTTCTAAAAAATTGATTGTTGCACATAAACAAAGCTTTAATACATGCTCACATGTATACTAGAAGTAAAATTCATCTTTTTTAACACATAACAACAGACTCTAACATGCACAATGAGATTAGGGAACACACTCCCTTATTGAATTAGTGAGATCACCATGTCCAAGTATTTCCTTGCTATTTTTAGCAATTGGCAGGGACTCCTACTCTAAGAGAGCTCTTGTTATATTATTTATGATTTTTATCATTATATTAATATTTTTATATTATTATTGTAAAGAATTTATTAATATTATTTTTTATATTATTATGTTTTAATCAATATTATGTTATTATTATACCATCTTGTTTTATTCGTTTATTAGAGTATGATTATGATATTTTATATTACCATTTTGAGATGTAAATTAAGTTACATGTGATTTTGATTTTTAAATTAATGGCGATGTATTGACTCATTACTAAAGTCAATTTACACATTGGGATGTAAATTAGGTGTGGTTTTGTTTTTTAAATTAATGACTATGCATTGACTCACTACTAAATTCAATTTTCACATCTTATTTGTCTCTTCAACATATCATATATCTTACTATCTACATAACTATTGCACCTCCTTTTGATGCAAGTGCTAGTATTAATATTTCTTAAGATAATAATAGTAACCATAAAGACAAATACAATTCAAATGAAAATTTATAAATTTATAATATTTTTATAAAAAAACATTAAATATGGGTGAAAGTACAAAGTTGTGTCACACTTTTATAAAGGAAATGGTTAATGCTAATTCAACTTTTTAAATTAAATCAATTGAGAGTGAAATATATGTTTTGAATTTTGAAATGATGTAAACTAATAAAATTTATATTCTTTTGTCTATTTTATGTTTGTAATTTTAAGAAAAAATTAAAAAATTATTTGAATGTAGTTTTTTATAAAGTAAACACTATAATTTAGTTGTGATAAAATGCTGAAATTGAAGTTACACAAGCTGCCACACTTTATTTAGTAAATTTTATCTTTCTTTCTTCAATTTTTTTGTGTTTATTGATAACTTGATTCTTTAGTGCATGGATATATATATATTTTCCAATAACTTTGAAAAGTTGTGTGTTAAAATATAACTCTTTCCAATTCTTGCCACTTTTTTTCTTAATTATTCATCTAAATTAGAAAAGAATCATATCATCTTGAAATAGATTCTTTTCTCTAGTGCATCATATTTTTTTTCAAATTTTTAAATATATTTTAATATTTTTCCTTGAAAAGATAGTCAACCTTATATTTTATATTTTAACGTTGATTACCTACTTTCTAAGAAAAATGAAATATAAAATTTTAAAACTAATTAAATTGGTGAAGTCACCTATAAGCTGAACCTGCCATTGCATCTAAAAGTGCATCCAGTCTTTCATGTCAGTCAACTAAGACCACAACGTGCTGACCTAGATGACCCAATCCGCAATATACCACTGTGTGGCCTAACCAACGTGGTAGACCAACCCGACCTGGAGGTTAAGGAAGTGTTAGCTATGTGGAGCTGAGGCTATGGAGCCAAGGCGTATAAGGAGTTCATGGTATGGTGGCAAGGTAAGCGGAAGGATGAAGCAACTTGGGAACGTGTGGACTCTCTTTGGCGTCATGAGGAGAAGATGTTCGAGTTCTTCTAGGGGAGCTCGACCTGCTTTGCCTAAGTGAAAGTGAATTTAGCCCCAGGGCGACCCGACCGACCCATCCAACCCGTTCGTCTTAGTCCGTAATGCTCAGACTTAGTCCGATTTCAATCCGACTTGGCGGATCTTTGGGTGCCAATGGCCTAGAATAAATCCTAAGTTGCTGTCTCGACCGAGCTTGAGCAAGATCCTCCTGAAGGCGGATCGATGGCCACAATTTCAGCATTCAGAATCATTGCCCCACTTGGCCACGATACCACTCCAGATTTTGCGAAGGAATGTCTCATTTAATGTTACACAACCCCTTTAGTGTGACCAAGCGAGCTGGGCGAGCGCATCGCTCCAACTTCTGATTGGATGCTGAGATTTCCACGTTCGGTCGTGCACCTGAGTCCTTCGATGGTCCCGACAAGCAGGCGTATGATGCAGAAGGATGTCTTATTCTTGAAGCTTCGTGGGATTCTTTAAAAGAAGGCGATTCTTAGCACCGTTCATTATTATTTTGAGTTGTAATTTTGAGCGAGTTTTTTGAGTGCAGATACCTAAGTGCTAGTTGGGTGCTCTTGTAAATATTTACGTGGTAATTTCTTGAGTGAGGGTTGTTCTTGGGAATTCAAGTTGAGTGACTTTCTACATGGAATGTAGGCAAGGCTTGATGCCACCATGGGGGTTGCTCTTGTAAATATTTACGTGGTAATTTCTTGAGTGAGGGTTGTTCTTGGGAATTCAAGTTGAGTGACTTTCTACATGGAATGTAGGCAAGGCTTGATGCCACCATGGGGGTAAAATAATGTATAGGATTTTCTGTGTGTTCAGGTATTTTCGGCTAAGCCTAACCTGCATCACTGGGATGAGGGCTTTGTAAATTCTGTGTGCCAAATTTTATCAATAGTATCATCTTTTGCCCCAATCTCATGTGTTCTTGTTCTTTCTATGCATTGTTGTTCGAATTCTGTAATCTGAGGTCAGATCTTGAGGTGGTTTTTGTGAATTCTGTAGTGTTCTTTATTTTACTGTGTAAAGTGCGAACTCCAAATTTTCTGTGCATTGCATGTTGGAAGGCGTAGTCAGAGTTGTACACTCCTCGTAACCCCTCTGGGCGAGTAGAGCCACAAGGTCCGTGCCAAAGGCGGGTTTAAAGCTCAGCCCCCTTACAGGATGTGCCAATACATGGGGAGTTATAAGGAGATAGCAAGGTGTAGGGTGTAGGGTGTAGTTAAAGGGGGGTGACAGTGGGTTATGATATGTAGGCTAAGATGGGGTTGGGGTTAGTGAGGGTAGAAAGGAAGGTGAATTAGGATAGGATCAGGGTACTAGAAGGGTATGCGAAGGAAACAAAGGTGGGTAAAGAATATGAGATGAGGTTAGAGGATGTAAGGAGTGGTAGTTATGAGAGGTATTATGAAGTGGAAGATAGATATGAAGTGGGGTAAGATGGAATGAAGGTAGGTGAGGGATATAAGGTATAACGGTGTAGGGATGGGAAGTTAGAAACTGGGAGGTATTGGGGAATGAAGAGATAGAAGATATAGGTGAGATAGTAATGATAGGTGAAGGCTAGGAAAGGGAAATGGAAGAGGTGAAATGAGGGAAGGGCTAGAAGATGGAATGAAAAATATGAAATGTAGGATGGATGGAGAATGGGAGAAGGTGAAGTGGAAGGATGAAAAGATGGAAGGAAATGGAAATGGGGGGAATCGGGCTTGGGCACCCATTGGCAGTGCTGGGAGAGGTAGGTCGGAAAGGGCAAAGGAAGTGTTGTGCTTGGCTTCATCCTAAAGAGAGAGAGCCTTGACTTGATTAGCTCTTGACCAACTACATTTCTTCAAAGCAAAGGTTATTAGCAAAGAATCTACAATTATCCTAAAAAGAAGGAAAAATGTGGGTGTCACAATTTGCAATGGGCGATGTGTGAAAACGTCACAATAGGTGGCTAATGGCCTGCAGAACCCCTTATGCCTACAATTCTCATCAATTACGACTTCAATTTCACTCAATTCCCAGCCGACTTGATCTACACATAAGTATTTTTTAACATATATACATAGGTTAGTTTAAGTGTTTTTTTTTTCAATTTAACACATCTAAATTGATCGAATATGCAAACTATCTCTAAACTAGCTGGCAAAAAAACATGTCATGCTAATGAAGGTACAAATCATGGTTGTGCATGGTGGTGAATAGTATGTATTTCAGCAACAATTATCAACATGAAGAACCTTTTACCTTGTACCCGGTAGCGATTGTATGATCCATATATCTTCTTGGGTTCATGCCATTGAATCCACTTTTCTTTTAATGGGTCTTCTAATGAGACATGATCTTACTTTTGTTTGCATCATAGTCAAGAATATCCCGACGAGCGATTATGAACTCCAAAGTTCGATTCGAATCTTAGAGAAAAGATACAAACTCAACTAGATGAATGGTTACAGTTGTGTTTTGAAATATACACCGGGTTGGAACCTCTTATTAGTTCCTGCCATTGAACTATAATGGAGGTGGTGCGTTTAAACAATGGTTAGTAGTTCCTTTTTGCATGCAATCAGATTTGTAAATTTTGTTGGGATAAATTGCTTTTGCAATGTCTGGTACATAGAATAGATCAAATTTTAGCTGTTGATAATTAATTTTTTATTTTGTCAGATTCAGATTGGTGGAGAAATTGGCACTAACAGATTTCATAGCAAGAGAACGCACAAACCCACATGCACCAGCTCTGAAAGGACAAACTGCACTTCTCTGCCTCATTCTGCATCATGCTCTGTTTGTGATTGGGCCTTGATTTGGTGACTGCATACAGTTAGAAACATGGTTCCAGTGAGCTTCCTCAAAATGAACTCCATTTGAGTCCCCTTCAAAACACCTGTCTTTTAACATGACAACCAACAGTTGGGCGAGTTAGGGTTTTTGTGTGTTGACAAATTTACATATTGGCAGTCTCTGCATGTAGAGATGGTGTGCACATGCAATATGTGGACATGTAGGGTCGAAGATTATAAGGCCCTCCCATACTACTTTTCTCCAGAGGCTCCGATAAATGTTTGAAGGGCCGTAGATAGTAATGAGCAAAGAATAGAGGGAGGCGGAGGAGGGAGATGAATACATAATCCCTGGCCAGGAACAACTTGATTGAGAGGTTCGAATTGGGTTCAAATTCAACCCCTGCTTGCATATCCGCTCAAATCGCTAATGGCTACTCACTACATTATGAGTAGCCTCATATTTAATCTGGAATATGTTATTTCTTTGAGCAGCAAGACGGAAGTGCCGAAAGCAATGCCCTTCAAGACCAGCATCCATAATGATGGACAAGCTAAAAAATTTGTTGTTCTAGATCATTCCAACAATCTACCAGAAATCATCTAACTGCATCTCTATTTTTCCCTCTCCCTATTTCTCTTTTCTTCAAAGTCCTTTACCTTGGCTTGACCTCTTGAAGATGCTAGCAAAACTTCAGTCACAAAGATCTCGCTATCTAAAAACCGCTGAGCTACTTATCTCCGTCATGACCAGCTTTTCCCATGAATCTGTAGCGCTTTTATTATTAATTAATCTATTAATCAGATCTTTAGTAATCTTTAACTAATAACCAAAATAGGGTATAGATACCCATTGAATATTAAAAGGGTATAGATACCCATTGAATAACCAAAATATCTCAGGACCTCAAACACGCTCTTTGACACGAAATATTAGAAAAGCTCGGCCGGCTTGTAGCTTTAGACACTTATGCTATTAGAAAGGATGTGCATTAAAAACTCTTCTAATAATTAGTCATATATTTTTATTGCAAAGAATTATGTGTCCTCAAACAAATTTAACAAAACTAAAACCAAACAGAAACTACTTCACTGTCCTGTAGCCCTTGTTGCTAATGGTTTTGCAATGAAGGAAAAATATGTTTTATATTTTTGTTTGCATTATTGTCACAATACTTCAAATAAATTATTGTCACAACATTTTAAATAAATTATTGTCAGGATACGTCAAATAATATTTTAAACTTTTTTATGTAGATTTTAAAGATATACATGTTTGTTTTTAAACTTTTTTATGTAGATTTTAAAGATATATATGTTTGTTTTTTAAACTTTTTAATGTAGATTTTAAAGATATATATGTTTGTTAGACATTGTTAAAATAAAATCTGACAAAAAATTAAAAACTTAAGAAATCAATATTAATGACAATTATAAGAATCCATTACGCTTTAAGAACCCATTACACCATGAGATCTAGATTCTTCTCCAGACAACTATAAGAAGTTAAGAACGAACTACCACCATGGGACCCTATCCCCTGCCGTCCAAATTGTTCTCCGGACAACTATAAAAGTCCACCGTCACCATGTGACCCTATCCACTGCAGTCCGTAAAAGTCCACTGTCACCATGTGACCCTCTCCACTACAGTCCGGATTCTTTTTCGGACAAGTATAAAAACTCACTACCACCATGAGATCTTATACACTACAGTCCAGATTATTCTTATATTCAAAGTTGTCCGGATGAAGAAAAGCAATATTCTTATATTGAAAGTAACAACTCTATAGCTAATGTCCTTGTAAATTCTATGGTACGTCGGCAAATGGCTAGAAACGTGTCTGCACCTTCACATAACTTTCCTTCGTTCCTCACAACTTTCCTAGCCTGCCTTCCCCTTTTTCACTGCAGAAGCCGTTCTTTGTTCTCAAGAAATTCGCTTTGTTTAGATCTAAAACTGAAGAATTCATTTAGTTGGTTTAGGAGTAAGATGGCATCCAGACTCTTCCGCTGCGCCAATACGAGTGAAAAAGGAGGCTAATGATGTAACAAAAGGTACGTAAATAGTTTTTACTCAAAATCTGTGTTTTATTACCTTTTTCATTTCCCTTTACGGTCTTTGTATAATTGAGGAGGAAACTAGATTTAATTTTCTTAGGGCTCTCACTACGGTCTTTGTGTAATCGAGGAGGAGGAAAGTAGATTTAATTTTCCTAGGGCTCTCACTAAATATGATTCTGCTCATAAAATGCTCAACGGTGTAGCATTTAATTTGTTGTTGGTTGCCATGTCATATTAATTAGTTCTGACAATCAGTTTTATACTGAAGAAATGGGAGGTTGTCAAACGTCACCAAGTTCAGGTTAAAAAAAGAAAGTCTCTCTTTTATAGCATCGTTTTAGATTTGTTCAATTAGAGGAAGGGTACTAGTAGTGGAAATCGTTATATGTCGAAAGGTCAAAAAGTGGTCATTTCAAAGTGTCTACCCATATATGAACTCCTTTGCACCAAAAGTAGATAACTCAAAATTTGCAGTAGTAGTGGACAAAAGTCCCCGTATAGATCATTTTTTTTGACATTTTTTTACTATAATTAGCCCATTTGTGCACCACTACTGGGACATTTGTGCAAAATTATCCACTATTGGTACATGTGATATTCATTAATGAACTTTCCATTATCAATTTGTTGGGCTCCTTTGCAATCTAGTACCGGGGGGTTGGGTTGACAAAAAAGTGTCCACTATTGGAACTATGTCCACTATTGATACCCTTCCCCTATGGCAGAGAAGATGAGACTAAGGTTGAAATCAACTACAAAATTTATGTGATCATCCATTTTAAAATAATTCTAAAAACTCTCAGCAAATATTTTTTAGGAAGCCCTCCTTCATGAGACACCATCATAATTAGTTATTATAGCCATACAAAAATTAAGCATTGTAGAAACAGAAAAAATATTGTTATTATTTATGTTTATCTAATGGAAATATGATATTTTTACATCAATTTGTTATTATTAATTAGATATAAAGATTAAAGATAAAAGAAATTCAAAAACTAAGAGGTTATATATGTATGAATGATAAAAAATTAATAAATAAAAAATCATAAAAACAATTAATTAATTTTAAAATTTAATATTTGAATATTAATATAAATAATATTTTAATAAAAAATTAATTCTTTTGTTTGGAAATAATTGCTATTTTGAATCTAGGGACTCAAATCTTGGTTAAGGTAATTGATGCTTCTAAACATTCTTGATGAATGTTCTTTATCTCAAATTTCACTTCATAGATTGACATACAAGTAGAGCAAGAATAAGGTGACAATGTCTTGTCTATTTAAGCTTCACTCCAATCTTTTGCAATTTTGGTACACTTCTAATTTATATTATGTATAGGAATATGCGAATATAACTAGCATAAGTTTTAATTAATTTATATGATTATTTAGATAATCTTATATAATTAGTTAAGATTGTCTAAGTAGTCTTCATGATATAAATATGATATGTATAGGAAGTAGTGAGTAATAATTAATTATATATACATTAAGTTTAATGTTTGTTGAAAGTTTATAATGGTTTCTTGGTTATTATTATTGAATATTTGCATTTTATTTTTATTTAAAGATAAGCTAAGCAGTAGCATGGGGACCTGCCTTTAGCATATAAATAAGAAAATTTAGCAACAAAAAAATTTACACGGTCAAATCCAGAAGAATACAAACAAAACAAAATATTAATAAGAATCTAAGAATTTGACTCATAAACAACATTATGTTAGTCAAGGCCACATCCCTTTTCCAAACCGATAAGAATAGCAAGATCTTCAATCAGATAGCTAGTCCAATGACCTTCATAAATGGAGAAAAAGAAGTAGACAACATCAAAGCTATCTCTCCCAAATCCTCCAATCTTCGCATGACCTGAATTTCCCTTAAAAGAGCCACCAATATTAATCTCGAGGACACCAATTGGGGGGTATCCACCTACTTGTTCTCTAATTTTTCCTTGGGGGAAGATGATGCCCATAGAAGAGGAAGATCACCCACCATTTTCATAGGCCCATGCTCTGCAACATTTCAAATTCACTAAATTCTCCAAAGGAGTAAACCATTCACATTTAGCATGAATAGTCTCTTGAATCATACCTATAATATTTTTCCATAATTGTTAGACTAACATAGTATTTCCCTAAAAAATTATATGATTAATTTCCAACCAAATGTGTCGAAGGATGTATGAGGGCCCAATACTCTAAGCCACCTATAAAAAAAAGCCTTGGTGAGAGGTCTCCCCAAACTGGACTCCAAAAATCAACCATATAAGAGACTAGTATACAAGCTTGCTTCTAGATTCCCCACCAAAGATGCCAAATATCCTTAAGAATGGGAGCATTGAAAATGAGAAGAACATTCCTCATCTTTTCCATTGAGAAAACAAAAAGAAAGTCCTTGAAAACCCTATTTTCACAAGTTATTCCAAGTAAGACATCTAATATGGCTTACACTTGACAAAAGAAAAAAGTTGCATTTCAACCATGACACTTATTCCACACATTCTTCCATTGTGAGATATCCTCACCCTCATACTTTTTTTGATCTAATCATTGATATCCAAAGACTATATAATACATTTCTCTAGGGTTAAATGTACAAGCCAAAATATCGCCTTTCCACAAAGAACTACAAATTATGCCATCTATAATTTAAGCTAACTCTTCTCAGTCTCTAATTGAGCCCTCCTTTGACCATTCAAAAGATTTTTTCCACTTACAAACTTCCACTTGCCCCAAATACTAGGAAGCTTTGAAATCTTCAACCTGGAACCACCCAGCTTTCAGGAAGATCTAACAAAGGGTTTCAAGGTGAGGATATACAAAAATAATAGGGGAAAATCCATCCCAAGTATCATACCAGAAAAGAGCCACAAAGCCTCTACTTTAAATTCAAAAAAGACCTTGCTTGATAAGAGTTTCACCCCTCTTCACGATATTCCAAAGCATAGAACCCTTACCCAACGAATTGAACCTAGGCTCATTTCTATTTTCCACTCCTTTCAAATACTTAGTAGAAAGAATTATGGCCCAAGATTGTTCCTGGGTATTACACCATCTCCAGTAGAGCTTAGTAGCTAAGGCTTTACTAGTGATATTTTCCTAGTGCAGACCCAGACCTCCCTTTTGCTTTAGCCTATACATAATCTCCCATTTGACTAAAATCCACTTTGACGAATCTTGATTACCAACACATAATAATTTCCTTAAGAGAGCATTCAACTCCTTAATAAAGCTTGCAAGAGCCACTTGCACCAACCATTTATAAATGGGTAGAGCATAAACTACCAGTATCTCAAAAGAATCACTCTCCCACAAAAAAGAGCCACCTAGATGTTTAATGGCAAACCGTCCCACAAATATTTTTTATACATTATTCCAAGTCTCCCTAGGCAAGTGACTAATTAAGAGAGGGATACCCAAGTATATGAAGGGTAAATATTAAATTTAAAATATAGGCATACGAGTGATCCTTGATTGAATAAGGGGAGGAGTGTTGAAGAAAATGATAGAAGACTTTCCTTAATTAATCTTCTGACCCAAAGCCGACAAATAGATATCCAAGGAGCCTTTGAAGTTGACCGCTTCTCGAATTTGAGAAACACCCATCAAATTAGTATCACCCATAAACAATAAGTGTGTAGTGGAAGGTAGGCTTGAACATCCCAACCCCACCGAAGAATAACTCCTTGATTCACCTAGGACTTAAGGAATCTTCATAAGTTTCCAACCATCAAGATGAATAGATAAGGGGTCAAAGGGTAGCCTTGCCTTAGGCCTTGAGAAGTACCATATAAGTCAGAAGGCTCACCATTAATTAATGTCGAATAGGAAATAGAAGTAACACAACTCATCACCCAACAAATCCATTATGAACCAAATGCAAACGTTAGAATCACTTTTTGGAGGAAAGACCACTTGACTCTATCATAAAATTTGGCCATATCTAGTTTGATGAACATGGCCTTCTCCTTTGAATTATCCATGGAGTGAATTACCTATGATCACCCTATCCAATATTTGTCCACCAACCACAAATCCACCTTAATCTTCAGGAATAATACTACCAAGCAAAAACTTAAGTCTCTCCCCTATAACCTTTGACATGATCTTGTAAACCACATTACAAAAATTAATTTAGGCCTAAATTGGTCCAAGGAATTATCTATCTCTCTCTTGGGGATAGAATTCATATCTTTCACCATTTTCTTGTTCCCGTGAGATTCTTGCACAACCTCTAGTAAATCAAATTTGCTAGTCTCCCAAAATTCCTAGAAGAATTTCATTGAAAATTCATCAGGTGTAGGGGTTTTACCTTCTTCATTTAAAAATAATCCTCTCTAGCTTGTCCAATGAAATGGGTTTGATAAGTGACTCATTTATCTCATTAGTCACTAAGGTAAGAATGCAATTTAGGACTAGATTCTCATCATGCCTTGCAAGGGGATAGTCCTTTGAGAAAAAGCAGAATAGTACTAAACAAATTCCCTTAAAATATCTCAAAAAGAAGATAATTGGTCACCTTGAGAGGAAACAATTTAATAAATCATATTCCCATGTCTTCTAGCCTTGATAGAATTTAAGAAAAAAGACATGTTCTTGTCTTACTCCTAAAGCCAATCAATTCTTGAATTTGATTTCTTGTAGTTCCCAATTTGCCAGTTATTTTGCAATTTGAGATTCTTCCTTCAAAGACTCTAAGTGAATCCATGGTATCTATTCTTTTAAGTGATTTTATCAAGTCGATTCTGAACAACCACCTTTGCTAAATAGATTCTCCCAAAACAATGTTTATTCCTTTTCTTAAGCCAATACTTCACAAACTATAGCTTTTTGACAAATGAGAAAGTAGTCATGTCATAAGAAGGCCCACCTCTACTCCACCAAGTAACCAGATAGTCTTGTAGGAGAGGCTCATGCAACCACATAAGCTAAAATTTTAAGTTAGGTTTTTTTAGAGAGACCAAAATGTGTAGTAGTGAATTTGATAGGTCAATCGTCTGACACTATTAAATCCAAGATATCTAAGTTGATGATCCAATTATTCCCACGCCAAAAGATGGAGACAAGAAATGTGTCTAATCTCTTAGAGATAGAACAAATTCAAAAGGAGGATATTATTCTTAAATAATAAGGAAGATGGCTCAATTATATTCAATCCCCCTTTTTTTCCAAACTTATTAGAGTATTTAAATTTCTTGCCAAGATCCAAGGAAGTAAAGGAGCCAAGTTTTAAAAATATCTTATATGAGATTAGAATCGAGACTTACCATGGAGATCGATCATAGCATAAACTTTAGAAAACAAGAAAAAATTCCCAAAATCTAAGCTAGAGATAACCATACATAAGGAAAACCAACTATAAATCTACCTTAATAAGATGAGATTTTTTTAGAATCCCACAAACAAGCAACACCCCCAACATTGCCCCGAGCACCAAAACATTGACATTGACCCTTCCACCATAATTTAGAAGCAATGTTGGTCATACCTTCCATAAACAACTTGGATTCAAGTGAATTTAAATAACATTTATTGAATGCGCCTTGATCAAATCTTGAACAACCTTTTATCTAGGGCTCCATCAAAGTTACGCTCCATCAAGAGGGATTGGAAATAGAAACAGTGGGCCCTACTATCTATAGGCAACTAATCTAGCTCCGGAAGGTAGGAGAAATAAACTTGCCATCTCATTTCTCAGAAAAGAAATCTCTTGCCATAGCAGCCTTCTCGCGATTATAGGGGGTGCTCTTCAACCCCCTTACATTCCAAAAGAGAATTATTATTTTTGAGAATTGGAGAAGTGAAAATCAATGGGCTTGATAGACTCTGATTCTACCAAATTCTCACCCATTAATTTATCTTATCTTGATCTTTCTTCCACTCCACCTTGGGAGGCTTCTCAAGAGCTCCTCTTTTAAGTATTTTTTTATTGTAACCTAAAGTAGGTGGAACTTTATTATCTTTTCTTGTATCCATATCCTCCAAAAATTGGGCATTGACCATCAAAGCTAAATCATTAACCAATTTTGTATTTTCCATTGGACCTTGAAAACAAGGAGCCATAAGATCTTGATCTGTATCCATTTGTGCTACTAGCGAGTCAACCTTCAAATTGGCACATGCTTGTCTTCCCCCTCAGAAGCCTATTGAAACAATTCAATCAAACTAGTTTTAGGAAGAAATCCTGTCAAAGCCATTTCATGTTTATCAAAATCTAAAAAAACATCAAATTTATTAAAAATATCCCTACCTTGTCTGTCCTTAAGGGTGAACTCTTATTTCCTCTTTCCTTATTTTGATACTTCATAGGCATGAAGCCCTCCTTATCTATTTCCCCTTTCAAAATAGGGGATTTCCCTTTTTCCACCTTAGACATTAGATGAGATGAACCATTCACATATGCCATTAACGAAAGAAATTTAGGACACTTCCTTGTACATGCTCGTACTCGTGGAAAATTTGACACTAGAATGTAAGAGATTTGTAATCCAATTGTTGAATCTAAGAGGTGGATCCAAGATGAATTTCCAAAGGGTTTGTAAAATACTATTTAAATCAATTTTAATGCAAATACAGGCATAGAAAATTACTTTTTTAATCCAATGTTTGTTGTGATAGAGCCACAAGCTTGCTAAGGAGCAAAGCAATCATGCGAAAGATGTCGTTTCTCTAGAACTCAAGAGGGAATCTAAGGAGATGCACCCAAACAAGCATCCTTGAAGGGAGATCTTTTATAGGATTAAAACCAAAACACCATGGCTTTATGAATAGACCAACCTTGTTGTAAAAATAAGGCCCTCCCTCAAAGGCCTTATTGCAGTCCGCTAAACAAGAGAAAGCCAACATGAAATTACTATTAGCTGCTAACATCATCTCCATATCCCCCTTGGGCTTCCATGTACAATAAACCTAGGATTCCAGAAAAGGGTAGAGAAATTTGAATGCCCATAAATCTTCATATAAGAACATGATTAGCCAAATACTGAACATTTTCGTCCACTGAATCTAGTTGGATAGCTAAAAAAGGTCACTCTTGTCTCCTTTCAAGGCATCCATTTACCTTCAAAGGATGGGATCTATTGTTTTAGGGAATCCCTCTCTAGTTATGGCACAATTAAATGAGATCCCAACATTTCCTTGTAGGGAGGACGATGACTCACACCTATTCAAAGCATCATGAAATGTCATATTAGCTTTAACTCCAATATTAATATCAAAAATTATTCTTACCAGTAGATAGAAGAAAAAAGCCCTTGTTTAGGGCACACCTTGCACAAGCAAACCCCTCTCCTAATCTTAGTAGCAACAAAGCCCCCCCAACGCCAAACTAGTCCACACAACAACAATCGATCACATAGCAAGAAAATCATAAGATAACAACAAAGAAAGGAACTTGGCTAGTGTCGACATGCCCTATCTTGTGTAGGCGCACATTGTCCTATAAGCACACATTCCCACATAGCCTTCCTAGACATAAAACCTCTGCATTTATCCAAATTTGAAACAAATTATATTTTTATTTTGTAGACACCTTATATACACATTTAAAAAATAATTTTTGTTAAGTTTCTCAAAATTAAACTTGAGGAGTTCACTTAGTTTTTTACTTTTTAGGATTTGATCATTTTGAAAGTTGAAAAAGAAGACATAAATCATATAATGTTGTCTAATTTTTATCAAAATAATTTGTAAAATATTTACAAAGAACAATATTTTATAAGAAGCACACTATATATATATATTAAATATGATTACTTAATATTTTATTTTATTTATTTTTTAATCTCCTCATTTCAAAAATAAAAGAGTACTCGAAAGCTATTAAACAAATAAGAAAATAAAAGAGTACTTCAAAAACTATTAAACAAATAAGTACATCAAGCTCTTGCACATTTATTGTTTTATTTTGAATTCCTTAAGTTCCATATAACTATTAGATTAGAGGAAATATTATAAATCTAGGTATCTTGTAATTACACAGCGCAGAGATATATATGGAAGTCTTAGGAACTTGTCTTCGCTATGTTTTACCCATGAATGCTCATTATCTCGCTCCAAATTGTTGTGTGAAGAAATGCTAGCTAAACACTCCCAATGGATCGAACCGTCACTGCTCAGATGAAGAAATTAATCAGCGGGGAACATACTCAAGCTCCGCGTTGGACCAGGGAGACTGCAAATTTTATACACACACACGATTCCTCTCAACACAACAAGCCGATCCGCAGGTGAGTTACAGTTTATTTGAACGTTTCTGTTTTTCTCCTAAATATGAACGCAACTTTAAACTCCCTCGTTATTTCCATTATCAGTGAGCATGGACAGAAGTTTTTGGCTAAAGATGTATTTCTAAGCCACAGCAGTAAGCAGAAATATTTTGTTAGGCAGCTATACAGAGACCTAACAAACCAAGGCGTGTCCTGCTTCTTTGATGAGAATCGTGAATGTTTACCAGTGGGAGAAGATTCCATAGTTGAAGCCATTACGACATGCAAAGCAGCAGTGTTGCTTCTCTCTAAGGATTTCCTCGAAGAAAAGTGGCTAATGCTTCAACTCTCTGCTTTTGTGGAAGCGAGAGACATAATCCGTACAAATCCCAATCTCAAAATTTTACCCTTCTTCTTCCTGATTTCACCGGATGATCTTAAAAACATTAAGCCATACAACAAAATGTGGAAACAGCTGAGTATATGCAAGCAAACGCGAGCCAAATGGCACCACGCTTTGAATGCATTACGGCCAAGCAATGGGTTGAAGTTCAGTGAAGGTGATGATGAAGTGAAATTCAGAGATGAAATTGTGAAAGAAATCTGGCATATACTATTAAAATGCTCGCCAAGTTATAATATCCCTTGTAAGCAAGGACAAGTGCGAATGTGTTAGGTGGAAAAACCTCACAACCTTCTTCTATTTTTGTCATGTCTATATGCATAGGCTTATGTATTGATTATATCTAATCTCTCTACAGGTAGTTACAGATTTCTTCGATACTCTTCAACCCAATTTATTGCGTGACGACCCCACTCAAACGAAGAAATTAAGCAGCGGTGAATGTTCTCAAGCTTCAAATTTATGCTCAAAAGATTCTTCGCATCCCAACAAACCGATCCGCAGGTGAGATACATTCAACTTGAACTTTTCAGTCTTTCTCCACCATATGAATCCAATTTTATAACTCGATCGTTACTCCATTAATTAACAGTGACCGTGGACAGAAGTTTTTGGCTAAAGATGTATTTCTGAGTCACAGCAGTAAGCAGAAAAAATTGGTTAGGCAGCTATTCAGAGACCTGACAAACCAAGGCGTGTCCTGCTTCTTTGATGAATATAATGAAAGTTTGCCGGTGGGAGAAGATTTCCCCTGTCGTATAGTCGAAGCTGCTAAGAGATGCAAAGCAGCAATTTTGCTTCTCTCGAAGGATTTCCTCGAAACAAAGTGGGCAATGCAGGAACTCTCGGCTTTCATGGACGCTAGATACATAATCCGTTCAAATCCCAATCTCAGAATTTTACCCTTGTTCTTCCTAATTTCACCGGATGATATTAAAAATATTACGCCATACAACAAAAAGTGGAAACAGTTAGGGATATGCAAGCAAACGCGAGCCAAATGGCACCATGCTTTGAATGCATTAGGGCCAAATCATGGGTTGAAGTTTGCCGAAGGTGATGATGAAGTGAAGTTTAGAGATGAAATTGTGAAAAAAATCCGGCATATTCTTCCAAAACCTTCACCAAAATATCGTATCCCTTGTATGCAAGGACAAATACAAATGTGTCAGGTGAAAGTACCTCAGTATCCTGTTTTGATTTTATCATGCACATATGCGTAGGCCACGTTTATGCAAATACAAATGTATTTAAGTACATTTATTGGCTACAGGAGGTTGCAGATTTCTTCAACACTGTACAGCCTGAATTATTGTGTGACGACACCAGTCGACAGAAGAATTTATGCAGCGGAGGAAATCCTCAAGCTCCACGTTCAAACGGGCGGACTAAAAATTTACGCACAAACGATTCCTCCCGCCCCAACAAACCGATCTGCAGGCGAGATACATTTTATTTGAACATTTCTGTCTTTCTCCGCCATATGAATACAAATTTAAAACTAACTTGTTATTTCAATAAGCAGTGACCACGGACAGAAGATTTTGGCTAAAGATGTATTTCTTAGTCACAGCGGTAAGCAGAAAAATTTTGTTAGGCAACTCTACAAAGACCTGATAAACCAAGGCGTGTCTTGCTTCTTTGATGAAGATAGTGAGAGTTTGCCAGTGGGAGAAGATTTCCCCTCTCGTATATTTGAAGCCGCTAAGACATGCAAAGCGGCAATTTTGCTTCTCTCAAGGGATTTCCTCGAAACGAAGTGGCCAATGCAGGAACTCTTAGCTTTCGTGGAGGCTAGAGACATAATCCGTACAAATCCCACTCTCAAAATTTTACCCCTGTTCTTTCTGATTTCACCTGATGTTCTTAAAAATATCACGCCAGACAACGAAAAGTGGAAACAGTTGGGGATATCTGGCGAAAAGCGAGCTGAATGGCACCACGCTTTGAATGCAGTACGGAGAAATAATGGGTTGAAGTTCAGTGAAGGTGGTGATGAAGTGAAGTTCAGAGATGAAATTGTGAAAGAAATCTGGAATTTACTTCCTACACCCTCACCAAGGTATCATGTCCCTTGTATGCAAGGAGAAGAACGAATGTGTCAGGTGAAAACTCCTCACTGCCTTCCTTTGCTTTTGTCACGTATATATCCGTATTGCATAGGCTCGCCGCTCATGTATTAGTTACATATATTGGCTTCAGGAGGTTGCAGATTTCTTCGACACTGTTCTTCCCAATGAAAAGGGAATCCGTATCGCAGGATTGTATGGAATACCAGGCCACGGGAAAACCACACTTGGCAAGGCTTTCTGCAACTTCAAATTGGGGGATTTTGAAGGCAAAGTATGTTATCTGGAATTTTCTAGAGGTGATGCTTTCGAAAGAATAAAAGTTGCTCTGCAGTATCTTACTCACTGCCCTCCATCGCATCTCCAAACAATAACAAGCCAAGATCAGGTGAGCAATTTCGTTTGTTGTAATTTTTTTACAGGATTTTCTTCCTTCCCATATAGAATTCTGTATACGGCTAAATGACTTTAAACAAAGATTTGTAAGTATTCTGCATTTTCTAATAACTTACAGGCACAAGCTGAGTTGTATAAAAGAGGGAAGAGCCAAAGGGTATTGCTGGTTCTCGACAATATCTCATATGAAAGCATAGACGAAGTGAACTATTATGTTGAAGCAGGCTTCAGGGAAAATAGCTGCATCCTTTTGACCGCAAGAAGCGTAGATGTTTTAATAAAGCATTTCAAAATTGAGTTGCAGTCATGCATGCGCGTCCCAAGCCTTGAAGAGGACGAGGCCATACGCATATTATTAGAAAGGACATCTATAGAAGAGTCCACATTGAAGGCAACAGACAGAGCTTTTGCTGCCAAGTGTGCAAAAAGATGTTCGTTCAAAGAGGTCGGTTGGAGAGGTCGAACATTTCATCCCTTAGCCTTAAAAGCTTTTGGCGGCCACCTATTCAGTAAATACGGTTCGCAATTGTCAAAGTGGGTCGCTGAGATAAAAAGTTTGGAAGACCGATCCGGTTATGGTTTGAATGACTTGTTGGCTGTACTGGGCAAAGGTTTTGATGACATGTGTCCCGAATATCGAACCATATTCTTGCTTCTCACCGTGTATATGCTGCCCAATATGTCACCCCACAAAGTTACTGAGTGGCTGGCAATAAATTGCAACAAAGAGATCTTGTTTATTCAGAAGGCAGTGAGTTGAATATTTGTTTTTAAACCTTTTTAGTTTGTGATTTGGATGTTTTACTTGAAAGCCCCTTTAGCTCTTAATTTATATGTGGTTTCAGGTTGAGGATCTATGTAAAATGTCTTTTATTGAAGAATTTGGACCTGAAATTCACATACATGACCTATATATTGAATTCGCTGAAAGCAAAGCAAATGAAATGGGGAGATGGCTGTGGTGGAAGGGCGACCCACGTAGTACACGTGGGTTAATATCATCAGAAGGCACGGGGTTTGAATTGGCTAAGTTGGAGAAGTGCATGCATCGAAGACCGTCCCAGATTGCTCCCCAGGACCTTCAAAATCTATTGCTGCTTCAGCTGGTAGATGTGAAGAATATGAGCAAGCTTGACTTGAGCAGGATGGGCCGTCTCAGAAACATCACATTACACAAATGCAAAGACCTCACAACAATTGAAGGTATGGGAAATCTGCAACAGCTAGCGTGGCTTCAGATAAGCAATGTAAGTCCAATGTTTAAACTTCCTGAGCTAAGCAACCTCGAAGGTTTACAACATATTGAGATTGACATTGGTATCAGCCAGGTGCTCAATCAGCTGGGAGATCTTACCGGTTGTGTTTCTATGAGAGAAATTAACATTTGTTGTCCATCTCTCTTGGAGTTCCCAAGGTTAAATGGTTTGCCGCATTTGGAGAAAGTGGAATTTAGAGGATGCGATAAAGTGAAGGGCCCCCTCGACTGTAGAGGATGCATGGAGCTTCAAAGTGTTGTCCTCGATAGTTGCCTGCAGATGGATTCCTCACCGCTCCTCGTTGGATGTAAGAAACTCTCCAAAATTGTATTGTGGGGATGTGATGTGACGGCATGTCCAGAAATAGATGTCCCAAGTGCTTTAAAGACAATGAAGTTGTTAGTTTCATCAGAAGCTGCCTCGGCGCCCAAAAGTTTAGAGTCTTGTTACGGATTGAAAAATCTTCGACTATGGAATATGGAGTCTCTGAAGAAGCTTCCAAGTTTCAGACTTTTATCAGATTTGACTGTGCTGGAACTTTGTAATTGTGGTATAAGGAAGCCACCAGATCTTAGATCTTGTGTTTCGTTGAAGGATGTTTCTTTTTTCAAACTAATATATTTGGAAAGGTTTCCCAGCTTCTCCGGATTGACTAAGTTAAAGAACTTACGTTTGCATGATTGCTGGAGCGTTCAAGATCCTCCTGATATTAGTGGCTGCCATCAATTACAAGTATTCCATCTCGTCTTTAACGATGATATGAAAGGACTTCCAAACATGGGGGAGTTCCCAAAATTAGAGAAAATCAAACTGAGTTGGCATTCTAAGTACGAGGTTACTTATCACAGAAAGTATTCTCACCCTTTTGAAGATCCGAGTTTCAAAAACGAAAGCTTCCAGAACTTAAGTGATGCGGATATGTCTCTGCAAAGACTTGAATTCAATGTGGAAATTGTTCCGCAAAGTCTTGAAGGGGAAACGGTTCCGTATGGTCTTGAATTTGATGGAGATCTTCAATCTTTTGCAGAAATGGTTTCGCAAAGGGAACATTTTCCGTTGAGTCTTGAATTTAACAAGGATCTTCAATTTGTCTGGAGCACTATAGAGAAGAAACCTTTATGTGAACATGGTTCCGCAAAATCTTGAATTCGATGAACATGTTTGGAATATGCAATTGCTTACAAATTAGTAAATGATTGTTTAGATGTTTGTAGAAATAGGAAAAGTATTTATTATTGTAATGCTTTTATTATCATATCATGCGATCAAATGATCTAATGATCAAGGAATATAGAAATGGTTGAATATTGAAGTATTAGCATTTGGATTTGTAAATTGAATAGAATTCAAGCTTGTTGAAGTATTCCGAATTAACATTTTAAATTTGCTTACTACAATTTAGTGCAATTTATGTTTGTATGTTTTTAAATGTGTATTTGTTTGTCTTGACCATTAATCAAAGTGGTTTCAAAGTAAGATCAAGATCATGTCAGAGTTAGCTATTGAGTTGATTATGTTTGCAAAAGCTTAAAATAAAAACTGAAAAATTGTGGGTAAAAGACATTGAAGGTTTTAGGTCATTAGACTTGGAAAAGCCTATTCATAGTAGACAAAAGATTTTTACCAACCAAAGAAAAGAAAAATCAAAGGTCATTGCATCTCTTGTGAGAGATAAAGCTTAAAACTACTCTACAATTATATTGGAAATGTATAGAAGAATAAAATAAATGAATAAAATATGGGAGTAGATTTTTTACTTAACACAAAAAAATTGGGACTAACACAATACTTCTAGCCTTGTGAACTTCTATTTTTTTTATATTAACACAATAATAAAAACATGTTACATGTGATATCATAGATGTTGCGTTGATGGTTTAGAAACTAGGTGTATTATTACTAAAATACTGACATGCACTATTGTAGATGTTCCATTGAGAATTTAGAAAAGGGGCCACTTATTAGTAGACACTAGAATTAATGACAATCATTGCATTCCCTTTCTCTGTATAACGTTTCTTCACTCCATCACCATGTCTATTCAAGTGTGTGAATCTTCAATTTTCCAACTCACTCCATTTTGTCTCTCTACAAAAAATAGTTGGGATTAAAATCATATCGTCTCTCGAGAGACAATGTCTTTAGACCTCAACTATTGTCTCTCGAGAGACAATATGTCTTTAGACCTCAACTATTGTCTCTCGAAAGACAATATAAAAAAATGTATTAAAAAAAATAAACAATTTATTTTTAAAATAAATTGTGTAATTTTCAATCAAAATGTATTAAAAAAATAAACAATTTCTCTTAAATATTTTTTTGTGTAGGTTTCAACCTTCAATGTTTCCAAATAGCAAGAGAAGATTCAATGTAACTATTTTCAATATTTAATTTCTTACAAAACATTGAACAAAATACCATAACAAAATTATTAACAAGAAATACAATAGTAATTATATTAATTTTCAACGTTTTGTATATTACATAATGATGTGGTGTTTCTCCAAAGAATATTGAATACAGTAAATAGGAAATGGCAACTTTCACAATGAAAGGTTACCACAAGGTTAATCTTTACAAGAGAAGGTAGCGCTGTCTTCACGGAAACGCATAGTTTCCTTATGGCCACAAGCCAAATCCTTCAATACTACTAACTCCATGAACAATGGACATGGGCATCCACATTTTTGACAAGTATAGATGAGCACAATAGAATTGAACTTCACATGACTAGATAGAACCATTTTTAGCATCTTACAATCCATTTTTAGCAGCTTACAATCTTGGAGGAGGCTTTGGCTCAGTATATAGTACATACACCTTACATGGCCCCATTTCACTTGGGCAAGGCAATGAATTTTTTTAATAGATCAATAAGACATGAACATCCTTAAAGACAGGGCCATAGTACACAGCCAACAGCTCAAGGCACTCCAAATTTACTGGCCATAAACCAGACATGTCGCCACCTAGTTTGAGAAATCTCAGTTATTTAAATTTGGGTGTCTTTTGGCTTGACCCTGATACATTTATCTTGTTCCCCAAGGCCAGGCTTCTCATCAAGTTCGTACACAGGTTCAGTCTCCTCCCTGGTAAGCCAGTTTCTTTTAAATTTGATCGAGCCTCTGCTAAAATATCACATGTTTCATTAATATTAGTACTACACTTTGCATTTCTACCATGTACTGGTATATACAAATGGAAAGGCATACCTTATTGTCCCATAAAACATCGAGCCAGGATTGCATATTAGTTATTCTATTCAATTCAGACATACTCGGCCCTTTTGCTTGGAAGATATCAAGAACAATAACGTTGCCTTTGTCGGACGTCTTGAACAAAGCCGTCTCTTCCAGATGTGTGACCTCCTCAGCTCCAACAATATTTGCTGCTGCATGCATTTTGTGAGCACTATTTCTCAATGTTAAATTTCTGTCATTATATGCTGGGAAGGCATCTTTCAATATTTGTTGTTGCATGCATTTTATGATGTTCCTGGAGTTGTCTTCTTGCATTTGAACTCCTGAATAGTTGTAATTGTGAGATCTAAGTCAGCAATAACAGCGGTGGCGAGCGTGGTCTTTCCTATGCCACCAAATCCATAAATAACTACAGCCAATGGAGACTTGTTCTTTGTTTCCATGTCTGGAAAATTCATTAATTGTTTCTTCTGCTTTTGGATGCCAATTGCTGATGAGCCCACAAGAGAATATTAAGCTAATAACAACACATGTAAATATAGTTGAAAATATTAAGCTAATTTATTGTTTGCAAGTAAGCTGCTTATTTCCTGATGCAATAACCTAAGAAAATCTAGGGCAGTCAATTTTACATCCAGATTACAAGTCAGGTGAGAATATCCCACAAATTAAGCCTTACATTATAATTTACTTCTTGACAACGCTAAATACCAGTCAATGATATATAATGTGCTTTCTTAAAAAAAATGATTTAGCATTATGAAGGCATATTTTTTACACATTATTCCCCTGGCAAAAATTAATATCAAAAGCAACAGGCATTAGAGAAAATAATTAGATATTTCCAACTTTCTTACCTACTCTCAACAAAGTTATTTGTTGGCATCTCTTCAAATCTGCATACAAAGTAAAACAAATTTCAATACAGAGACAAGAAAAATATTCCAAAGCCACAAGCACAAAAGTGCAGACTAACATCATGATATCAGATATGAAAGAACTAATTAAGGAACAAACGAATAAATTGAGTTAGTAACAAAATAAATGCTTACCCCATTTCTAGAAAGATTTCTCTGAATTGTTGTCGTACCTGACAAAAAACAACCCAACACTCTAGTAAGAAAAAACAAATTATTTAGAACAAGACGGTTACCTTGAGACTATGACTACCTAAACCACAATAACACCAAATCATGACCATTATATTCCTATCATGTCAAGGCTGGGAAAAGACATTACATACATCATTTTTCATTGATAAACCATAAAAGTAAAGATGATTTTTATTATTTATAAAAGAATAATATAATAATATTCCCAATTCAGATCACGAGCACAAGAATGGGACATGTATGCCTTCAAAGGGTGGAAGCAGAACAAAGAAGCCAAATTAAAATATTGAACCCAATATTAAACCAAGATGCTAAAAGTAATAGAATCCATGAGAAATTAACACAATCCACTTAACATGGGAAACATTATTACAACCCACTTAACAAAGGAAAAATAGCTGAAAAGATGTCCATAACTTCAAAAAAAATCCTGTTGAATTGGCAGTACTGTTTTCCATAGCGAAGATAGTTGTTGATCTTCCTTCCCCATGCCAAGTCCATCTCATAGCTGGTCCTTCCCCATGTCCACTATGTACAGTATTCCAGTTATGGGTGGGGGCTGTACTGTCACTAAATTTGTATGTCCTTGCTACTGACACACCACATAATTACCCTATGATAAACCTTTATTCCTTGACAATTGATGGTCATCATGCTGAAGACTCTTGATAACTCTTACACTACATGTTTATGAACTTCATGACTTTGATGAGTCCTTATGAGAATTGTTAACATTGGCCATAGCGAAATGGATGTCAGTTTAAATGGGCTGGTCTTGCATTTGAACTTCTGAAGAGTTATAATTTGTGAGATCTAAGTCAGCAATAACAGTGGTGGCGAAGGTGGTCTTTCCTATGCTGCCAAATCCATAAATAACTACAGCCAATGGAGACTTGTTTTTTGTGTCCATGTCTAGCAAATTCATTAATTGTTTCTTCTACTTTTGGATGCCAACTGCTGATGAGCCCACAAGAGAATATTAAGCTAATAACAACACACGTAAATATAGTTGAAAATTTTGAAAAAAACAAGGTTTGTATATATTTACCTGCATGATCTGTATAAGTAGGCTTCCATGGAGAGAAAGCAACAGGCTGCTGATCTGTTGTATTTCTATTAGCGCTCACAATGTAAGATCCTGATGAAGCTGATTTATTTTCAATTTTACAGTGCCCAAGCCTTCGTGGTTCACAAAACCCTTCAAAAACCTGCAATACGGATCATTTCAGTTACAATAACATAAATGATGATAAAACTAATAAAATTCATACTAAATTCAGATATTTAATCATTGTAGACATTTTACCAGAAAAGTGTTCTAGACTTTATTTGCAAAGCACATATCATGGATCCTTCAACAATCAATATAATTGCCTCATTCAATATATTTTCTTCTTGTGGCATATCATACCTCATCCTTCTAATATACCCAGCAAGCTTAAACATTTGTCTTAAGAGTTCAATGTATTCACTCCGGTTTTCAGAGATCTCTTCAATCTAGTCTAGCAAGAAGGCTACAAGAGCTAATCCTCCAACCATCCGACGTGCCTTCTCCACACTTTGCAATATTTGTGCTACAGCTTCTCTGTTACCTCCATCTCCCTATAAATACAACCACCTTTAACTCTGACTCCTCGTAAATAATTTCAACATACTGCTAATTAATATTTTACTCAAAATAAAATTAAAATTAGCAGTTACCATCTCCAGCTGAATATGCTTATTCAAAAATTCAAATGGAACCACAAGAAAACAAATCAAGGGCCTTCGCATTGAAAGATATCCAAAACAACAATAAAATTTTAGTTTGAACAGTCAAAGGCCTGCACAGATTTGTATCCTTTGAGATTAATTACGTCAAGGTTGAGTCTACATTCTATTACCAACTCTTAAATTTGCATATCAAGATGATAACAACACTATATTAGATTCAAGAGAAATAACGTTGCCACAAAAGATTATATATATATGATTTTTTGAATGTACTACTTTTTACTAGTAGTCAGCATTGGTAAAAATACATACCCGAATTGAAAATCATAGATGGTGGCAAAGGATAGTTTCTTTACACTCACGCTTGCACTTGTCCAATTTCTTGTGATGATTCGATCAAGGAAAAAATAGAACTCTGTTAAGTGCCCCAAAGAGGGTACAGAAGATCATAGAATCAAGGTGGTTCCCTGCAAACTTTTGATTGGGGCAGATGGGATATGGTCTGTTGTTCGCAAACAGATGGTTGTGGATGCTCCCAGATACCTGAAAATGTGAACATGGAATGCATTAGTCCATGATCCACATCTCAAGTCAGTGAAAATAACGCTTCCATATAATCAGCTTTTGATATGGTTCTGAAGATATTTTGGCTTATTATGACGTGGTCTCTACTGTGTAAACTATTTGATGCGCTCGAAAAAGGAGATTTCATTGTACATAGAGAAAAAAGGACCAATACTGCCATGGTCATATCTAGTGCAGGTACATGTGGGTGCCCTGCTAAATTGCTAATCCATGAAAACATTAGATTGCTTTGGTGTAAAGAAAGGCTAACCATGTAGTCCCTGATGGCACTGATGACAATTATATGGTCTTTCTGAAACTTCTTTCTAGATATGCTAACTCTAACTCTGTAAGTGATGGATACCATAAGACATATTGCTGGCATTTTTCCATTCCATGTGATCATTTTTTGAGAAATGGGGGTTTAGTTATTGAATTTGCAAATATCTAACAAAATTAATAACCAGGGAATGAACAATCCACAAGTTTTCATTTGAATGAAATCTCATGTCTGCTTAAGATGTTACAGTATTTTCTCTCATGCTATACTACAATAGTAACAAAGGTGTCTGTCTCTAAACAACATTGTTTTAAAACCCTAACATTACAAATAAACAAAATTTATTTCGGAAATAAGGAAAGTTGCTCATGGGAAACCGAAATTGGGAATACAGAATCAACTTTCATGTGTTCTACATATGTTGTTTCATAGCTATTATAGTGTCAACTGTGTCGACCCCCAGGCTAGTTGGGGCTATCTATAATATAAAATGGGTGTTAACTTCAAGTAAATGCAACAGGAAGCTCACTGGATTATTTATATTATGCAGGAGACTATACCCTTTGGTCAGTTCAGAAGATGGACCGATCAGAGGATATGGCAAAGTCGGTCTTAGCAGAATGAACCACTCGTGGAAGCCCTAGCTGTAAACACCATGCTTTACAGTAACTGGATGGGATTGAGTTATGGGATGATCTAAGAAATGTTATTGAGTCAATTAGCGAAGAGATCATAATAGAAAGGAAGTCAATGGATAGATTGCCCCTCAATAAATGGAGTGATGCGGATGGACATGTCCTATTGATTGCTGATGGCATATCCATTTCCTTAGAGTTCTAGGATTTTTGTGGAATGCTAAGTAAAATTCTTTCCTTTTTCATATCTTGGTGTACTCAATTATGTATAGGCTGTGTGTTTATGACTATGTATAAGATACAAGGGACTGGTCATTATTAGTCCATGAATGTAGCTGCACATGCACAATATATTGGACCTGGGCAAGGAGCAATGTCTGCATTTGAAGATGTACATCAACTTTCTCTCCTTCTTGAAGTGGCAAGTGAGTCATCATTTTCAGAGGGAAGTATTCAAGAGGCTGTAAAAAGGTCATTAATATTACCCAAATCTAACATCTGCATTGAAATCTTCAAAATAAACTTTTTTGCAATGACTTTACTACTCAAATAGGATAATTTTTTCAGGAGTTTGGAAATAAAAGCTTCCGCATACTTGGCTACAGTGGTCACTATAAAAGATTTCAGATTTGCCCTCTAATACTAGAATATAACCTCCACTTCAAAGCACAAGGAAAAGCAAACAAACCCATTGATTTATTAAATTTATTGCAGTTTCAAAATCACTGCCTAAAATATTGTCAATCGCCACATATTGCAGCGAAAACAAAATTCAAATAGGGAAAATCCTCTAATTGTTGAAAAGTTCAGTAAAATGTCAACCAAACAAATTTTATCGGGTTTTAGTTATGTATGAACTAAAAAAATGTTTATAAGCTTCATAATGGTTGAACTTACATATATCTTCCCAGGTTCGAGGAGATGAGGATTCCGCACACAAAGAAGATGCAACAGTATGCGTCCTATTTTACCACGATTCCAAACTTCCAACCAGAGTGATCTCAACATTTAACTGCAGAAGATAGATTGAAAGTGAATGAGGAGTACAGGAAATGGATTCAAGCATACCCCAACAAACAGCAGAGTGATCCTGATTCAATCTACTTCCATAAACAATTACAATCATAGACATATAATTAATTATAATCATACCTGCACGATGTTATCTCATTCAGCTACAAAGTACATATTTGCAACCTCAATCGTCATTGCAAATTTTCAATGGCTCTTTATATATTGAAATAATATTTATCTACTCCTCACTTACCTCCGGGTATTAGCTTCGTTAGATACTAAAACTTTTTCAAATTAACGGGAAAAGACAAAAAAGGGAAAAAGGGACAATGAACTCCTTTTATATGCAGGACAAAGAGGAAGAATGAAGTAGAAGTAAACCACATAAAAAAGATACTCAATATACTCAAGATATAGTCTAGAAAAGATGCATCCACAGAAAAGGATTCATAAGATTCATGGTGCCAAATGAGTCACAAAAGAAGAAAATGCAGTCCAATGATGATACATATAGCTATATGGAAAGATATTCATATACTTGTGCAAGAGATATATGATATCCCTATGATCTTGGCAGTCAAAGGCTTTGAATTGTCAGAGTCACAATCAGAGGGTAAAGAGTCTTCACATCAAACATACCATTATCAAAAGCTCAGCAACACCCAAATTGTAAAAGCAAGTTAAGACCCTTGAACAATCACATGATCCATTCCATAATGGAGTTGGTATGAAGACAAAAGAAATCAAAAACTCATATGGAACCACAAGAAAACAAATCAAGGGCCTTCACATTGGAAGATATCCAAAACAACAATAAAATTTTAGTTTGAACAGTCAAAGGCCTGCACAGATTTGTATCCTTTGAGATTAATTACGTCAAGGTTGAGTCTACATTCTTTTAACAACTCTTAAATTTGCATATCAAGATGATAACAACACTATATTAGATTCAGGAGAAATAACGTTGCCACAAAAGATTACATATATATGATTTTTTGAATGTACTACTTTATACTAGTAATCAGCATTGGTAAAAATACATACCCGAATTGAAAATCGTAGATGGTGGCAAAGAATAGTTTCTTTAGACTCACGCTTGCACTTGTCCAATTTCTTGTGATGATTCGATCAAGGAAAAAAAAATAGAACTCTGTTAAAATATTTCTTATGATGATAGACAAAATTATTTGTTAATTTAGTTTCTAAATTTTTACTGACAAAAATATTTGTTAATTTACTTTCTAAGGTTGAAGTCATAAATACCTTGAATAAATTATTTTGGCATGAATAGATTACAATCATGATGAAGCCAAAGGATTCTATGCAATTTCATCCCTTTTATCTATGGTCATTTTAGGAAAAATAGAGAATTTAAAGTTCATTCAAGCAGTCACACATATTGACAAACATAAACACAAATTTAGCATACCATTCAATCAACATTACCACAACCAGAACTACTTTTAATTCATAATATATAGGTTTAAATATCATCAAAAATATCTCGTATAACTTGCTTGAAGGCCAAACCAAAGAATCTGGTTTATTGTTCCACTTCACTACCCCAAAAATGAGTGTCTAATTTCATAGGGGGTATTGGTGAAGCCCGTGACTAATACTAAAATTTCACAACTAGAAACTAAGGGCATTTGTGAGGCACATGACTACTATTAATATTACCCAAGTAGATTGAACTAGCAAGTTTCTACCCATTTCTGATAATTCTGTATCATCCACTTCTAGAAAAATTTGACACTTAGCAATGTTTCCCTTCTTTGAAAATCAACATATCGGTCTCAACTTTCAGACTATAATTTAGACTCACATACGTAGACTAAAATGGCTACAATAACTCTATTGGGCCCAAGTGCAAGTAATCAAGAAAATTCAGCCGTGGTTGATCTCACCCTACTAAAAAGGTGGTATCATCCACTAATAGCTATGATGACCATAATTCAACCACAACTAAGATGATCATCTGGGCTATAATTTGGCATGGAGCTCTACTCTTCAATTAGTGGTGGTTACAACCTATCCCACTTTGTGGTGGCTTTAACTTGTTACACTAAAGCCATCTTAAGGAAGGATAATAGCAACTTTAGTGTCATTTTCATCATTAACAATATAGTGAAGACCTAAGTTACCGGTACGTCTAGGTTTTCCCCCAAATCCGGATACGATTCGTCTTGGATTCGGATTCGGATACGATTCATCTTGGATTCGTCTAGGTTGACTTTCACGAAATGAAAATGGGTTATTTAAACCCTAAAACAAAAACAAAAGACGTATTTACGATTTCTCTTCGGCGACGGCAGCAGACAGAAAACGCATTTCGGATTCGTCTTCGGCAACACTTGTCTTCGTTTGTCCTCGGCTTACGACAACGGCTCACATCTCATGGCTCATGGCTCACGACAACGCTCAGGCAACAGCTCACGACAATGCTCAGGGGACGACAGTAGTTTCTTCATTTGTCCAAGTTGAACAAAAATGTTTTAGACAAATGTAGTTTGTGCGAATGGTAATAACCATGACAGAATCCATGGATGCTGTCGCAAACCTTCATCGTTAATAATGGAATATACAAAATAGATTTTTAAAAAGTATTATACATTATCTTAATATATTGTCTTGTAACCTATATATTAGTAGTTATATAATTAGATTACAAATTTAAAATAATATAAATTTTATAAGATATATTTAATATTAATTTATAATTAATATGTTTAATTTTTAATAATGAAATATATAAAATAGTTTATTATAAAATTATTATACATTATATTAGTATATTGTTCGTAAAACTATATCTTAATAGTTATATAATAAAATTATAAGTTTAAAATAATATTAAATTTATAAAGTATATATTTAATATATGTAATTTTTAATATATATAAATATTTTTTTAATTTAGAATTAATATATTTAAATTTTAATATACATATTTATGATTTTTATATGTTTTTTATACCAACGTACCCAAAACGTACCCAACTCCCTCAAATTTTTTTTTACCGTACCCACGTACCCGATTCCGATTCAGATTCCGATTCAGTAACTTAGGTGAAGACCATAAAATAATTGCATTCTAGCTAATGACAGAGGTATGCAGAGTTTCATGAAGACCCTGAGATAAAAGTAAAGACATCGTGCAGATGGATAATTGTCCTAAAGCAGTATCAGACTTTCATTATTTTGAGGAAGATTTTAGAAGCTTATGATTTGTTGAAAAGGCTTTAGAAACTTTCAAGAAAGTGCACTTGGTAGGTGTAAAGCCAAATTTCACAACCTTTGCTAGCATCATCCCTATTCATGCCAAAATGGGAACTCTGAAACAAGGTATGAACATCCATCAAAGCATAAAGGATAGAAGATTTTTTTCATATGTTGCAGTTGCAACTGTTCTGATAGTCATGCTTGCAAAATGTGGAAGAAGACAAGGCACAACGGTATCCCTGAAAGAAATGTGGTCTCAAGGACTGAAATGATTGTAAGATATGCACAAAATGGACTTGTTGAAAAAGTTTAAGAGACTGCCAAGCAAATGCAATTGGCAGGTGTAAAACCAGATTCCACAACCTTTACCAGCGTTCTCCCTACTATTGATTAAATGGGAGCTTTGAAACAGGGTATGTATATCCAACAAACCAATATGGAAGGTGGATTTGAAGGGTATGTATATTCTTTGTTATCATTTGCAAGTTTCATGTACGTATTTTTACAAGTTTCATTTGCTCAGTTGGATCATCTGATTTTCCATATTCTTATTTATTGTTTGAGATTCTAGCTCTCACACCTACAACAACGAAGCCCCTTGATGGCATTTTTAGAGGTTAAGGAAGAAACCCTACCCTCTTCTTCACAATTTCCACTCAGGTATTTGCAGCACAATGGAAGAGTTTATTTTAAAATATTTCAGGTTGAAGGACTCAAATTTGTGAGTAGGATCGGCAAGTTATTTCCAGGTCATATAAAGAATTATTGGAGATAAACCATCACTACAAGTCATAGGAATATAGAAGAATTGTGCACCATAGGAAGGTGACACCACTAGAGGGCAAATTTGGCATCTGTGCAAAACTAATTACTTTGTGCCACCAGCTAGGAGAGAGATCTACAGTTAAGCCGCTCTACATCCACCTGATAACACTTTAGATTTGTCAATGCTTAGCCACAATAATCATACCCTTGTTGGGTGACAAAGGAGGGACTAAGTGACTGTATGCAAGTGACAAGTATTCTAGGCAGTCAAGAAGGGTGCTTAATCATGCCTCAAAAATGTGCCAAGTGCAAAAGATATTTTAGTCAATCAATATCTACTATTAGAAGATGGTGCCATTGGCACAATAGGCTATAACTAATATTGTCTGAAAAAGGTATCAGGATGTATTGAACAATGTATTGAACTTGTCAGGTATGAGATTATATTGGATACATTGTAAAACATTTATTTTTTAGTCATCTTCACCAACAGTTCCAAGATGGTAGTTATGTATTGTTTCAGTCAACTCAGTTTCCATAATGAATAGACAAGTCATAACAACAAATATATATTATTTCAGTTAGTTTCAGTTATTCATTTGATCATAAACAAAGTAGAAAACAAAAATCTAGAAAAGACAGTAATTGATTATTGAGAATATCACATAAAACAAGGATTTAGGTCACTCCAAATTGAGATTTGAGGTGGTTATGGAACTCCCACTGGATACAGTTCCACAATTTCTCGTTTTGGTGACTGCTTCACATTTCCTAGAATCCAAGTAAAAACTAAAAGGAAGGAATTGCAGTCTTGTCCAAAACTAAATTGTTGTTTGCAGTTTTTGTAGAGTTTGGAACAAAATAAGAATAAAGAAAAAGGAAAGAAAGAACTTAGTACTGTTTCTTCAGTATAATAAAATTAAACTTCAAACAAAAAAATGTAATGTTTGACTTTAATTTATCTAAGTTTTCAATTTATTAAAGACTGGCATAAAAAGACAAAAACTTTACAGTACTCATGACTAGAGTGTTCAAGCTACAAAAACTGGAACCTTATGGTGATAAAGGCTCCAAACATTTTCTTCATATTTGGAAAACAATATATAGAAAGAAGTAAAGTGATGGGACTTCCCAAGGACTTGGCTAGACTAACAAAATCTTTGTACGAGGTACACCTGGAACTTTATGGTTACAAAGGCTCCAAACATTTCTTCATATTCTGAAAACAATATATAGAAAGAACTAAAGTGTTGGGACTTGCCAAGGACTAGGCCAGACTACCAAAATCTTTGTCTGAGGCACGCCTGTAACTTTATGGTGACAATGGCTCCAAACATTTCTTCATGTTGTGAAAGAACTGAAGTGTGGCGACTCACCAAGAACATCAATTCAGATAAAGAGGCATTATTTTCTGTTTTTTGGTCACAAACTTAGTCTATAATAGTAGGAAATTGTGCTATAACAGTAACAACCGGCAACAAATTTTGATGAAGTTTTCAATATTAGTTTCTATGCTAAAAGAGTTTTAGTTTGTCACGATTAAGCAGTCAGCTAATGAAAGTAGTGATATTTCACAAACTGAAAAGCTGATATGCTCAACTGAATTACATCATTCATTTACTCGTACGCATATACATAGTACTCAAGAATGACCCCTGCATATGTGGAAAACCTTGGCAAAGAGTTACAAGTCTTCAAGAAAGAGTACCCCTAGAGATAAACTCAAACATCCCACTTTGCAACTATAATTTAGACAAGAATCTAGAAGTCCGACTATAGTGGGCAAGTAGTTCCCATCAAATGGAATGAGCTCATGTGGTGAAACATATGGGTTTAAAAGTATAGACCCAAATTCAAACCCCTGGGTAAAATTATGCAATCCAACATGCCTGATGCTGCATGCACTAGGGGTAAAATTAATATGTGATAGCATAATTAATTAGAAATAGTTGTCTAAGTGAGGTTTATGTTTCGATGGAAAGGAGATTTTTACATTATGCATCTCCCAAAAAATCATCTCATTTATCATGCTAACACCTTAACACCGACTTTGAAATGGAGGTAATGCCAGAAGATAAATGAAGGGAAGTAAAAAGCATGCATGTGCCAAACGACTGATTTTAAATTATGTGCAATTATGGAGTATACCTTGAAGTTGTGAGAAAAAAAACCTATTTCTAAAACCTGCAACTGTATCAACAACATAACATAGAGTATAAAACCAAGAAAGTTCAAATTCATATTCCACATTCATGTAAATCAATTCCCACACGTATGTTAATAATTTCCAATCAAATTGCTACAGTCCTAACCACAACAACTATGACCTCATTTACTGTAGTATACTGACATCAGTTGGTTGCATCCTATATCCTAAAAACTCAAATGAATGCCTTTAGCTATGCTCAGTTTGATAGCCAAAAAAGCTCACTTAGAGATTAAGGTAGTAACCCAGACGAGTATTTGAGAAAGAAGCACACACATTTGAGCCCAGAGCTTCACCACTTCAAAATCAATTTTAAGACCTTTGCTAGACACAAATGAGGCATGCAAAACAGAGTTTTAGTTTTAGAATGCTTATTATTTTATTAAATATAGTATAACATAATTGAACTTACTCTGTAAAAATATTTACATTATCAGTAATCCCAGATCCGAGAAAAAAGAAGCAGTAATGAACAATATCCGTCACTAAAAGGGAAGACAAACTAAGACTCATCGATATTTCATAAATAATATTCATTTTTGCTTAATTTTCAAAGAGGACTGCAATCTATTGATAGATATGGATTCGAAGAACAACATATAAAGGCATGAAATTCAAAATTGGACTCCAAAATATTTTTTAAAAAGAGAGTACTGAACTATAAACAGATATCACCTCATATTCAACAACCTTGTTATGATTAGAATATGCACTTTAAATCATTCCTCTTAGCTACTTTTTAGAATTTTACTTTGAAGATCCCAAAACAACTAACGATGCCTGAGCTTCCACCTGTATCTCCACCTCTAGAGCAATTATTTACTGGGTTTTGGAGAAAACAAAATGGGCCCGCTAGTTAAGCCAGATGAGACTCGCTAGCAATGGGCCGACTCTCTCCTCTTTCCCAAATAGATGTTGATTGAGGTGGGGGGAGATATGAAGAGGGCAACTACCAGTTTTCCTGGGGTAATCTTTTGGGGCACATCAAGGAAATAGGTTTCGTTCAGAGCTCTGTTCAGAGTGCTCTGATTCTTCTGCCTATGCAACGGGATCATCATGCTTGTGTTATGAGATCTCCCTCCACATTACTTGTTGTTTTAAAGTGTCCCGGTAATCGATCACATCGGGACCAACAAATCAATAAGGAATGGTTTATGCCAACGGCTACTTTACAGAAGGATGATCAATGCCACGCTTGAGTTTCAATTGTATGCCTAGCCACCCCCACCCCAGATAATAGTAATAGTTCAGGGCTCCCCCTCGTCCTCCTTATAGATAGGTAGGAGTAGTTGAGTACCTAGTTTCTATTCTATTCTACTAGATTAGTAGTCTGTAGCAAGTGGGGAACGGATCGAAGATTGCTAGATGCTCTACCGGCCCTATTGAATCACTGATAACCCTATTGAATCACCGGTAAATCTGACTATTGAATTGAATCACCAAAGTATGCCCCCAGAAAATCGGGATGGGTAGGGCTCCGGCTCACAAGAAACCTCACTCTAAAGCCTCCACCCTTAACTCCTTTACCCTCAAACCCGACACCTTCTCCCTGTCCCACCACCAGCCATTCTTTCTCCACGATCCCACCCAACCTTCAAACAAGGCAGCAACACCAGGAACCAACCGCATGCAAATTGTTCAAAATAAAACAACCCTTCAGAAGTAAAGGGAGAAATAAAGAACGGCTTGAGATTCCTGAATCTCCAGCAATAATCTATATGGCTAGGAAAAGATGAAAAATAATTCTCCCATTAAGATCTGGTTCATGACCATACTAATGCAGCTATGACAAAGGTTTAAAGACAGGCATAGTAGAACAATAATAGCAGCACAAAGACACCATCACAGACAATGCACTTAAATTGTTTGATAAAAAAACCTCATAGAGATACAGTCTCATGGAACACGATGATAGCAAGGGTTGCAGAAAATGGGTTTTTGGTAGATATTAAAGTTGGAAATTCTCTGGCAGACGCACATGCAAATGTGGAATCATAAGCAACACAACTGAACCACGCTTGCTCTATTGCCTTCCCTGCCTCTACTCCGGTGCTCGCACTTCCCCGTAGCTCCTGCCTCTGCTAGCTGGATGGGAAAATATGGGCGGATTTTGCAGGTTAAATAAAACCCCTCCATTCCATCCCGCAATCCCACCATTAATAATGAACGCCGTGAACGCCTCGCATGAAGCCGCTGCCGTCTGGGGAGCAGAGACATATTGAGCTTAGTGAAGATAGAAGAAAATAAAAGAGAGGGAAAAAACAGTTTTAGAAAAGCGTTTTCCTTATTGTCTTAATTTTAGACAATTAAATAACTTAAAAAAAAAGGTTAAACAAAAAAAGTATATTTACTTTTGTCTTAAATTAATGTCTTTAATACCTCTCTTATGTAGTAGTGACATGATCGAACATCTTCCTACAGGTTGCAATAACAAAAAAAATAAATCAAGCATGGGAAATTCTTCAAACTGCATATCAAGGAATGATGGGAAATTCTTCAAACTGCATATCAAGGAATGATGGTGGTGACAACAACTAAATTATAAATGTTAAGAAGAGACTTTGAGACAATATACATAATTTTTTTAGTTCAATTGACTCATTCTTTGCTCAAATTATTGGATTGAAAAATCAAATTAGATCTCATAGTGAGACTCTCAAATATATTAGAGTAGATGACATTATTTTAAGAAGTTTTCCTACAAGGTTTGAATCAATTATGATAGCAATAGAAGAAACAAAGAATCTCTCACAATTTTTACTAGATGATGTACATTTTCCCCTAATTTAGAGAAATTAAAGAAGAGATTAAATTGACAAGAATAATTACCATGACAAGCCAAAACACTTAGGAAAGGAGGTGAAGAAAAAATATTGGAAGAGAGGAAAGACACCACAAAGGAAGAATGTCGAGAAGAGGGAGGGATAAAATCTATATGGGTACTACTAAGCATGCCAATATGGGTGATACCAAAAAGGTAAAAGAAAAAGGAATTAGAATGGAAGAATGGAAGAATTTAGAACAAATCAATTACTACTTAAATAAAATAGGCGAAATCTTGAAATATTTAGGAAGAATATGCACCCCTCATTCAAAGAAATTAGAGAAGATATTTTAAGTTGATAAGAAGAATTAGCATGACAAGCCAAAACACATAATAAGGGAGGTTAAGATAAAATGTTAGAAGAGAGGAAAAATGCCATAGATGAACAAAGAATGCAGAGACTTGGAGAGGGAGGTAAAACATCAATGTGGGTACAACTAAGCTTGCCAATATGGGTGATGCCATAAAGGTAAAAGGAAAACAAATATAAAGGAATAATTGAAGAGTCCAAAATAAATCAAATACCACTTGAAATGAGTAGGAGAAATTTTGACCGATTTACGAAGAATAGAAGTATATAATTCTACTAGATAAATATGTGATGTAAACACAAAATCCAAATTATAGACTAAAAATAGCATACTAGTGGAAGAAGGGGTATAAGAAACTAAGATTTAAAGTGAGCTAAAAAAGAGGTGAGTGGAAAAAAAACTGCAAAGACTACTTAATTGTCTCAAATTTTTACAATGAGTATGAATAAAATCTCATAATACTTTCTAAAAATGGTTTCGGAGGATGTGTGAATTCCTATTTCATATAGAATGCTTGAGGTAAAAAGAGGTTTTAGAAATCCTTTAACAATCCCTTTAAATTGATGATAGGGTCCTAATTTTACTGAATTAACACCTCATGTTCTTTAGATGGTTGCTAATTTGGTCCTCAAATTTCTTCTTTTTGTTCTCCTATTGGTCATTTAGTTTAATGTAGCAACAAGCATTTCCATGATGAAACTATCGATAATCTCAAGATCATTTACACACAGTTAAGGGTAAGTGATAAACACAAAATACCACTCATTGATGTTTCAAACATGAATATGATCTTTCAAGTGGGAATCAGAGGACAAGACTGAGACCTATGAATGGCTAAGTAGACAAAATTTGATTTACCTCCTACTTTGCTTGTACACGTTTTTTTGCTTCATTTTTTTGTTTTATTTTGGAACATGAATATAAAATATCATTCTATGTAATTTTCAAGATAAGCAATTTACCTGTATTGATGAATTATACAAGGATTGCCATAAATTTCTATGTGTAACAATGAAAATATCATTAAAAGTTGATAGACTGAAACTATCATTGAAAAGTGTTCAAATTACTCTCTAGAAGGATGGAAAGCTTAAAATATTACAACCTTTGGTTTAGTTGCATGGGTGACCAATAATAAAGCAAACCATGGTAAAGCATGCATAGTAATATTAATACAAAGGAATTTAGTATTTGTGGCATAGTATTGGTGGAAGATTAGCACCAACATGGTGTTTGACTTGGTATGGAGTATTGTGAAAGGTAAGAAGAAAGTTGAGTCCCAGGGGGAGATAGATGTTTTGAAGGAGAGGAGATAGATTTATGCTTAAAGCAGTTAGATGTATACATAAATGATCCCCGTTCTATAGAAAAAATATTTTGTGATTGATCTTCTACTCATGCCTTGATTAATTATATACAAAGAATCAATGAATACATTTCCCTACCTACAATGAATTCTATAATTTCTTCTGTAAAGGGAGCTAGTAAGGGGTCACATTGGATACAAGCTATATTAAGCTCCTTGAAATTAATGTGAATTATTATTACCCTTGTTTTCTTTTTTTATACAACCATGAGACTGATACATTCAACATCCTCAACTCATTTGATGATGTTGCAATAAGAATTTTATCTAGTTTATTTTTTACTTTTTTCTTCATGTTTGGATTGAGTCAATAGTCACTTCTTTGTAGTTTTGCCCCTAATTTTAGTTGGATCTTTATGACACTAGTTTCTTCCTTGATGCCTCCATGTTAGTAAATGTTTGAGGAAATAGATATTCATACTATCTTAGTTAAATTAAAATTGCAATGACTTGCTCATCCCAATAATCTCCTATTTTATCCATCTTAGGTTGTTATGAGGATTCTACATATCCCTTTCTTTTATCTTTAAAGATTGATTATAGTGTTTGTCTTTAGATTCAATATAAATTTGTATATCTATTTCACCTTCTTCTACCTAAATGTCTAATTTAGGTTCTTTTTCTTCATCTTCCTAGTTTGTATTGTAACATCTTCTTTCTAAAATTTGGGATTCTTCATCCATCCGTTCAATAAGTTTCCATTTTTCTTCTTCTTTCCTAAGAGGTGGTGTATTTTGTATAGGATGTTGATATGTTTTACTAGTATGAAGATGATACCTTTCATCTAAGTTGTTGCATTCTAAATGTCTCTTCATCCCAAAAAGTTAAGGTATAAATGAAATAATTATGGAGTTAGTGTCAATAACTTGTTTTAGTCCCCCTTTCCTATTTAATGTACCAAGTTTATATTAAAGATATTAAGGTGTAGTTGAATAATTCTATATACAACCTTGTTTGCTATTTCCAATGTCCTTTTTTATTTGTCACATGTATTTGAAGGTGCTCGTTTGGTGTGATGGATCCATTGAACTTTGGTACTATATCACATTCTCCTTTTTCTTGTATGTATCATGTTGTAATTAGGATTCAAAAATCCTACAAACATGGAATATAATCTTTATGCACGTCATCAACCAACATGCAGTGTTTCAAATCAATGTATCCTATAATGCAACCATCCACAAATCTTATTTTGTAAATATTTTATATTTCTTGTAGGTACCCATTTAAGTCACACACTCCAAAAAATTAGGGTAGCTTAATATGTGAACTTTATCTCTAAATATGATATAGTTGTTTTGTTCTCTAGGGGACAATACACATGCTATCTTCTTTTTTATCTTCTGCTATTTGTTCAATACTTCTCCTTTATCTATGAAATCTAGTACAGTATATATTTAACTTGTTTCTGCAACACGTGCACTCTCTTGAACCCATATGCTTTCTAGAAGGTCAACTTGCATTCCTCTTGCATCCATGATGTACCTAATATTTATATTAACTGACTATGTTACAATTATCACTTTTCAATTTAATTTCTCATGGTTACCACAAAAAATCATTCTTAGGGTTTATCATTGATTATCACTTCTTGTGAAAACCCATGCTTACCTTTGTCAAATATAGCATTGACTAACTGTTAGAATCTCTTTTACTCTGGAGTTTCAGACTTCAGAGTCCCCAATGTCCATGATATGAGAAGTTTGGGCTTTGGATTACTAGAAAAACCTTTACGAAATTGAACCTTGAATGCCTAGAGACCAAAAACATGAATTCTAGACTCAATACACTAAAAACATCAAAGTCCTTCAGAACTTAGGGAAATCGGTCCAACCCGTGCTAAAATAGTTGATGAGAAACTTAAACCCTGAACTTCGAATTTCAAAATCATTATGTAAGATTATAAAGCCTTTGGGATTCTAAACTTTGGGGTACTCGGAAAACCCATGCTAAGTTGGACCTTGAATGCCCAATATCCAAAACCCTGAACTCCAAACCCACCATTATAAGTCAAAGTCCTTCAGGATTTTGGGCTTTAAGGAATTAGTCTAATTGTGATGTTTTAAAGCCTTGTGATTCCCAAAACCTCAAACCTCAAAGTTTGAAGTGAAGATTTACTTTGAAATCCCAGATTCCGAATTCACTTAAGAACTTTACACTTAACAAACTTAGGATGCCCAAGCCCTGCATCCCACACTTTAACATTGAAGAGGATCTTACTTCGAGATTCCAAAATCCTGGATATCGGCAAGACTTGTAAACTTCTAAAACTTATATCTTACACATACTTGATCTCTAGTCCCTGAAACTAAACAATGATAGACTTATCACTTCGAGATCTTAGATCTCGGGGTGTCTTGAATCCTGAATCCTGTAAAGCTAAGATTTTCTCAAGTTCTCAAACCCTTAATTTTAGAGCTTTCAAAATCATGAAATCTTAAAATTGAGCATCTTTTACAAATAAATAGGTTTTAAGATAGATTAAGTGGTTTTCTTAGGGATGCTTAATGATTGTAATTATAGTTTAACCCTTGCAAGTGAACATAGACTAAAGAAAGCACCTAAAACCATGAAGTACCTATATTAGGTCAGAAGCTTGGTCAAAAATTCCCGAAAAACTTGCTTTTTATGATTACACTGGGAATAATCCAGCTAAAGGGGGGTTATTCAGGGCGGGTGCAATGGACAATGGAGATGGAATTGCTGTTGGTTGGTTAGGACACCCTATTTTCAAAGATAAAAATGGACATGAGCTTTTTGTACATCGTATGCCTACCTTTTTCGAAACATTTCCAGTCGTTCTAGTAGATGAAGAAGGAATTGTGAAAGCCGATGTTCCTTTTAGGAGAGCAGAATCAAAATATAGTGTTGAACAAGTAGGTGTAACTGTTGAGTTCTATGGTGGTGAACTTGATGGAGTTAGTTTTGGTGATCCTGCTATAGTCAAAAAATATGCTAGACGCGCACAATTAGGTGAAATTTTTGAGTTAGATCGTGCTACTTTGAAATCGGATGGTGTTTTTCGGAGTAGCCCAAGGGGTTGGTTTACTTTTGGGCATGCTACATTTGCTCTTCTTTTCTTTTTTGGACATATTTGGCATGGTGCTAGAACTCTATTCAGAGATGTTTTTGCCGGTATTGATCCGGATTTGGATGCTCAAGTAGAATTTGGGGCATTCCAAAAACTGGGAGATCCAACTACTAAAAGACAAGTGGTATAATATGGTATTGCTCCGTTCGTTAATGCAATAGTGAGAAATGGCATCTCAGGAATCAAAATCTTTTGATTCCACTTTTTTTATGGAAAATGTTGTAATTAGTACGAAAGCTATCTCTATTAATTATAAACTACGATCGAATCTATGGAAGCATTGGTTTATACATTCCTTTTGGTTTCGACCTTAGGGATAATTTTTTTCGCTATTTTCTTCCGAGAACCCCCCAAAGTTCCGGATAGAGGGGGGAAATAATTTTCTATTTTTCTAATCCTCCTTCTTACTTATAATAAAAAAAAGAGAAAATGACCTTCCCGATCGGGAAGGTCATTTTTTTTCAACTAGTCCTCGTGCTCTTCAAAAGGATCTCGAAGTTGTTCAGAAGGTTGCCCAAAGGCGGTGTATAGGGCATAACCAGTAAAGCTAACAAGTAAACAAGATATGGAGATAGCGACTAAGGTTGCAGTTTCCATTGGTAGGTAATCCTATGTATGTATATATACATAATAGTATACAAAGTTAATTAGATCTCAACCAATACTATTGTTTTTATGGCTACACAGACCATTGATGATACTTCCAAAACCGGACCAATACGAACTACTGTAGGAGATTATTTAAAACCACTTAATACAGAATCCGGTAAAGTTGCTCCCGGATGGAGAACTACTCCTTTTATGGGCATTGCAATGGCCCTATTTGCAGTATTCTTATGTATTATCTTGGAGATTTATAATTCTTCCATTTTATTAGACGGAATTCAAGTTAGTTGGGTCTAGAAAAACTAGAGGATCCACCCGGATCCCAAGTTCATCCAAAAGAAAAAGAACTAAGGAAGGCAAAATTTTGAATAGCTTTCATTTTTAGGTTATTACGTTCTGGTAGTTTGATCGTGTAATTACTTTTATCTAAGGATTTTTGGAATTATGGGTGTGCGACTTGTTAAAATTGATCTCTATTCTAGTACAGAAAACCGATCTGTTGTCTTTATAAAATAAAGATGGTCCTCCTATCTCGTTAGATATTGCTCTAATAGTTAATATCCGGAGCACGAGGTATATAATATATTCAAGAAAATCTGAACTATGGTTTATGCCTGTTTTTAAGACCTCGTGACCAAGCTTCTCATCAATAATTTGAAAGAACTATACTAATGCTGACTAAAGAATGAGATAGTATTCCAGTTTTTATTTTTATTAGTTAGTATATTTCATTAAGTGAGTAACAATGAAATGGGAAGGTTATAACCCATAAAACCTTCCGAGTATTCAAAAAATCATCGGGGCGAAATGAAAATCTGAGGTTTAGATTTATTCATCTATTGAGATCTCGACAAGATAATTCCTATTGATCGTCCATACTAGTTGTTCTCTAGGTGATTTATACCACGAATAGGATAAAAGATCGTTCAAAAGGCCTATAGCGATTTATTTTGCATAAGAATGAGCCAACTTGAAATTTGAGCATTATCACTATGAAGTTTTTTTCCTTCTTATTGTAGGAAAGGATGGATTATTCTCAATCCTCTTCCTTCATACAAAGAATCAACTAACCTTGTTAAAATTTGAGAATGAAGTATAGTGGGTGACCAACACAAAAATAAGACATATTGATATGGAGGCAATGAGGATGTTAGTGTAGGATTTGGAAACCACCAATCCTTACAAGAAGATAGAAAGATTTGGATCGACCCATGGAGCTATTTTTCCTTAGGCCATGCAGTTTCTTGAGCTCATTACATGACAATAGCACAACATTATGATCCAACCACTAGATAGTGCACTAATGATAGAGGGAATATGGTTGTGGACTTATCCCCCAGAATGGTTGTTCAAACATTTTAAATCCCACAATATGAACCAATGTTAGTGATTAATGAAGAAAAACATATCTATCTAAATATGCCAAAAATGAGGATAAACATAAGGAGTCTTTGACCAAGACTTGGCTAAAGAATCCTATGAAGTTATGAAACAATGTCACTAATAAATTCACAAAATATGTTTCAAAGATGTTGTGACAGACATAGTTATAATGCTCAGCAAGCATTTGGCAAAGAAGATTCTAGGCATTAAACCTTGTGGATGTACTCAAATCCCTAATGCTTAATACATACTCGAGCCATAAACTCACATTAGAATATTTCTAGGTCAAGATACAAGGTATCTTTAAGGCTAGGAAGAGAAGGTATTGTAGATTGGCAACCTTCCAAATGGAAGATTTTAGTGTGAAGGAGGACATTCTAGAGAATTTTTCAGATGACGAAGAGATCCTTGATCATATCTACAAAGAACATAGGGTATCTCAAAGGCCCCTTTCTCCAATCAGATGGTTAGAAAGGGAAGACACATTTTAATGTGGTGTCAACTAAGGTGGTACACAGAAGCCTCCAATGGATAAATATTAGGTTTTGAAAGTCCCAAGCAAAAAGAAAAGTAAGGAGAAGCTAACTAACAACCCACAATCCAAGGTAACAAAGGAGTATAGCCAAAAGAAGGATAAGAGAAAGTAGGGACAATCAAGTGTCGAGGAAGCTCCTATGAGCCCTAAAGAAGCTACAAGTTTACAACAATAATTAAGTGAGAAGATGCAAAGGTGCCAATACCTAAAGAAAGCAACAAAAGTAGGAGTCGCAACAACATTGGCAATAGTAGCTCAAGCAGCTATGACACCTCCACGACTAGCCATAGGCCTAGTCCCAAGTGAGGAAGCATAAGAAGAGGGAGAAGGAGCAAGTACCGTTGTTGCTTCATCTCAAATCCAACCACCTTCTATATAATTAGAGTGAGTGGAAGTCTGTGAAGTTGATGATGATGAGGAGACAGTGTCAGATGATGAAGTTACAATAAGTTAAGTTGTCAAGGATAGCAGGCCTAAGGCTCCTCCCTTGCAAGTATTAAAAGAGACATCATCTTCTAAGGGCCTAGTAGTGGTGGAGAAAGTGCAAGTCCAAAATGATCCACCTAGTTCAATTGGAGGAGTAATAGATATTCACAAGCTCTGATCATCCCTCAATAAAACAAAGTTAGGATCATGGAGGATAAGACATGGAAATTGACCAAAATAATCCTATAATGGTTCTTACTGCAAAATTTCAAGATAACTTGATCAGAGCAACAAAAGAGAAAGAAAGGAAGAAGAGAGAAGAACTTGAGAAAAATGCAAGAACAAGAAGAGGATCTTTATAGACCACTTCCAATAAATTATCCTCCAAGGCTACAACCAGAGGTAATAGAGCAATAACCATCAACACAAAGGCAAGAAAAGCTCTCATCACAAGAGGATCATCATCTGAAGGTCATACCAATCCAGATGTTTTGCATTCTAGTTGCAATTCAATTTTTAGAATAAGAAGAAGACAATTCTGAAAAGAGTGAGTCTACGAGAGATGATCATTGGGGTTGAGACACTGAGGAAATAGAAGAGAGAAGAACTCTCTACCCACCCCCCTATGCGGAGTGGGTGGGAGGTTATTGATGTGGGTTGGGTGGGTTGAGAAATGAACAAGGGGAGATAGTAGTAGACATCACATCTCCCTTGGCTAATAAAGATGATAGTGAAATGACTCCCTTAGATTAATTAATTATATTAGAAGAATATCTAAACCTAGATTTTAACTATAAATTATATATTAATTATTTCAAAGAAATACTGAAATTTATATGATAAATTAAATTCTTAAAACAAAGATTAAATTAAAATGCATATTAAACTCTTGAACAAATTCATATCACATTTTAAGTACTCATTAAAAAAACTAAAATATTTAGATAGATTAGTAAATATCTTCAAGCTTATAGGACTTTAATTTTATAAATAAATCATGAATATTGTGATGGCCTACAATCCTTAATACATTAGAAGTAAAATTATTTTTATTTGAGGCTAATCTCTATAAAAAAATAACATCATGAAAAAATTAGGTTTTGGTTGGACTTTTTTTTTTTGTATATCAATAATGAAAAACCGATAATGAAGATTGAGCATCTGAAAATTTTTCAAAAATCTATCATGTTTTATTTTGTATGGAGTATAGCCACATCATAAATAAATTTTATTTTTTACCTATTGGACTATTGGACTATTGGACAGTACAGAAATTACAGTAAAAAAATAATGACGAAAACCACGAGAAACTGAAATATGAAATCTTTAAAAAATTAATAAAAAAACAATATATAAGAATTCTTTAAGGCCGGCCCGAACATCATCTTGAGGAATATGTTTTATCCGTAGAGCATATACCTACGTTACTCTGTTTGTCAATTTGTAATTTAATAATATATTATTATTATTTTTTTTAATAATCTCCCAGGTGATGAAACCAAGAAATGGAGCTAGGCAGATTCGACCTTGCGATCTGCTGAGATTGAGCAGACGGCTACATAATTTTCTCTATATATTGGACAGCAAGAAGTTATTGTGGAAAGAGTAAAAATGGAAGTTGAGGACGAAATAGCAGGGATGTTCACGCTCTACAAAGATGGCTCTGTGCTGCGACCTGCACATCCCACCACGCCTGCATCTTCACATTTCACAGACGGCGTTGCATCCAAGGACGTCGTTATAAATCCGGAAACCGGTGTCTGGGCTCGCATATTTAAACCCGAAACCGCTTCAGAAAAATCGCCACTGCTGATCTATTTTCATGGTGGAGGATTCGCGGATTTTTCCACAGCCTGGGTGGAATACCACAACTTTTTTCACAATTTGTGTAAAACCGCTGGCATAATGATATTGTCGGCGGATTACAGGCTGGCACCGGAGCACCGGCTGCCGACGGCCTACGATGACTGTACGGAGACCGTGGAATGGGTCGCAAAGCATGCCGCCGGTAGGGCAGAGATGCCGGAGGAGTGGCTGTCGCCGTCCGTCGTTGATTTTTCCCGGTGTGTTTTGGCCGGAGAGAGCGCTGGAGGGAATATCGCTTACCACGTGGGACTGCGAATTGGTGACCTGGACTTGAGGCCGTTAATGGTGAAGGGAGTGGTTGCTATTCACCCCTTCTTTGGGGGTGAGGAATTGGTAGAGTCGGAGAAAGGGGAAGAGATGATGAGGTTCGTAGAGATCTGCAAATTCACTTGGCGTGTGGCTCTTCCGGTGGGGTCCAGCAGAGATCATCGTTTCAGTAATCCGGCGGTTTTACCCCTCGAGCCTGGTTTGAAATTACCGCCGGTTTTGGTCGCCGTCGGAGGAAAAGATGAACTTAAAGAAAGAGGAGTGATGTTTTATGAATATTTGAGAAGTTGTGGAAAGGAGGCGGAATTGATGGTGGAGGAAGGTGGAGTCCATGCTTTTCACATTTTCATTCCTGAATTTGAAGGCACTCTGCGTCTTATACAGCGTATATCAGACTTTGTTAATATGTGCTGAACATTTTTAAAATTACTCTTTCCGACTGTGATTTCCTTTTATTATGAGTAGATAGATGTATAGGGAGCACAAGGGCAGCCCAGAAATTTCAATCCGACCATGCATCTCAAATAAAATTTTGTTGACAGTTCTAAATTTGTCTTTAGAGTCATTTTAATTGGATACAATTAATATTATTAATGAGATTAAGTAGTTAATTTGATCAAGAGTGAGAGGAGTTGTAGTTCATGTTAATATAACAATTGGACATAAGGGCTGCCTTATTAGTCTTGTAAGGTTTCCATCCTTTTTGATGTTGGATTTCCTAGTCTAGATTTTGATCAACAGGGTATTGTTTTGTTCCACTTTACTTCCTTAAACAATGCAAAAGGTCGTCAACTCTTAGGTTGTCTTCATACTTGATATGGATGTCAAAAAAAATTGTGCATTCCATGATGTAGTGTGATTTTATCTCCATCATCTCCCTTTGTGCAAAATAGGTATGTTTTCATTGTCTACTCTTTAGGTTCTGTTCGTCAATTGATCTCACAAAGATGATGCAAGTTAGATCTTAACTATGTCATCAATAATTTTGCCTATGTGGAGTTAGACTCTTTGATATAGTATGATTTCTTTTCCATAACTTGCATTGTCTACATGATTATCTTGAAGGTTTTTCTCCATGTTTTTGTTTTCTATCATTAATGTTGAACACTTTGACATTAGGCTTTGACTGCATAGGTGGCTGGTGTGGGCCCATACCTTCTCCCAAATCTGTTCCATCTAGTCCCTTTTAGCACCGTTAATGTTTGAATTCGAGCTTTATTCCCGCCTAATGATTCCCATTTATGTCGCCGCTGTCATGAAATGGTCAAGGATTTTTATAGCCCAGCACAACATGACCCGATAATTATCAAATATCATAGTTGGAACGCTATGGTAGAGATTCAATCAAAATGTGGAAGCATAGACAAGGTACGTGAACGGTTTTACCGAATGCCTTGAAGAAATATGGTCTCACGGAATGCTGTGATTGCAGGGTATGGAGAAGATCCATTTCTTGAAAAGGATTTAGACAATTTCAACCAAATGAGATGGGCAGGTGTAAAGCCAGACATCGCAAACTGCGGCAGCTTCCTCTCAGCCTCTGCGAAAATGGGAGCTTTGGAACAGGGGATGGACATCCATCACAAGAATTTATTCAAATCTTATAGCTGCAACTGTCTTGACTGGCCTTTTAAATATCCGTGCAAAATGTTTAAGCATAGACAAGGGACATGAACTGATTGACAGAAGGCCATGATTGCAGGATATGCAAAATCTAAAAGCATAGGAAAGCACCTGAACTGTTTGACAAAATGCCTCAGAGAAATATCTTCTCATGGAATGCCCTGAATGGGATACTAACAAAAGATTTCATTTGTATCCACCAAGTTCTATAAAAGATTGCATTGGACAAGCCATGGGCAGATAGTTTTTGAGCTTATCAATAGCTTTACAATACTTTGCAATTTGAAAGAAACCCTTGAAACAACATTGTATTATCCACATTTCTAAATGAGACCATGGATACCCACTTGCTCCATTTCTTATTGTGCAAAACAAACACTCTCCCATGTTCTTCCATCATGACCTACCTAATAGTTCTAAAAGACATTTTTTGTTCATTTGTAAATAACAATGCAAGTTCTCTTTCTTACCAGTCAAGCCAGTTATTAGTAACTTAAATTACTATTTTGTAACAATCAAGCAACATTATAGTTCGAATTTTGCTCAGAAACTAAATTGAACCTTTTCTTGTGGGGTTTCCACAACCTCAATTTAATTTTCTTACAAATCCTCCATTAAAAATCTTGGAGAATGAGATGATAACAAAAACACAAATTAATTAAATTACAAGGCTTCCAAAAGCAACAATTTAAATGCATCTTGAGTAAACAAAAATATTCCACCCATGCTTCTCATGCCACTACTACTTATACTTTTAAATCTTCAATATATTAGTGAAGCAATTTTATCAACTTAAGAAGAAAATTGATGCTATCTCTCCAATTTTGACTCGATTACATTAAATAGATGTTTCTTATGAAGAAAAGGATTGAAATTATTAACTATAGTCAATGGACCCTTGAACTTTTGGCGAAGTCGAATGGTTCTTAATGAACCCATCAAGGATCAAGTCTTGTTAAGTGCATGGCTCCAACATCTTGAAATAGGATGAGGTCGAGATTGTGCCTCGAGTGAATTTGGATACCCCTTAGTCCTTGGCTCTTATGATAACTCTTGTTCTCTACCAATAAAGAAAAAGGAAGACAATTTCATTCTTCAATATATATGAAACAAGAGAAATTATCATCTTTATTATCCAAAGAAGAATAAGAAAGCAACTTTTAACAACCTCAATGCTAATTGATTTGATGACACTACTTTATGGATCAAATAGTTTTTAAGGATAATTATAATCTCATCATTTCCTTTAATATTGGTGTTGTGTTGATTTTTGATTCCTTAGGCTTGCCTAATTCTTTTATGTATCATTTCATTAAAAAAATTGTGAGATATTCTATCTATTATTTTTTCTATAATGAATTTTTGATTTATAATGCATACAAAAGATTGGTTTAACCTAACTTCCTATAAACTAATTATAGCTAGCTATATTAAATTATACATTTGATTAGCATTTGGACAAATCTCTCCTTATACACACCCTTGCATAAATCCTTGAATCTCCCTACACAATTAACTCATCTAAGATTTCAATTTTTTAAAGTGAAATGTCAATCTACTCCAAGATTGTGTATTACCACTATTCTTGAAGAAGACTATAAATTCTAAATATATTGAAATTTATTGGATTTTAAGATCTAATAAATCAAAACAATTGACAATTTTCAAGAAGGGGCCTACACCATTTGACATCCTTGGTCAACCATTAAGGGCATTTTCTATTTCCATTTTATTACAAAATTCTACTAGAAAGAATCCTCTTGAGAGGAATTTCAGTGTATAGGATTCTCCTATTTGATTTCAATTTAATTTTTCATTTTCCTTTTCCAGGATAGGAGCCAATAAAATTTATAATTTGAGCAAACTAAATGAAAGATGAATTTCATTCTCTAGTCAAGAGCAAACCAAGTGAAAGATGAATTTCATTCTCTAGGCTCAAATTATTAGATGAGGATCTTGATTGATGGAATAGAATTATTATTAATCGTCCCTAGCCTCACTTGCTCCTCTTAACGTTGATTTCCTTTCTTGAAAGGTGAAATATTCATTAGTCTATTTTAAGAACTATTTTCATGGACATTATTAAAAAAATATTTTGTTGAGATATGATTGATTATTAAAAAAAATGACATTCTTTTCTTTCCTTTTTGCCACTCATGATATTCATGTATTCTTTTTGTATAAGTGTACTTCTTCCTTTGGAGCTGTTCAAATTAGAAAGATTCTTCTTGCCTTTTTGTGCACATTTTCTTGGAATTTTTCCTAACCATTTCTAGTTTATTTGTCAATTAAACTTTTCATCAAATTCATGGTGATTATGCTAATGATTTACCAAACCCTCAAAATTGGTTCATAATTTGTTTCTCCAATTCACTCACATGTGGTTTCTCATTATTTCTTATGGAATATTTAAATTATTTGTATAGTTAAATGGATATCTTAAGAACTCATTACATATTAACATGTTATAGTCACTATAATTGATCACTATTATTATTTATAAGTTTATAGAGCCATTTTTCATCAACTTAGAGACAATCTATAATTGGTTATAGAGCTTACTATGAATATTTTCATAATAAATATGCCCTCAATCATAAACCCAATTAAATCAAAGTTGCACGCATTATGTTTCTATCATCCTTATATTTATGCTTCATTAAACTAGTTTATTAAATAGTTCAATATAGTGCATAATTAAGGATGAGTAGGCTCTGTAAATCTAATTAAAATAAACTCGCATGCCTTAGGGATTTATTATCTTTAATTTGACATGTGATGTGACCAATAAAATTATTTGTTTAACCAAGTGTTCAATTGCAACAAACCCTTTATATGAGTAAGGGAATTTGTTATGTTTTATGAATTAGTATGTTAAAAATGTATAATATCTTAATTGTTATCATTTAAGGAACTAGAGTTACATCAACTAAAACATGATTTAAAATTAAGGACATTCAACTAGGTGAAATCCAAATACCGTGACACATCATGATAAAGGAAATGAATAGCACTAGCCTTTGGTCTAGCTTTTAAACTTGAAGCACATAAAAGTGACATAAATTTTTAATGCATTTTATGTTTTTATTTAAATTATATTTCAAAAATTTACATTTTTCTTTAATAATTAAAAAATTTCAAAAAGGGATACCATCTAAAGATATATTATGTTCTCTAGAGCATCATATTTATTTATTTATTTTAAAAATAATATATATATATATATATATATATATATATATATATATATATATATATATATATATATATATATATATAAATATAATTTAAAGTTCAACGCCTTATCTGTGCTTCCACAGATTGCATACGTTTGCCAGAGCATTTCCAACCGTGCCAGCTCACCACAGAGCTCCCATTTCTGTACAAGCTGGAGGAATGGTAGGAAATAAAAGTTGCCTAGAGGCTATCAGCAAACACGTACTAAATTCACTATACTTACTGCGCTAGAGAAATTTTAGAATTTGAATGCTAACGGAAACGGGACAAATGGCAATAGAATGCACTTACCTTCTAAAACTATGTTCTTTTGTGGTCAAATTATTTTCCTAACTATGGAGAAGATCAAAATTATTATGAATGCACTTGGTTATATCAATTTTGTTTTTAAATGGATCATGGATTTTAACATTGAGCTTTTTTTTGTTCTAAATAACTATCATGACTATGTATTAAGTCCTTTATAGTTTATCTATTATGTGTGTGCATTTATTTTCATCACCATGAATGTAAAAGGGGTTAAATTTATTGATTTGTTTATATGTTATACATTTCAATCAATAAAATTTGTTGCCCCAAAGTTGATTTATAATTTGGCATTGTACATGTTTTGTAAGCAATTAATCATGATAGAGAAGATCCTAATGAGGTTGATGATGTTGTAGAGAATTTAGTAACAACACATTGTAATGGTGAAACTAGCATATACCCATATCTTTCCCAATTTATTTGTGTATCTGCTTTGATATGAATGTATTAATTTACAATAACATTTTGAGAAATGGCATACTCTTGTACTATGTTTTTCTCATAGTATTATCCCTATCCATCTTCATTTCACCCATATTTGGAAGTTAATCCCCATTTATTCACTACCTAACTATCCCTAATTCATCTACATTGGAGTTGATTTCCACACATTCACTCCCTACCTCATAACTACTACTATATATCCTCATGAATCACTTCCATGGGGCTTGAGATTGATCCCAATGATTCTTGGCTTGAAATTATTTAAAGAAAAAACTTTAGATAAAAAATTTAATATCACTAAAGAGTTGAAACACCCTAAGTAGAAAAAAATGTACAATCAAAATGGTGGGGACGGTATCATCTTTTTGTCTCCTTGTAACTATGAAAATACAAAATTTATTTTCAATGATATCCTTTCTCTAATCCCCTTTTGTGCAATGAGGATATTCTACAACCATAATACCATCATAAATTCATTGTAAGACTATACCTATATCAAACTCAAAACTAATATATGTAATCAAAATAAGATTTTTTAGAATTGTGCTAAATGCTACCAATGTCAACTACACAATATAAGACAAGCATACAACAATTATTTATTCCAATGATTATAAAGAAATGATACAATTTGGGTTAATAAATCTACAATTAAAAAATATATTCTAAAATACAATAGGACTTGGATTAGGTGCCTTGTTTTGGGAATTGATGAAGAATAATATTTGATGTCACATAGAAACTACTAATCCAAAATACAAAGAATATATGCCCTTGTTATGCTTACTGTAGTCACATAAATCTGTCCATTTTAATTAAATGAATATTTGCTATTTATTAATTCATTAAACCAAATTCATAATCAATTAAATGAATAAATATTATTTATTTAATTTAATCCCCTTTCTTATTTTAAATAAATAATTAAAAACATTTATTTAAGTCATCCCCCCCCCCACTTGCATTTTCCTACAAATGCAAGTTGCAACCACAAGTTGAAATAAATTAATTTTATTTTAATTGAAATCCTATTTTCCCTCACCCACCAAATCCACTTGCACTCCTAAAAACCCCTTCTAGATTCTTCTAACCCCTTCCTATTTAGCCTAATCCATCCCCTAATTATTGTCACCTTCCTAAGCAACTTGGAGTCACTTCTCAAAGACTTCAAAGTCTTTGAAAAGTATTAAATGCTTTGCGTGTTCAACAATTTAATCTCTAAAAGTCTTCCAAACAACTTATGGCTCTTACATGACCATTTATGGTTAACCCCTAACTCAACCCTCATGTGACCCATGTGTCTCCTCAAGCATTTATTGCTTTGACCATGGTTATCCCTTTAACCTTTGCACAAGAGTTTATCCATTGGATAAAAGCATTATTCTTTGAATAATGAATTTATTCACTCAACCCAACCTTGACCTTAACTCCCAAGTTAACTCTCAGGTCATGTCAAGCATTTAATGCTTATTCCCTCTCCTCTCAACCCCTCTCATGTTGACACTTGTCATCCTGGGATTGGGTTGAAAGTGCTCACATGGATTGAATATCATTCAATCCTGACCCTTGTTGAGATTCCTCAATCTCAACCATCCATTGCTCCATTTTTCCTATAAACAGAGCTCACATTCCTCATTTTCAAATCCTCAAGCATTTAGCATTCCATATTGGGTTGCTTTGGGTCATATTGTGTCCTAGGGGGTCCTATGGTGTCCCAAGACACCACATGACCCCTATGGACACCATACGACCCCTAACGACACCATAGGACCCCTTAAGACACTAAATGAAGTCGATAGGGGTCATATTGTGTCCTACGGGGTCGTAGGACACAATATGACCCCTATCGACTTGATTTGGTGTCTTAAGGGGTCCTATGGTGTCGTTAGGGGTCGTATGGTGTCCATAGGGGTCATATGGTGTCCCATGAACCCTTATGACCTCTTAGGACACCATATGACCCCTAATGACACCATACTGGGTCTCTTTGGGTCATATTATAGGGAAAAGGGGTCATATTGTGTAATAAGGGGTCCTATGGTGTCCCAAGACACCATATGACCCCTATGGACACCGTATGACCCCTAACGACACCATAGGACCCCTTAAGACACCAAATCATGTCGTTAGGGGTCATATTGTGTCTTACGGGGTCGTAGGACACAATATGACCCCTAACAACATGATTTAGTGTCTTAACGGGTCCTATGGTGTCGTTAGGGGTCGTATGGTGTCCATAGGGGTCATATGGTGTCCCATGAACCATTATGACCTCTTAGGACACCATATGACCCCTAAAGACACCATATTGGGTTGTTTTGGGTCATATTATAGGGAAAAGGGGTCATATTGTGTCATAAGGGGTCCTATGGTATCCCAAGACACCATATGACCCCTATGGACACCGTATGACCCCTATCAACACCATAGGACCCCTTAAGACACCAAATCATGTCGTTAGGGGTCATATTGTGTCTTACAGGGTCGTAGGACACAATATGACCCCTAACGACATGATTTAGTGTCTTAAGGGATCCTATGGTGTCGTTAGGGGTCGTATGGTGTCCATAGGGGTCATATGGTGTCCCATGAACCCTTATGACCTCTTAGGACACCATATGACCCCTAATGACACCATACTGGGTCGCTTTGGGTCATATTGTAGGGAAAAGGGGTCATATTGTGTCATAAGGGGTCCTATGGTGTCCCAAGACACCATACGACCCCTATGGAAACCATATGACCCCTAATGACACCATAGGACCCCTTAAGACACCAAATCATGTCATTAGGGGTCATATTGTGTTTTACGGGGTCGTAGGACACAATATGACCCCTAACGACATGATTTAGTGTCTTAAGGGGTTCTATGGTGTCATTAGAGGTCGTATGGTGTCCATAGGGGTCATATGGTGTCCCATGAACCCTTATGACCTCTTAGGACACCATATGACCCCTAATGACACCATATTGTGTCGCTTTGGGTCATATTGTGGGTAAAAGGGGTCATATTGTGTCCTAAGGGGTCCTATGGTGTCCCAAGACACCATATGACCCATATGGACACCATACGACTCCTAACGACACCATAGGACCCCTTAAGACACCAAATCATGTCGTTAGGGGTCATATTGTGTCTTACGGGGTCATAGGACACAATATGACCCCTAACGACATGATTTAGTGTCTTAAGGGGTCCTATGATGTTGTTAGGGGTTGTATGGTGTCCATAGGGGTTATATGGTGTCCCATGAACCCTTATGACCTCTTAGGACACCATATGACCCCTAATGACACCATATTGGGTCGCTTTGGGTCATATTGTGTCCTAAGGGGTCCTATGGTGTCCCAAGACACCATAGGACCCCTACGGACACCATATGACCCCTAACAACACCATAGGACCCCTTAAGACACCAAATCATGTCGTTAGGGGTCATAGGGGTCTCTCTCTCTCTCTCTCTCTCTCTCTCTCTCTCTCTCCTTCTCTCTCTCTCTCTCTCTCTCTCTCTCTCTCTCTCTCTCTCTCTCTCTCTCTCTCTCTCTCTCTCTCTCTCTCTCTCTCTCTCTCTCTCTCTCTCTCTCTCTCTCTCTCTCTCTCTCTCTCTCTCTCTCTCTCTCTCTCTCTCTCTCTCTTCTCTCTCTCTCTAAAATATGACTAATAAAATCCGATATTTGATTTAATCGGATATCGGATTTCTGCAATGTGGCAGATTACTAAATAAATGGCGGCAATGGGAATTTTTTTGGGGACCACAAAGTTTTGTATTAAAATCGGATATCGGATAAAATCCGATTTTATCCGATATTCGATTTTTGTACAATAGACCGATAAAAAAAGGGTTTGTGGGCCATTCTGTAGATTCCAACAGCCCACAATCTGCATATATTCTGTTTTCTATCGAGGGTCACGAGTTTTCAGATAGCTAGAGACAAATTTATGCTTTTGGGAGATTCTTAAAGTGAATACTTACATTGTCAATCACGAAGGAGCATGTGTGGAGGGAAATGGGGAGTAGTAGTCATCGAAAGTCTAAATGCAAAAGAAAACTTTCAAATGACCAAATTGAAGTGTATAGAGAAAGAGATAGAGAATGTCATAGGAGGAGAAGACAATGTATGTTAAATATTGCTAATGCTACTTCAACTGAAGAGGAAATTGAATTTGAAAATGTGCCACAAGTTATTGAAAATGAAAATGTAGATTTTGAAAGTGAAAATATTGAAAATTTTGAAAATGTTGAAAGTGATAATGAAAATGCTCAACATGTGGAAAATTTTGACATAGGAGGTGAAAATGTGGAAAACTTTAACGTTGAAGGTGGAATTGATCAACCAAGTGAACCATATGTAACACCTAATTACTTTAGAAGTGAAGACCCTCTCATGGATGAAAGACAAATTCCAAATCCAAGACCTTCAAGAACCCCAAAATGGTTATTTGAAATCGATGAGAACATTATTGAGAATCTTGAAGGCAAGAGAACAACAAGAACCATTCAGTTGTGGGCTACACAACTTTTCAACCAAAATTTTAGCAATAAGACATTGATCGGGCAATGCCAACTCTTTGTTCAATTGCTAAAGATGATAAAGATGAGACCATTGCTAAACAAATTGAAGATTCGTATGAACAAGAAGATGGAGAGAAATTCTATTATTGCAAAAAATCTATTTGACGCTCTCAATTCTATTGGAAAGAATACCAAAGAAAGAGATAAGAGAGCCGCTCAAAGAGTGATTACAACCTCCTTAGTAAGCCATCAATTGAGGAAGGCTCGTCAAATGAGACAAACTTGTGTTGATTTCAACATAAACCGTAAAACTTTGGATAGAGCACTTGCACGAAGACAAAGACTTGACAATCCACTTCAACAAGATACATGGGCATTTGGTGGGAGGCTTCCACGTGTTGATAGAAAGTTGACTGACAATGTTAAGGAAGAGATTCAACAATTTTGGCACTCTAATTCTAGAGTGTCACCCAATGTAAAGGATGTTTTGAAATTAAGAATCGACAACCAAGACCGCACACCGCATCCCAAACATTTCTTGGAATCAAGCCAAACAATGTTGTACAAAATGTTTTGTGAATTACATCCAACTTTGCAAATATCACAAAGGGCCTTTGAATCTTTGAAACCATTTTATTGTGTTCCTCTTAAGATTCGCAATACCTATTGTTGCAAGTACCATGTGGAGTTTTCAATGTACCATGAACTTTTATGTCATATTCATTTTACGATGCATACTAATGAGATGTTGCAGGAGTCTGGTGCAATGCTATTTCCAAGATCATCAAGAGACTTGCAAGATCTATTTTTATGCCCTAGAGATGATGGGTGCTATTTCTATAGAAATGATTGTTTGAATGAGAAGTGCTCAAAATGTGGTGGGTTGTCAAAGTTTGTTTCATGTTTTCATGAGGGCAGCGAACACGAGTTTGGAAATAATTATGTTGAGAAAAAAAGATACAAGACAATGAAATATACTTTGAAGAGTGGAGGTGAAGGTTCTAGATGTGAATTAGTCTCAAGAGAAGTGAGTATTGCTGATTTTATTTTGGATTTTAAGGAAAATATTTTCTACAAGTATGCAAGGCACACCCATAGGTCTCAGTGGTTGGATCAACAGTTCAGGATGTGTAAGAACTCTTTCCCGATTGGCACTATTGTATCGGTGGTTGATTTTGCAGAGAACTATACATTGCAACCACAGAATGAGGTACAGTCTCAGTACTACAATTCAATCCAGATTGCTATTTTTGTTCACATTACATATAGACATGCTCATGATAGTACAGAAGAGGACAGGAAGATAATCAGGGAGTATCATTTTTATATGAGTGATGATAGATCACACTCCTCCGAGTATGTGCAACATTCTTTCAAGAATTTTTTTCAGTTCTTGCATGAGAAAGATATTGTAATTGATTGACATATAATATGGTCAGATAACTGTATGGGTCAATTCAAGAATGCTCGTATGTTTTATTGGTTGAGTAGAATGCATGTGGAGAGGCGTATACCTCATATTTGGTGTTTTTTTGAGGCGGGGCATGGGAAGGGAGAGCATGATGGAGCAGGTGCATGTTTGAAGAGAGAAGTAGTTAAGGAGCATTTGAGGATTTTAGGTGCAAATTTCTCTGATGCACATTCTATTGTTGATTGGTGTAGTTCAACATTGTCACATGGAGGTACTCTTGATTTAGGAGTGAGCAGATTCTTTTGGTTGTTGAGGAGGGAGCAGTGGGAGATAGATTGGATTGTCAAACAATTAAAGATTCTTCAAAGATGCATTCATTTCTCAGCTCAGATGCAAGTACATGGACCATTTGGACACGAGCGTTGGCTTGTTTTTGTCATAGTTGTGTTCGGTGTGATTGGGATCAGTGTGAGTCAAGTGAGTGGGTTGATACGTGGGTTCCCCACTATCTAACTCCTTTATCTCAAACAATATCCTTGTCAAACGATGACATGGAAAGTTCACTTGAGTATGATCGTCTATCAGATCTTGTACAACTGGGACATGTTTTTGCAGTTGTTGCACTGCAAGGGAATGAAGAGAGATCAGAATATTGGTTGGCACGATGTGTACAGGGAAAACAAAAGCTAACACAACTAGTGACAGATGATGATGGGTTCACATATCCTATAGCTTCAGTTGTTGTTGTGGGAACTTGGTTGCGAACATGCATGATTAGAAAGAATGGCATACCTGCATTTGAAGACTATGAGAGACACAAAACCATTATAATGTATTCACACCTTATTATAGCTACAAATGTCAAGTTGTTGAAGCATCAAGCAAAATCGAAGACCAAAGAGCTATGGACAGTGACTATTGCTGATCATGAAGCAATACTGGATACTCTTAAACAAAGAGATGACCCTTCAGGCACACTTGAGTAGTATGTCTTTAATGGTGCCTTATTTTTTTTATCATGCATTTCATTTCAAACAATGATCATTAAACCTTAATGGTCAAGTTTGTTATGTGTATATTAAGGATGTGTTCAAAATGCAGGTCTATTGATGAACGTTTTTTTTTTTGGCAACATGGTTTTTGCATGCACATAGCGAGTACACTCGATATAATTGGAAGGGACGTATTTTTGCAACACGACTTATTATCATGCATTTGATTACCTTTACAATTTTTATTATTAGACAACACTATTTGATACTTTTTTATGATATAATTATCGCATAACCTTTATGCTCATGAAGGTCTTTTTTGATGATATACAACAGTATCACATTACGATTTTTGCGTCAACATAGTGGGTTCTGTTGATATAATTTGAAGGGACGTATTTTTATGGTATATAATCCCACTTTTTCATTTATTATCATGCATTTCAGTTGAAGTGATTATCATAAATCCTTTATGTTCATCCATGCATTTTATGTGTAGACTAACAATTCTTAAAAATACAGGTTCATGCTAGATCATTCGTCGTTGACAAGACCCTCTCTTGGTGATGGTACATATTCCTTTGTGCATTAATGAGATTAAATTGTGGATCTTGTTGTGTTTATTATCATGAAGATGATTCAACATCTACAGTGGATCAAATTGTCATGACAGATGATCTATTGAATCAAACATTTGACATTGATAGTCAGGTAAATAGGTTAATGTTGGGCCTTCAACATCAACACCTACTAGTCAAGGTGGTCATCGAACTTTCACTTAGGTAACTGTCTATTTTTATTCATTAATGGTTTATAAAATAAAGTCAGTTAGATTTTGGCAATTGAATAACATTGTTTTATTTTTCAGACGCTGACATCAGATGCACCTAATATTCTCTCCATAATGGAGCATGGTGTTCTCTAGCAGTAGCATCTTTGATGCTTTTGACAGTAGTATGAGTCAGATTAGTAAATTTCTAATTTGATGCTTCCCACAGGGCTTTGCAACTTCAGATTGTGAGTGTGCCCCTATTACAAATGAATTGTACTTTAATCGACATAGATGGTCTATGATGGCTTTTTTGTAAGACTATATGGTTTTATTACATATATTGTACTTTAATTGACATATAACAATATCCAAGTGGTGGTTGGCATGAGCTCAAATATGGTAAGTTGTATGCATCTTGAAGTTGAATATGATATGTTGTATACATCTTGAAGTTGAAATTTGATTAGACTTTGTCGGTATTTGATGAATCATAAATGTCATTTCATTATTAATCTTGTGAGTGTGAGGTGTAGGAATAAATATCAATTACTTTGAAAGTCATGGATGGTTGTCCTGATATGATAACCACCAGATGGTTGTGCCTTATGAAGAAAAGCTGAACAGATAATAACTAATTGAGAACATCAATTCAAATCCATAATATAGAGGATGCTAATAACAGATCTTTGTATATTTATTTTTTCTAATAATGAAATAGGTACAACTGTATTGAGATAAAATGAAGCTTTTCTCTCATATGAAGATGTCACATTGGCAAATTGGCCTTTATTATAATACACAAGACATAAGTAAAATCAAAATGCTCTCGTCAAATCCTTCCAGATTCTATGTTAACTTGTGATTCATTAGTGTATGCTGGGAGAGGGAAGAGTGTGTGGCTTCAGGGTACAGTTTTGGACTTGAACCATATTGCATAAATCTCAAGGCTTCAACTTGATTATCATTAAAGGTTTCTGATTGTTTACAAAATATCCCTTCATATCCCTTCATGGATGTCACATGCGTAGGGGTATGACCTCAAGCATCGGATCCAATGGGGGGCAAAACATGAGCATGCGTAGGGTAATAATGCCTAATTGGACATGTCGGAGCCAACGGTTCATCATCACGACGAGCAGAAGGAGAAATTGGCCACGCGACAACATTCCATTGAGTGAGACGGACGATTTTTTCGCCAACTGAAAAATTGCCGCCCTAATAAAACCATAGGGCAACTTGAAAAACTGAGATAGGCTTTTGTAGGGACCCCTCTCATGGCCCCATAGGTTCAAATGGATCATTTGCAGGTGCCACAAATTCTGATTTAGGGCCCATCAAAGTTTGACAATTTTGAGCACTTAGGGCACTCAAGGGACGACGTCGGTAGGGTATGACCCCGAGCGTCGGATCGAGTGGGGGGGAAAAATAGGAGCATGCGTAGGGTTATAATGCCTAAATGGACATGTCAAAGCCGACGGTTCATCATCGCAACGAGAATAACGAGAAATCGGCCACGCGACAACATTTGATTGAGTGAGACTGACGATTTTTTTGCCAACCGAAAAATTGCTGCCCTAATAAAACCGTAGGGTAACTTGAAAAACCGAGATAGGCTTTTGTAGGGACCCCTCTCATGACCCTATAGGGTCAAACGGATCATTCGCAGGTGCCACGAATTCCGAGTTAGGGCCCGTCAAAGTTTGACAATTTTGAGCACTTAGGGCGCTCAAGGGACGACGCCGGTAGGGTATGACCCTGAGCGTCGGATCGAGTGGGGGGGAAAAATAGGAGCATGCGTAGGGTAATAATGCCTAGTTGGACATGTCGGAGCCAACGGTTCATCATCGCGATGAGTAGAACGAGAAATCGGCCACGTGACAACATTCGATTGAGTGAGACTGACGATATTTTCACCAATCGAAAAATTGCTACCCTAATAAAACCGTAGGGAAACTTGAAAAATTGAGATAGGCTTTTGGAGGGACCCCTCTTGTGGCCCCATAGGTTCAAACGGATTGTTCACAGGTGCCACGGATTTCGAGTTAGGGCCTGTCAAAGTTTGACAATTTTGAGCACTTAGGGCGCTCAAGGGACAATGCCGGTAGGGTATGCCCCCGAGTGTCGGATCAAGTTGGGGGGGCAAAACAGGAGCATGCGTAGGGTAATAATGCCTAAATGGACATGTTGGAGCTGACGGTTTGTCATCACGACGAGCAAAACAAGAAATCGGCCACGCGACAACATTCCATTGAGTGAGACTGACGATTTTTTCACCAACCGAAAAATTGTTGCCCTAATAAAACTGTAGGGCAACTTGAAAAAATGAGATAGGCTTTTGTAGGGACCCCTCTCGTGACCCTGTAGGTTCAAACGGATCTTTCACAGGTGCCACAAATTCTGAGTTAGGCCCCGTCAAAGTTTGACAATTTTGAGCACTTAGGGCACTCAAGGGACGACGTCGGTAGGTTATGACCCCGAGCGTTCGAGTGGGGGGGGAAAATAGGAGCATGCATAGGGTAATGATTCCTAAATAGACATGTCAGAGCTGACAGTTCATCATCGCGACGAGCAGAACGAGAAATCGACCACGCGACAACATTCGATTGAGTGAGACTGACGATTTTTTCGCCAATCAAAAAGTTGCTGCCCCAATAAAATCGTAGGGCAACTTGAAAAACCGAGATAGGCTTTTGTAGGGACCCCTCTCGTGACCCCGTAGGTTCAAACGAATCATTTGCAGGTGCCATGGATTCCGAGTTAGGGCCCATCAAAGTTTGACAATTTTGAGCACTTAGGGCACTCAAGGGACGACGCTGGTAGGGTATGACCTCAAGCTTCGGATCGAGTGGGGGGAAAAAATAGGAGCATGCGTAGCATAATAATGCCTAACTGGACATGTCGGAGCCGACGGTTTGTCATCGCGACGAGCAGAATGAGAAATCGGCCATGCGACAACATTCGATTGAGTGAGACTGACGATTTTTTCGCCAACAAAAAAATTGCTGCCCTAATAAAACCCCAAGCGTTCGACCGAGGTGGGGGGGCAAAATAGGACCATGCATAGGGTAATAATGAATTGTATTAATTATTGTTCATTAATTGAATTGTATTGTTCATTCATTGTATTGTATTATTGATTAAATGAATTGTATTGTTCATTAAATGAATTGTATTGTATTGTTCATTATAAAAACAACAGTTACGATGAAACGAAATGAATTGTATTGTTCATTAAATAGCCATTATTAGCCATTGTTAATTATTGGAATGAAGATTAAAGATTTCCATGATAACACCACACACAGATGAGCAACAATTTATATGATCGAATATCAACTTCTGTATATATAAAAATGTCGAATGATTACAAATGTATGTCCATACACAAATATGGTATAAAACGCCAACTGAAACAAAATGTATGTCTAAATACATGAATGTATGTCCATATACAAAATATACATGCCAACTAAACATGTAAGCATCCCAAAACTATCTATAACATCCTAAGCTGTTGATGGATCATCAAAATTGACCCTCTTCGATCCACTGCTCGGCTTTGAAGGATCGTGCACAAGAAAAACAAACCACGATTAATATTAGTTATATTTTATAATTCACATTTGAAAAGTTAACATAAAAATGAACTATAATTGAACTATTCATGTTTACCTCATCTCCACGTTTTATCTTTAGCTTTGCAGGACTCTTGATGTATGTCTTTGGTAGAGGAGGTATGTTTTGAATATTTTGATACGCAACCTACATATGTTCAGAAACATGACATTGATACAAGTTAGCATATAATTGTCACTGATAATAACAAATTATATCTACTAATCAAATTATAAAATAAACACACATCTACTTGAGGCATCTCTTCTTCTTCTTCTTCAGGTATACTGGGTGTAGTCATCAAGGATGTGAAGCCAAGAGTTCTCTGTATATATACACAACAAGTATATGAAACTATCAATCTATATCTAGACATGTATAATCACTATAAGTTATTTAAACTATTCATTCAATCATATTTGCATTCAATTACCTTTCCCTTGTCTCCAATTGCACTACTAGATCCTAAATCACACTGCACCACACTCGTGCTGCTTGTGCCCTACAAGAGTAAAATAAGATATACATGCAAGCTACTACATAATCTAATTAATACAAATATAAATGATGAGCATGTATGTACAATAAAATACAAACGACTAGGTGCAATAATATATGTACCGTCAAGCTATCAATGCCAAATGAAATGGCCGACAAGGTGCCCTCCTAAATCTGTCTCAACTCATCCTCAGTCATCAACTGTTAAATAGACCATGTAAATAAAAATTAGTGCTTAATATTATCTAATTTATAAATATTTAATTAAAATATAACATGAACTGTGAAAACACAAATCTTACCAATACATCATCAATGTATGATAACGGTGCCTCCTCGACTCTAGCATGTGAGGACTCCCCAGGGTATCCTCTAGTCTATGTAATAACATCTGGTGCATCATGCATCTCATGCACCTCATAATTTGCACTGCCCACAGGAGGATCAACGGGCTGTCCAACTGGACTAAAGCATACATGCCCACACATGACACAACTATGGGGCACACATATGTGTGGAGCCGAGGATGACATGTCACCGACACCCGGATGCACCGCTACCATCAAGAGTAGGCTAAGCTACTGATGCAACCTGAGAAACCAAAAGGCTACTCAAAGAGTGAATAGCCGATATGGTCCGTGAAGCCACCTCACAAATGATATCAGGATGCTGAACTGCAGGTGGGGGATCAACTGGAGGAGGGGGGGACATATGGGCCCTGGACTACTTTGACTGCCCCAGGTCTATTTTGGGGCATACATAAACCTACACCCTAGAAAGGTTGGATGTCAAAGTAGTTCACATGTTTGTGTAAAACAAACTCAAGATACAATTTTTTTATGAAATAGAAGGGGATATCAAGATTGTTGTTGGGTGGTTTGTCAAAAACCATCCACCAACAATCCCAAAAGTTTTTCACAATCCCATCATTTGTGCACCATTTGATAGAAAGTTTTGTTTTTTTTGGGATCTACGAGCTGACCAGTACGGGGATTGACAAACAATGAGGCGATTTCGGCTTTAGATATCTCAAGATCCTTGATATCCTTATACGACAAGCCATTTGCATATTTTTCCTTCATAGAATCTCACCACAAAAGGGCAGCATCGTGCTCCTCAATCATGGTTTCCATACTTTTTATGATCGACATGAGAGGATCAAACAATGGGTGTAGACGAGGGATCCTACGATATACTTCTGCAATCCCCCTCAATTCATTCAAATTTTGTGCAATCAAATCTTGAATTGAGGGGGGGTTTAGCAAATGAGGGTTTGGTTGTTGTAGTTGTGCTTGTGGTTGGTCGGTGTTTTCATTGTTATCCCCCATTTTTAACCTAATTGAATGTAAACAATTAAATCTAGTTAACAAATTTAAACAATTAGTTATTTGATTTTAAAAAACCTAGTTTTCATGAAAAAAACCATATTTTCAATGAAAAATCAAATAAACATTAACAAAAAATACAAAAAATGAATGAAAATGATTCAAAACGATAAAATTCTTACATCTAAATTTATTTTTTTGCATTTTTTTTGTCAAAACACCGGATATCGGATGGAGCGAATATCGGATTTTGATGAATTTGCGTGACCCGTGAGTTAAAAATGACTCACGAGACTGTCACTATCGAAATATAAAAGTCTCAGAAAATCGGATATTCGATTTCTATACTTAAATTATTTTTAATACGTATTGTATTATATTATATATATTATAATATATAATATAATACAATATTATATTATTTTATATAATATAATATAATATAATATATAATATAATACAATATTATATTATATTATATAATATATAATATAATACAATATTATATTATATTATATAATATATAATATAATACAATATTATATTATATAATATAATATAATACAATATAATATAATATAATATAATATTATATTGTATTATATTATATAATATAATATAATATAATATAATATAATATTGTATTATATTATATTATATATTATATAATATAATACAATATTATATTATATTATATTATATTATATTATATATTGTATTATATTATATATTATTATATTATAATATAATATAATATAATAATATATTATATAATACGTATTATATAATATATAAAATGTAATATGTAACATATAATATATTTTTTAAATTAAAATTACAAATAAAAATCGGATATCCGATTTGCATAGGTAATTACCAGGCCAAGGTGTACTGACACCCAGGCCAAGCAAAAAGTCAACATGGATTTTCGCATTTTTAGGCGAGTGAGGAAGGCTATTTTTTTCACATCGCCACTTTTTGGCCCCTCTTGATCCTGCACTAACCCATACCCCATCCCTCTTTCTCTTCTTCTCTCCCTCCATATCCCACTACAACTGTGTCTGCACTTCTATAGAAGTAAGTGAATTTATTTCTTATCTACAACTTCCTCTTTGATTTTTATCATGTATTCTCTCCCTCCCTCTACCTCTACCTTTCCCCATGTTCTCTCTCTCTCTCTCTCTCTCTCCTCTCTCTGCTCTCTCTCTCTCTCTCTCTCTCTCTCTCTCTCTCTCTCTCTCTCCCTCCCCCCTCTCTCTCTCTCTCTCTCTCTCTCTCTCTCCTCTCTCTCTCTCTCTCTATATATATATATATATATATATATATACCTTCCCTCCCCCCTCTTCTCTCCCTCTCTCCCTCCCTCTACCTCTCCCTTCCCCCCATATTCTCTCCCTCTCTCCCTCCCTCCCTCTCCCCTCCTCTCTCTCTCTCTCTCTCTCTCTCTCTCTCTCTCTCTCTCTCTCTCTCTCTCTCATCTCTCTCTCTCTCTCTCTCTCTCTCTCTCTCTCTCTCCCCATCTCTCTCTCTCCATCCTTCCCCCCATGCTCTCTCTCTCTCTCTCTCTCTCTCTCTCTCTCTCTCTCTCTCTCTCTCTCTCTCTCTCTCCCTCTCCCTCCTTCCCTCTCCCCTCTCCCTCCCTTCCCCCCTCTCTTCTCTCCCTCTCTCCCTCTCCCTTCCCCCCATGTTCTCTCCCTCTCTCCCTCTCTCTCCCTCTCCCCTCTCCTCTCCCTCTCTCTCCCTCTCTCCCTCTCTCTCCCTCTTCCCTCTCCTCTCCCTCTCTCTCCCTTCCCTCCCCCCTCTTCTCTCCCTGCCTTCCCCCCATGTTCTCTCCCTCTCTCCCTCTCCCCTCTCCTCTCCCTCTCTCTCCCTCCCTCTCTCTCCCTTCCCTCCCCCCTCTTCTCTCCCTCTCTCCCTCTCTCTCCCTCTCTCCCCTCTCCTCTCCCTCTCTCCCTCTCTCTCTCCCTCTCCCCTCTCTCTCCCTTCCCCCCCTCTTCTCTCCCTCTCCCTTCCTCCATACCCCTTCCATAACATTTTTAAGGCTTGGTAGCGCGTATGCGGTACTTATTACTCATAAGCACATACAGGGTACTATTCCCATTATTCGATACCCTGGGATAACATTTTTAGGCTTAGTAGCACATACGTGCTACTTATCAGCCCAGAATGGGAGAAAAGAATACCGTTGGGCTTGTCAACATTTTATGGTCTAACAGTGCATACGCAGTTTATAGACATAATTTTAGTTGCCCAAGAGCCTCAACGGCCTCAAAAGAAGTTTTTGAGGTCGTTGAAGGCCTCACTAGAACTGTGTTTGCACTTCTATCATTGTTGTATACATAAAAGTAAGTGAATTTTTTGTTTTTGCATAGTTTCAAATGATTGAATTGTTGTTTTTATTAGTTTTTTGTTTTTGCATGGTTTCAAATGATTAAATTGTGATTGTTTAATAGTTTGATTCCAAAAAATAGTGATAAGATGCATACTTATGGTTATTTATTTATTTTTGAACTTTTCTTTACATATATATGTAATATGATTCTATTTAGGTCAACCGATCTCAACCATGGGAAAGAACAAGCGAGGAACGATGGAACAACGAGAGGCTCAAAAGGAAAGACAAAGGCAGCGTATGAAGAAATTGCGTGACATAAGAACAATGGGAGAAGAAGGTATGCCAACCTCAACATCTCAATTCGATTTACCAAACGAATATAATGCACCTAATGCAATTGAAGAAGAAACATTTGATAATTTACCGTTTGAACCTAATGCAATTGAAGAAGATATTGCATTGAATAATCAATTAAATGATGAACATATTACACCTTCTCTACTTGATGAATTGAATGTAAATAATGCACCGATGTTAACACCTCCTAGAATCATTTGTAGGAAACCAAAGTATCTAATTGACATTGATGAGAATATATTGAAGTCAATGCCCAATAAAATGAATGCATGAACTTGTAGGAGAATGGTTAAAAGAATATGGCAAAACTATTTAAAAAACTTAAATCAAACCGCAAGATATCAATTAATTGTTCAAATGATTAAAAATTTGAATTTTAGAGAGACAATGAAAATTCTAGAACTAAGATCATCTGAAAGTAACAATGAAAGAACTATTGTCAGAAATCTATTTGATGCATATCAATCTATTGGTTCAAAATCATGTAGTAAAGATTCTAATGCTACTCGACATGTCATTACATCAACCATAATGAGCAAGAAAATAAAAAAAGATCGTTTGATAAGCAAAACAAGTAAGTCATTAAACGTTAGTAGAACAACATTAAGTAAAGCATTAAAGAGGCGAGAACAAATAGAGGAACCTAACAATAATTCTCTTTGGGCATTCTTGGGTAGACTACCACGCAAAGACAAGGTTGTTGTAGATGCACTAAAAACATTAATTGAAAATTTTTGGCATGACAACACAAGAGTATCGCCCAACCAAAGAGATGTTGTTAGAAGGTGAAATGGGTCTAAAATTCGTGAGCCACATGCGAAACACTATTTGGATATGACTCAAACTAAATTTTATGAAAGATTCCTTCAAAAGTTTCCTCAAATAAAAATTTCTCAAAGATTTTTTGAAATGGCAAAACCTTTTTATATTAAGATTAATCATGTATGCACCACGTGTTGTTGTAGGATGCATATTGAATTTTCCATGCATTATGATATTTTTCGTCCTATTTGTTCTACTTTGCACACTAACGATGTTTTGCAGGAATGTAATATACAAGCACCTCCTAAGTCGGCAAGAGAATTTATTTCAAGTGTGTTATGTAATAGACATGATGGTTGCATTTATTACAAGATGCCTTGTTTGGAAGGTTCTTGTGCTATATGTGGTGGTTTGCAACGTTTACCAAGATGCATACATTTGGAGAGCACACATGAAATTGGTACGAAACTAGTTTCTTTCGGAAAATACAAGACAGTCACGTATGGAGTTAAAGATGGAAAAGATTTGAAGAGATGTGAGCTAGTGAAAAATGACATATATGTTGCTCAATTTATGAAAATGTTTCAAGAGAAACTAGTTTATGAGTACATAATACATACACATAGAGCTCGATGGTTAGATGAGCAATTCAAGTTGTGTAAGGACACATTTCCTCTTGGCACCATTGTCTCTATCATTGATTTCGCTGAAAATTATACACTACAACCTCAAAATGAAGTGCAATCCATGTATTATCACTCTACACAAGTTTCTATTTTTGTACACATAGCATTCATGCATGCAGATGATAGCACAGAGGAGGATAGAAAGGTTGTAAGAGAGTATCACTTCTACATAAGTGATGATCATACTCATTCATCAGAGTTTGTACAAGGATGCTTTAAAGTTTTCTATGATAGTTTAAGGGAAAGGAACATACGATACAATTGACACTTAATATGGTCAGATAATTGCACTGTACAATTCAAGAATGCAAGGATGTTTTATTGGCTGACAAGGATGCATGTGACAAGCGGTGTACAACATTTTTGGAATTTCACTGAGGCTGGACATGGTAAGGGAGAGAACGATGGTGCAGGAGCATGTGTGAAAAGAGCCCTAGCCATGGAATAATTGAAGTACGAAGGTGGTGCTGAGTTGGTAGATGCATAAACAATTGGCGATGGTGTAAGTCTACGATGGGTCCAGGTAATCCAGGTACGTCATTGGTTCGTAGATATTTTTGGTTGATTACTGAATCTAACATTGAAAACTATCTAGATTGTTGTACAGTTGCAGGATCGAGTGACATGCACTCATTTATGAGTTCAAATTCAAGTTCACTGGTAATTTATACGAGACAGATGGTATGTTTTTGCTCTTCATGCATGTATTGTTTGTGGGAAGAATGTGAATCAGAAGATTGGGTTGACAAAAGGTCTTGTAGACCGTTGGTTCCCATTGATTCATATCAAATTTCCAAAGCACTACAATTGAGCCAGATGGAGACATCAGTGGATTTTGACCATGTATCCGACCTAGTGGATTCAGGTGATTTTTTGAGTTAATTTTTTTGCATGTATTCTTTTTGGTTCATTTTGTTGTACATCATACTTTATTTTTGGTATTAATTAACACTTTATAAAATGCAGGTCATGTGTATGCAGTTGTTGCAGAAGAGAGCAATGAAGAAGGAACAAATTACTATTTGTGTCATTGTGTTGAGCCTAAAAGAAAATTGACAACCACAATCATTGACGGAGAGGGTATTGAGTACCCAATAGGGCCTGTTGTCGTGACAGGAACATGGCTTCGGATATACCCTATCAAGAATTCTGATGTTTGGTTGTTCGAGGACTTTGAAACACACAGACATATTCTTCATTTCTCTAACCTTGTTGTTGCAACAAATATTCATTTGATGAAGTATCGTGGTAGACCTCATAACAAGATTTTATGGAAAGTTCGTGAATCTGACCACGAGGCAATACTTGACACAATACGGGTTAGAGCCAATCCTGAAGGCTCACTTGATTGATTCTACGGTTCAGAGTAGAATGATTTTGAGAATTTTTTATAAATCGTCAACGAATTGTTCTATATTCGTTTTTTGTATATATAAATGCCCATGAGCTGATTTTTACATGTTTAGGGGCATAATTTTGCATATTTAAGTGGCAATGATCTGATTTGTACATATGTACATGCCAAATTTTGTATATTAAAATGGCGATGAGCTGAATCGCACATATTGTAATGCCAAATTTTGTATAAAAGCCCATGAGATGATTTGTATATTAAAATAGCGATGAGCTGAATCGCATATATTGTAATGCCAAATTTTGTATAAAAGCCCATGAGATTATTTGTAGGACAATTTTTTGTATAATCAAATAGCCAAGAGTTGATTTGACCATATTTAGAGGCAAATTTTTGAATAATATGTGACTATTTTGTGTGTCAATGTTTTGTGACTATGTTTTGAGTATATGTGATGTGTCCCTGGTCAATCATGAGAATTCTTGATTCTTGTATAATCATGGATAATTATTTGAGTCATTATCAGGTCATAGGGGTCATAGATTGAGACTAGATACAATTTGAGCAAAAATTGTCATTGTTGTCAAAAAAATTGTCAAAAAAGTTGTCAAGCAACTTCTACATTGCGTTGGTAGGGTATGACTCTCGACATTCTGGTGCTTTGGGATGAACGAAAAGGGCATGCCTAGCGTAAACCTGCCCACCCAGACACGCTCACGACGTCGGTTTGTGCACACGAGGAACAAAATCAATTCTAGCCAATCTTGCAACTTTTCCTTGCAAGCAACTGACAGTTTTTTGAGCAGGCGAAAAAATGCTACTAATTGAAAATGGCTCCGAGTTGTCGAAAACCGAGATAGGCTATTGTAGAGGAGCCTCATGCGACCCCATGGGATCAAACAGATTGACCGTATGTGTCATGGATTGGAAGAAATAGTCCGTCAAATTTTGACAATTTTTTGGACTCAGGGCACTTGAGAGATCACACCGGTAGGGTATGACTCTCCACGTTCTGGTGCTTTGGGATGAACGACAGGGGCATGCCTAGTGTAAAAATGCCCACCTGGATGCGCTCACGACATCGGTTTGTGCACACGAGGAATAGAATCAATTCTAGCCAATCTTGCAACTTTTCCTTGCAAGCAACTGACGGTTTTTTGAGCGGTAAAAAAAATGCTACTAATTGAAAATGGCTCCGAGTCGTCAAAAACCGAGATAGGCCATTGTAGAGGAGTTGCATGCAACCCCACGGGATCAAACAGATCGACCGTATGTGTCGTGGATTGGAAGAAACAGTCCGTCAAATTCTGACAATTTTTTGGACTCAGGGCACTTGAGAGATCACACCGGTAGGGTATGACTCTCGACGTTCTGGTTCTTTGGGATGCATGACAGGGGAATGCCTAGCATAAACCTACCCACCCAGACGCACTCACAACGTCGGTTTGTGCACACGAGGAACAAAATCAATTCTAGCCAATCTTGCAACTTTTCCTTGCAAGCAACTGACGATTTTTTGAGTAGACAAAAAAATGCTACTAATTGAAAATGGCTCTGAGTCATCGAAAAATGAGATAGGCCATTGTAGAGGAGCCTCACGTGACCCCACAAGATCAAACAGATCGACCGTATGTGTCGTGGATTGGAAGACACAGTCCGTCAAATTTTGACAATTTTTTGGACTCAGGGCACTTAAGAGATCGCACTGTTAGGGTATGACTATCAACGTTCTGGTGCTTTGGGATGCACGACAGGGGCATGCCTAGCATAGACTTGCCCACCCGGACGCGCTCGCGATGTCGGTTTGTGCAGACGAGGAACAAAATTTGACCATTGCGAGCGTGAGGGTGCTCTCGCACCAAACACATTGTTGTTTAAATTCATATTGTCGATTTTTGTTGTTTATATTCATATTGTTAATTACATATGCAAATATTCATTTAAATTTATAAAACGGCAGCCACCAAATACAACGAATACACAATAATGAACTGAATACAAGGAGTTTTGTAGGGTTAATTCAACATTTTAGAAATTTTATCAAATCATATTCCACGATTGCAATGCTTTATATCATATATTTTTGTTGTTTATATTCATATTGTTGATTACATATGCAAATATTCATTTAAATTTATAAAAGGACAACCACAAAATACAACGAATACAAAATAATGAACTCATTACAAATTTATTGGATCGAATATCAATATTTATATATATAAAAAAAGACATGTCTGCCAAGTCAATACAAGTATTACAAAAATGTGGCATATGCCATGACCAAATCGATATACAATAAAAATATAGAATATATCTACATGTATTGGTCATTCTATGACCAAAACTAACACTATATGATCCTAAACTTGTGGTGGATCATCAAAATCAAGCCTCTTCAGCGCAGTACGTGGCTCTGTAGATGGCTGCAAAACCACAATTCAAAAGCCAAGTTAGAATTCTTTTGTAGAAAATAGTTCACAATTAACATCATAACTATGCATTTAACTTTAATTCCTTTGCAATTGAAATGTAGATTACCTCATCGGCTGATCCAGGAGCTAATGTCTTTGCTGTCCTCTCCTTGTCACTCTTAGGAGTTTTCTTGAAGACACACTTAAATTGATCCACGTTATGGCCGTACCGCGAAGGAGTCTATTGTAGATTAAATGTACAATTAATACAATGTACTAACATAAATATATCAAAAACACTTAAAAGCTATAATATAGAGAAAAATGACGTACCTGTGCTTGAGATGCTTCTCCAATGGACTGAGGATGGCTCACCATTGATGTAGAAACTAACGCTATTACCTATAAAAAAATGTACAAAGATTAAATACAATTAATATAATGATAAGTATTGAAGGTTGTAAACAATTAATTTTACATATCAAACAAAAGTGTACCGGATCCTGAGATGCTTCTCCAGTGCAAGGAGGAGGGTTCGCCATTGACGAAATAGGTATGGATATTTCCTGTATGAAAAAATTATAAGATTATAATATATCACAAGTTCACATGTATGCGTAAATATAATCATGAAATCAAGAAAATAAAGTAGAGATACATATGTCCGCCCTCTCTTGATCCACGGGTGAATCAGGTGCATTCAACATATCCACAAAGCTCGATGGTCGTTGTACATGTAAAATAGACAAAAAACACTAATCAATCTACAAACCCCAACTAATACTTGATTTCAACATTTTCAAACAATTGTACAACTAAAAATGTGTTCAATTACCTTCTTCACACGTTTTGGCGTCTTCGAGGAATTCTTTTTCGTAGGACAAGCCCTAGACGCGGAGGGGGTACCCTAAAAACACAAAATTAACATGAGATATTAGTACAGATAATAAATTAAACATAATTTTAAAAATTTAAAATTAAATGACTTGCATATTCCATCAAAACAATACATAAAAAGAGTTGTACAAAATATCATACCGTATAGCCTTGTAGGCCAAAATCGATCGCTGAGAGCGTGATGTCATCAATCTGGGATATTTCATCCCCTGTCAACACCTACAAACCAGAAATTGGACCAAGCATTAAAGATAGTTAGTATATCTTGTATTTTTTTGAATTCAAAGTGTACTATTCTATTTTAACATGTTACAAAATTTATACCTCAGGCGTCGAAGTTGCAGCTATGGTAACTGGGGGAGGTGTATGGGATACCGCTGCTGCATCCTAAAATGCATATTATTTGTCTCAATTTAAATCGATGTATAAATGAAAATTCATTTATATAATTAAAAAATTAAAGTGACTGATAAATAAAATGTTATGAATTCAAATCAACACACCTGTGTTTGTGGCTCATGGGCAAACACCATGTCCATCAACTCATCTGTCAGCGTGACATCCTCAACCGTGTGAGCCTGACATCTACAACCGCAAATCGTGCATAGATGATATGAGTATTTATCTGCATCGGCTGCATCATCTATCCCCGAGCATATCCCCGAGCAACTGACACACATATGCTCGATGGGCTCTCTGTCGCCTTCTAACGGCTCATCATCCAATACAATAGGGTGTGCTAATGATGTTCCATGCTGGATGATGGCACCAATCAATGTTGTGGCTTCCTGAAGAGTCTGTAGCTCCATCGACTCTTTCAGCTCTAATGGGACAACCTGATGCACCTTGGGTTTGGGTGCTAGGGGGCAACGACTCTTCGCGGCTAATCGCCTACGGGCTCCAAATCTATCTTGGGCAGAGCCACCACCTCTACCATGAAACTCTCTCATGTCAAAATAATTTGGGCGCACATTGAGCATAAAATCACAATATATTTTTCTCAAAAAATATAATGGCACCTCATAATTATTACAAGGTGGATCATCAAAGACCATCCACCACCTCTGCCAAAAAAGATTCTTCATCTGCACATTGGTACACCAATGTATGGGAAACCTCTTTGCATTAGGAGGTAATGATTGACCAGTTTTGGGGTCAACAAAAAGGGCACATATTTGTTGTTTAGAAATATTTTTGTTTTTAACTCCATCGTATGATAGCCCATTGGCATAGAATTGACGATACCTATCCCTAAAGCTTCCCCATTTGGTAATTTATGTGGAAACAACTATGGTACCACTAGCTAATGTTTCTAGGCTAGTGGCAAGGGATTGATGATGGTCAAGTTGAGAAGTTTTCAATTTTACAATAAGTCTATTTATTTTAGATGTATTTTGTCCTAACTGATTAATTAATTCTTCTTGTGTTTCGGCTGTGCGGTCAAAAGAAGGAATTGGGGATTGTTCTTGTGTGTTTTCAGGAGGTGCATTTGGTTGTTCTTGTTCTGGATTAGAAGAATCTAGTTTTTGAAACAAAAAATGAAAAAACTTAATCAAAATTAATGAAATTAAATTCAAAATGCAAAACAAATTGCATAAACCAGAAAGAAAGACAAAAATAAACAAAAACTAACCTTGATCCATAGCCTGGAGGACAAATTTAGCACCCCGTTCGCGGTTTAAGTTAGAAAATGGGAAAAAAACAAAGTAAAAAATGCGCTTTACGGGTAAATGAGACCCAATTTTTTTAAAAAACTTTTTTTACCAGGCACCGCGTACGTGATTTTATTTGGATTATTAGCACGTACGTGCTCATTTTCCTATAAGTAGCGCGTACGCGCTAATTTTTCTAGGCGTAGCGCGTACGCGCTTAATTTCCTAAAAGCAACACGTACGCGCTACCTTTTGTAGGCTCGGGAAGAACAAACCTAAGCGCGTACGCGAGAATTTGAAAATTTAAAACCGCGTACGCGCTACCTGTTTTTCCAAAAAAATTTTGGGTGGTGTCCACTTTTCTGACCACCATCTTTGTGCACATACCCATCTATCTTTGTTTCTTGTGTTTTTGTGTGTTATACGACCACAGGTTCTAGTCTAACATTGTCTCATTTTGTAGAGCATCATTTGGTGAACCTAACGTGAAATTGGCCAAGAAACTCATGCGCACTGGATACTATTGGCCATCCATGGAAAAAGACTCCTACTACTTTGTCAGAAAGTGCAAGAAATGCCAAGTTCACGAAGACTTGATACATGCACCAACATAGGAATTGCAACCAATCACAACACCATGGCCTTTTTGTCAATGGGGGCTCGACCTTGTGGGTAAAATCCATCCATCTTCATCCAACGGCCACAAATTCATCATTACCACTACTGAATACTTCACAAAGTGGATCGAAGTTGTTCCACTTACCCAAGTCACCGGTAAGCAGATCGCCTCATTCATCCTTAATTAGATCATCTACCGGTATGGTGTACCCATGTCCATCATCACAAATAACAGTCTTCCTTTCAAGAATCAGGATGTTCGTGAACTTTGTGAGAAGTTTCAGATCCAACACCGCTTTTCCACTCCCTATTACCCACAAGGAAATAGTCAGGTCGAAGCATCAAACAAGAACACATTGAGAATCCTTAAGAAGATAGTCAATGATGTCGGTCATGATTGGCATGTTCAATTGAATCCAACACTATGGGCATACTGAACTAGCATTTGAACCCCTACAGGCGCAACTCTCTACTCACTGGTCTATGGAGCATAAGCCATCCTTCCTATTGAGGTCGAGATACTATCTCTACGAGTTTCCTTGCATAATCTCATAGATAATGAAGCATACAGAGTCTCACGTCTCCAAGATTTAGAGCTACTTGATGAGAAGTGACAAGCTGCGTACAATCACCTAAAAGCCTATCAACAGTGCATGAGCAGAAGCTATAATCATCAAGCTAGACCTCACACATTTGATGTAGGTGATCTTGTTCTTCAAGAGAATCCTCATAACCAACCAAACAGAGAACATCAGGGAAAGTTTGAATCAAATTGGTTGGGTCCATATGTTATCACTGTTGTATTTGGGTCCGGGGCATATCAGTTGGCTACTTCAGAAGGAGAACCACTACCAGATCTGATCAACAACATGCACCTCAAACGGTTTTATACCTAAGCTGCACAGAGAATCAGGATCCCGTACATACCGGAAAAACACCAAAAACATTCAGATAAATGTCCTAAAGAAAATACAAAAAAATCAAAATAGTAAAGAAAAATCATGCATCCAAATGGTGAACAACCACTCTGATGGCACCTTGGCTAAGTATGATGGTGAAAACCTGGCAAACAGGCACCACTCATAAAGGCTATGGCTCCATTGTCTTTCAGACTTGTTGCGATCACATTCATTTCATCCATTCATCCATCCATCCAAACTATGGCTTGTTATTAATCTGTAATCAAGGATAGTACTTCATGCGTCTCACATCCCGCTTTTTCATAGTCATGTCTAAACTGGGGGCAATGCCCTTAATCTATTTGATGGAAGTGGATTATGCATTACATATGATTCATTGAGTTCTTCATTCAAACTGTCTCGCAAAACTCCAAAAACATTTAAAACAATCATCAAAATCCCAAAAACATTGGAAAACTATCTCACAAAATCCAAAAAACATGATAAAACATAAAAAATCAAACAAAAACATGGCAACACCTTGTACATATGTTTTTCAAAGCAGATACCAAACAAACATTGTGAAATACTCAAACAATGACCACTTATCCGATCAACCAAACAATCAACATCTACACACAAACTGTCTTAACAAGGATGCATCCTTCCTTACCAAAACAAAGACAAGATGACATTTTCTTTGACAAGAAAATTTTGTTTAAGCTATCAAAGTACTTGGTTGGTTTTTAGGTTATTTATTCATTTATATCAAGTTCCTACGCTACTCCGAGATATCCACAAGTGATTAGAGTGGCTGGGATGGTTCCTAGGTATCGTTTTTGTTTGTATGTCTTCTACGAATTATTCTAATGAAATTTTGGGGCATGTACTAATGGTGTCTACGTGGGAAGTTCACTAAGCTAAGTGATCTTATACAAAATACAGTCATGGATCACTACGGCTTGCTAAATACAACGTATACCTCGACCATATGAGCATGAACCATTATCGATGGTCCATATTCTTTATTCTTTATGTATGTTGTTTGTTTGCAGGTACAATGCTCCATCCTTGGTTCCTACTGCCTCATCCAAGTTCGATATTATCATGCTCAATGATGAAAATAAAGCACTATAGATCATCATTTCATCTCATCTGTATATATTGCATTCCGTTGCATTCCACCCATCCATACATTCATAATAGCTGCATATCATACATACATAGTCATAACAATGCATACTCTATTTTACTCATCTTCTTCCACAGGACTCGGTCCTAGGTCCTCCATATCTTCTATCTAACACAGAATCCCCCCCTCACCCTCCCTATCTTGGTCATCATCATAATCCCTTCATTGTTTCCCATAAACCTAATCAAGCCATGTTCATCACCATCCATCTCTAAACATGATGGACTACGTTTCCCATCCTAAGTCAACCCAATCAAGCAAGTTACTCTATTTGCACAGGTGCATCGGCTCACACACACCTAGAATATCAATAGATACTCTGATCAAGTATTTTCGAGTTTCAACAAGTAATCAATCATGGTAATCCTAGACTACATCAAGCATTTATCATAATGACCTAGTCTCAACGGGGCTGCTATGATTCACCACAACCATCCATCACACTCACACACTATCAATTGATCAACCAACCAAACATAATCCAATAGACAATCACATCAATTGTCTATGTCTCAACGAGTATTTTGCTTCATATACCTTGACTTCATCGGGCAATTACATCAATTGTCTAAGTCACATCAGGTCACTTTGATTCACTTACTCAGACTTTATCCTGTCCAAGAGAACAACTGACATCAACGGTCATGCTTTGACTCAAACGGGGCAGTTTAACCAATTGCACCAGATTGTCCAACCATTTTGATCAATTATACAACATCAATCAAAAGCACAACACCACATTTGCACCATATCTCCTACATAACCTATGAGTACTCATTGGCTTGCCCTTTCTCCATTTTATCTCTGATTTCTTCTATTTTTCACCAGTATTGCTAAAATCTTCTCTTCTACCACCTAGCCAATTTTCATTCTTTTTTGAGAGATCGGCCCATCTCTCGAGGGGGCATACCACCCATTAAATTAACATTTTATGGGGCATATTTCTTCACACCTGTTTTTCTTTCTTTGAAACGACACGATAAAATCACACCATCTCAAAGAGGGGCAAATGTAGTCACATAAATCTGTCCATTTTAATTAAATGAGTATTTGATATTTATTTGATTAAAAACCCACTAGCCACCAGTTAATTAAATTAACATTTAATTAATTCATCTTCAAACATTCTCCTATTAATTAAATAAATTATTCAATTTATTTTAATTAATTCATTAAACCAAATTCACAATCAATTAAATGAATAAATTCTATTTATTTCATTTAAATCCTCTTTCCTCTTTTAAATAAATTAAATAAACATTTATTTAAATCATTAAATCCCCCCACTTGCATTTTCCTAGGAATGCAAGTTGCAACCACAAGTTGAAATAAATTAATTTTATTTTAATTAAAATCCTATTTTCCCTCATCCACCAAATCCACTTGCACTCCTAAAAAACCCTTCTAGATTCTTCTAACCCTTCCTATTTAGCCTAATCCATCCCCTAATTATTGTCACATTCCTAAGCAACTTGGAGTCACTTCTCAAAGATTTCAAAGCCTTTGAAAAGCATTAAATGCTTTGTGTGTTCAACAATTTAACCTCTAAAAGTCTTCCAAACCACTTATGGCTCTTACATGACCATTTATAGTTAACCCCTAACTCAACCCTCATGTGACCCATGTGTCTCCTCAAGTATTTATTGCTTTGACCATGGTTATCCCTTTAACCTTTGCACAAGAGTTTATCCATTGGATAAAAGCATTATTCTTTGAATAATGAATTTATTCACTCAACCCAACCTTGACCTTAACTCCCAAGTTAACTCTTAGGTCATGTCAAGCATTTAATGCTTATTGCCTCTCCTCTCAACCCCTCTCATGTTGACACTTTGTCATCCTGGGATTGGGTTGAAAGTCCTCACATGGATTGAATATCATTCAATCCTGACCCTTGATGAGATTACTCAATCTCAACCATCCATTGCTCCATTTTTCCTATAAATAGAGCTCACATTCCTCATTTTAAAATCCTCAAGCATTTAACATTCATAGTCATGATCCTGAAAACTTGTATGCATTTAATCTATAGTCAATTTTAGAGAGCATTTTAGCATAAAAATCACTAATATATTGTCATTTTGGACTAAAATAAATCTTATTTCATTTCATAGCATCTCATATTTAGCTTATTTTTACACTTGCATAGCATAAGTTTAAAAGCATTTTTAGTCTTGAATCTCCATAAGACATCCATAGTGCAAAAAGCTGTTGAGAGCTACACTAATTTAGAACTTGGAGAGGAGAGGAACAAGGGAGAAGGAGCTAAGAGCATGGTAGAAGGCATTTGGAGATGCCTTGTTGTATTTGCTTCCATAGTTAAATATTTCATCATGTTTTTAGTGTCTCTCTTGATATGCCTGCTTAGACTAGTTTTTGGTTGATTAACACTAACATTTGTCTTTGTTTCTTGTGTTTTTGCGTGTTATACAACCACAGGGTCTAGTCTAACATTGTCTCATTTTGCAGAGCATCACTTACTACTAGTAATTGTGATAGATTCAAAACCTTTTGTAGATTCAATCAATGTTATGTAGGATTGGACCTGCACATTGTAAAAAAATATTTTGAGGCATGTAATTGATCCTATCATATATATTCTTTTTGGAACCTATATTATCCTTGTCTCTATTATTTTTTAAGTTTAAGGAGTAGCAGTATTTAGAAATACTTGGGGAGATTGTTGACTTTCAAGGGTTCACATTGTTCTTAGTCAAATCCCTTGAATGAGCAACTTTATGGCTTTGGAAAAGTGTTGGTAGACAATAAACAAGCATTCAAGTTATCTAAATTTGAATTCTGATGGAGGTATTACTTTTTAATGGTATAATTATAGATGTTCATAGAAATACTTCTTGCAAAAGATAATATTTGAATGATTCTTTGATGATGTTTCAATGCTCAAATGAATGTGTTTAAATACTAAGCCATACCAAATTGTTGCACAACCATTTACACCAAGTTGGATCACATTGTCTAGTGGAAAAGGGTGGGAGTAAGCAATTTGATTTTTTTTAGGTCCGTAATGTGTATCACTCATTTGCACACCATAAAATGACATATGACAACAAATGTAGAATCTCAAGGAAGGGATTATGTACATGGAAATGTGGGATAATAATGCAATAAATGCATGAGAGTAAATGTATATAGAGAGAGAGATAAGGTCAAATGCATCAAAGTGATTGTGATGATAGTGAATGCGGATGGCTAGGGATTTGGTAAGGAGACAAGCTTAGCATAAAAATGCACCACATGTTGTTAGACATAATCCTATTAAGATCCCAAACTCTTAAAATGAGCCCAAAACTAAATGGAAATTTGCAAAATTATGTGAATTTCACCATTATAATGATAAAAAATACTTTGCATGTTTAGTGATTTGCCAATACATACACCACATAGGATAATCATTAAATTAAAAAATGACAACATAACTTCCATGTATTTTTTATTTTGAAGTAATAATATTAATACTTAAGTGAGAAGACTGTAATTCAAATGAAGGGATTAACCATACACAAGTGGTTTCTCAAACATATAACTAAAGCATACATTGAAAATTGATAGAGAATTACTTAAATGATAATGATGAGAAGTGGATTAGGATGGATGGGAAAGAGAAATGTAGATATTGAGTATAAAATGATTTGGGTTTACAAGTGATACATATCTCAAATTTTAATTCTTTTTATTGTATATTAAATTTACAAGTAGAAATTTACTATGTTAGGACCAAGTTTCTACATAAAAATATACCTAAATTATAAAGTAAGAAAAAAAAATAGATGAATGATGAGTTTAATAGAAAAATGTCTAAACTAAACTATTACAAAACTTCTTAGCATTATATAAATTTTAAATATAAATTATAAATTAATTATTTCAAAAAATATTGCAAATTTATATAATAAATTTAATTTCAAATAAAAAACTTTACAACTTAACCATCACAACAAGCTGGAACAATATTTTTTTATATTAAACAATATCAAAATTACAAGTAAAAAAGTGATTATGAAAACTACAGGTAGATATTAAAAAAATAAAATAACGATAAATATAATAACAATTTATTCTCCATTTTCAAGGGAAGATTAATACAAGAAACATGGAAATTCTTTGAAGCTGACCCCCATATAAACTCGACGAAATATTTTTATTAGGGGAAAGGACCCAGTAGTTGAGCGTGTTCCAATTATTATGATAGAAGTTGTTGATTTAATACCCCAATACTTGTTGATTTAATGTCCAACCTTTGTATAACATTGCACCAATAGTTGTATGAAATATACCATTTGTTGTGAAAAGTAACCAATCATGTGATGCCACATCAGTTGCACAAGTATTGGGGCTCTTTTGCACACCTATTGGTCTCACTTTTTTGGGGGATTGTTTTGGACACCTTGGCAAAAAGCATGCTGATGTGGCATCATATTTGATGATGTGGCCCTGAAGCCTTAGTTATAAGCAGGGGACTTGCCAAGTAAGTTGCTGTAAAAAAATCGGAGTGATTTGAAATTTCCACGTAGGATTTTGAGAAGCGTGAAGTTAGGGTGCACAACTACTGGGTCCTTTCCCCTAGTAGAGCTTTTGTTTGTTAGTAGAGGACGGAATATCCGAGCCTGGTTTGAAATTACTGCCGGTTTTGGTGGTGGTTGCAGGAAAAGATGAACTTAAAGAAAGAGGGATGATGTTTTATGAATATCTTTTATTATGAGTGGATTTTTTTGAATAAATGGGAGATTTCTATAATATTCATGGCATTAAGTAGTTTATGAGATTAATTAGTACTAAAAAAATTAATTTTGTAAAATTTTCAAAACAATTAAGTGTCTTTATTAGATCTTGATTAATTTTTTTTTTTTTTTAAAGGGAATTAGGTTTTCAATTCTTAGATTTTTTTCATTAATAAATGGGGTTCTATGATTTAAATACAATTTTGAATTTGTCTTTTAGAACTTGTAGTTCATATTTTGTAATTTAAATTCAATTAAAAATTAAATAAACTTTACAATAAATTATTTTTTAAAAATTTGTATGATTTTAAAATGCCTTGTTTTGTGACTTATGATTACATCAATTGGCCTCTAAAAATTTGGGACATATGAACATCCTTCTAATATTATTATAGATGTGAATAAATATTAAAATCCTATAATTTCTCTTGATCAAATTAATCAAATAATCACATAATCTAAATTTTGGTGAAATTTAGAAGTCTTAAAAAAAGGGGAAATATAGAGCTTCAATAGATTTTGTTTTAAAATGACAAGCTTGTATCCTTTTGTCTTCTAAAATTCATAATAGAATACTTATTATAGACAAAAGGAGGTGGGTGGATTTTCCTAGAATTTCAACAAATAATATTGAAAGACATGAAAGAAAAAAAATGTACAGTCTTCTTAAATCCTTTTATAAAGGGCAAAAAGTGAATTCTTGAGGGATAAAAGGAAAAATACAAAACATAAAGGTTCCTAGAGTCTCCATTTCCCCACATATATGAAGGTTTTGCAAAACTTTGTAGTTAAAAGAAAATGTAAAGGAATAAAGATTGTACAAACTTTTGCTCCTCACTTGGATACAAATTCTAAACATCCCCTTCAAACCCCACTTTTTGCAAAGATGTGAACACCTCCATTAACACAACCCCTCAAGAGGATTTTATTAGATCTTGTAGTTACGATCGCCTGGATAGACATGTATTCAAACTAAAGAAGTGTAAACAAGGAGAATGACTATTTTATTAGTGTTATGGTCTGTTACAAGGGTTTTAGATGCCATAATTTGTACCTGTATGCAAAAAATGGATATATTGCAAAAGTATTATAATGTTTCCAAGTGAATCTAATGTGCAAGTGCAAAACTACCTTTCAAAACATGTAAATGACCTCCCTACCTCTCTCAAAATAGAGCAAAGCATTTTTTACATTTGTATTAGCATTTTCTTATGCTTTTGCCAAAATGACAACTTTGGAATAGAAATACACAAAATGGATTTTTTGAAGGGGATTTTGGTGAATGTTATTTGCAACATCCTCTGTGAAAACCTAGATATTACAAGATACATTTAAAGTAGAATATCAACTTTCTAATGTAGATATAATTTAAAGTCTATGCCTTGCAGTAAGTTTCAAATAGAGAGGCATTTTTTTGTTAGACATTATAGTTTGAAATGCCCACATGCCTAAATGGCACTCAAGAACAAGGTATAAAGCCATACTCTACATCCTTCACTAGAATTATATGATCTTTATTAATATAAATAATTTTGAGACAAAAACACATATGTATGTAAAATGTGGAAGCAAATATAAGGTAATAAGTTGTTCAACAGGATGCCTCAAATTGAGATTTTTCATGAAATGTAATGATTGATTAAGACACACAAAATGAAACGTAATGGATTCGTTAAGAAGGATTTTAAGAAAATCGAGCAATCTTAATTTGTATATGTAGAACCATATTCAATGGCCTAAGCTACAAACCCACAACCTTTTCCCTATACTCTAACATTGGTAGCATGTAAACAAGGTATGGTATTCATAAAAATATATTGGAAGGGGGATTTTACCATGTATAGGTGTATAATATTGAAGAGTGTCTCAAAGAGATGTTGTCTCTGTTAGAACTCGTGAAAAGCGAATCCCACAAGCCTAGTTATCTTCTGCAAGAATACCTGTCACACATAAAGAGAAAATTGAAAAACAAAATAATTGAAGACAAATAACAATAATTGAATTGCTTGTATTGTGTATTGCTTGAGTTACAATGAAGGATATGACATCCTTATAAAAAAATCTAACTCTAAAGATAGAAACCCTAAATGGTGGAGTCTACAAGATAGACTGAGAGTTTGAAACACAATGCATGAATCAGTCATGTATGCACAAATAGCATAATAGACTAATTAATGCATGAAACTCTCAAAAATCTAATTATAGTTTGCTTTTTCCTAGTTTGCATTATGCATGGAGATAAATATTAATTAATTGATTATTTAGTGAATTAATGCAATTAACTGAATAATTAATATATAAATTATTTACTCCAACACCCCCCTGAATGCACAACTGGGGAGAGAGACAAAAAGGATGTAGGAAAAAAACATGCAAAGATGAATGCAAGATGGGTCTCGTCTTAAAGCCTGATGAGGTACCCATGAACAAACATGGAAGTTTCTCAAAAATGAATCAAAGGATAAAACCTAGTGGGAACAAAAATCCTCTCCAAAAGAGAAATAAAAGACACGCATGAAGAAACATTGAAGCATGAAGAAGCTGCAAACATTGTCGTAGAATGATTGCTATGATGCTAAAAAAAGAACCTCTAGAAATAGGAATGCAAGAGTGTCGATATGATAAGTGTTCCATCTCACCGAAATTCATGGGTAAATGGTCGCGCTGCATCTCCTAGTACATACGAACAAGTATTGAATACATATCTAACTCCAACGCAAAACCAAGGAAGCATTAGCACTAACACTAAAGATTGTTGATCTAGAAAGATAAATCATATTGATTATCTAATGGCTATTATGATGTTGAAAAAGAACCTCCAGAAATAGGAATGCAAGAGTGTCGATATGATAAGTGTTCCATCTCACCAAAATGCATGGGTAAATATTTGCACTGCATCTCCTAATACATAGGAGCAAGTACTGAATACATAGCTAACTCCAACGCAAAACCAAGGAAGCATTAGCACCAATAGTAGAAACCCCCCCCATAATGTTGAAAAGGAAGAGGTATGATAGGGACACTAAATTTGAATTATAGTCCCCATGATGATGAAAAAAAATAGAGCTCTAAGACAAGAAAGATGGAGCTCAGATCACAGGAGGGCAAAATAGGACCAGAAAAAGAGTTTTGTTGACTTTGGAAGGAAGTGACAGTGGGTTGGTAATATATCTAAAAAAATGGACTTGAGATTTGGATATAGCTTTGAATCATCTTTCTGTCGATAACCCGTTTGCGAAAAACGAAGTCCGGATGCACAAGATATGCCCTCGGGAGTGCAAACAACAACTTCTGACTTCAACTAGCCAAAAAGCCTGCAAAATAGAAAAATCAGAAAAAAATTTACCTCCATATCTAGATCAGGCTAGGAAAGATCTTTCCAACGATATATGGTTTGCGCGATTTTGACTTCGTATGCTCAAGTTATGAGCAAAATACCAACCCCCTCTTTTAGGGAACAAAGAGGATCCAAAGCCTGGGCCATGCATGGTGGTTTGTACTACTGATGTCAGTGTTGATGCAAGGTACTTTTTCTGCAGAAGGTTTGACTTTTTCTTTTTTTGATTAAAAAAAAAACTTTTTGTAACAACATGCACCCACTTGATTTTTTGTTTTAAAAAAAAAAAATTTAAACCCAGCAATCAATTTTTTTTTTTACCAGGCAGTTGATTTTTTTTTTGGGAAAAATTTCTGATGCAGGTGTTGGTACAGCCCTATGGATTTTGTACCTCGAAAAGTGTGCCAATAAAAAAATAATACCCTAGATGCCCTTGTCACCGAAAATAGGCAAATTATATATCAAAATTCATGGAATCGACCGAATCCAACCATGAGGTTCTTTTGGGACAAAAAGGCTTCGAATTTTTAGGTACCCTCTGGAATAGAGAAAACCCTCAAACTTTGAACCCTTGCAAAATGAACTCTGTGTATCTGATTTCAACGAAACAAAAGGCGATCCTAACTTTCTCAAGCCTTTTGGAACTGATTGTGCGCTCCAAATGAACCCAAGATGAATTTTTTTCTATCCATGCAAATAATCTCCAAAAAAAGTGAACAATAATCTTCAGATCTAGAGCTCTGATACCATGTTAGAATTCCTGAAATGTGAATCCCACAAGCCCAGTTATCTTCTACAAGAATACTTGTCATACATAAAGAGAAAATTGAACAAAAAAATAAGTGAAGACAGATAACAATAATTGAATTGCTTGTATTGCTTATTGCTTGAGTTACAATGAAGGATATGACATCTTTATAAAGAAATCTAACTCTAAAGATAGAAACCTTAAATGGTGGAGTCTACAAGATAGACTAAGAGTTTGAAACACAATGCATGAATCAGTCATGTATGCACAAATAGCATAATAGACTAATTAATGCATAAAACTCTTGAAAATCTAAATATAGTTTGCTTTTTCCTAGTTTGCATTATGCATGGAGATAAATATTAATTAATTAACTAAATAATAAATTATTTAGTGAATTAATGCAATTAAATGAATAATTAATATATAAATTATTTACTCCAACAGTCTCATGAAAGTTAATAGAGAAAACTATACTAAAGGTTTTGAAAATGTTTAAACATAGGGACAAGAAGAGGAGGAAGTGGTAAATTTATTAGTCATTGTGATTGCAACCCCATATGTAATAGAATGGATTGAAGGGGATTATGATACTTTAGGAGAAGTACAAGCTCTTTTGAATTTTTTCAATGTTTCAATCCTAAATTAGAAAACAAGTTTGGGTTAGTCACAAGATAATTTGCTGAAAAAATCTTTCAAAAATGCACATGAATGCATTTAGCAGGTGAAAAAATCAAAATTTGCAATATTTACTAGCATCCTTTGTACTTTTGGTTAAGTGGTAGTTCTAAAAGGGTATGGACATCTATCTTGAAGTATATTATCAAAATAGTTTTATTAGATTCTATAGTTCAAAATTCGTTGACAAACCTATATGCAAATTGTGGAAGCACAAAGATAGTAAAATTCATGAGGATTACAGTATTCTTGTGAGTAAAGTTGTAAGAAAGTACATCATAGTCAAAGAATAACTACAAATTTTCATTTTAAAGATGGGTTACTAGTCTTACAATATGAAGCTTATTTATAAAATAGCCTTGAGTATGAAGGTATATACTTAAAATTCCTCTATTAGTAAGAAATTGGATGGAAACTAAAGTAGTTTGAAATAAATCAACACTTAATCATGCTTGGATAACATAAATGTAGAACTATCTATAAGGTCCACATTGTTTATAAGTTTAAGAATCTAAATTATGGGAAATATGTTGATCAACATCTCAAGTATCTTTTTTTCATCTATTAATTTGACCCATGTTATATAACCATTATAAAACCTAATAAAAAAAGAGGATTATGATAAATGAATAGGAGAAGGAAAATTAAAAAACCTAAATGTGATGACTTTGGACCTTCTCTCATTCCATCTAAGTCATTCTTGAGCTAGATGATAAAAATCATAAATGTTAGAATGAGGGAGTTCTAATAGAAATCAAAGACTTAAAAATTAAAAAATAGAGGAAATAGGAACGACATTCATCTAAACATATCAAAATTATATATAGAGAGAGGGAGAGAGAGGTAAGGTACATGGAGTGTTTGACATATTGCCTCAAAGGGATTTTGTATCATGAAAATTTAAAAAGAAAATTATGTTAAAAGTTTTGAAAATGTTTAAAAATAGGGACAAGAAGAGTGGGAGGTGTTGAATTAATTAGCCATTGTGATTGCGACCTCACATGCAGGAAAACAAATTGAAGATAAATGTGATATTTTAGGAGAACAAGTCAAGATCTTTTGAATATTTTCAGGTTTCAGTTCTAAATCAAAAAACAAGTTCGGGCTAGTCACAATAGTCATAAAAGTGACTTGAAAAAATCTTTTAAAGTTGTATTTTTTATTAGCATCCTTCCTACTTGTGTTTAGTGGGTAGTTTTTAATAGAGCATGGAAATCTAATCAAAGTATATTATCAAAATATTTTAATAAAATTTTATAGTTATAAATGTGCCAACAAACCTATATGCAAATCATGGAAGCACAAAAAGAGTAAAACTCATTAGGATCATGGTCTTCTTGTTGTAAGAAATTGTAAGAAAGTACATCATCTAGTTAAATAATTATTGTAGTTTGCTGATTCTAAATATGGGTCACTAGTTTAACAATATGAAGTAAACTTACATAATAGCCTTGATCGTGGAGGTATATACTTGAAGTTTCTATATAGATAAGAAAATGTGTGGTGCTCCTCCCCGAGTCATCTTTCTCCTTTGTACAATAATAGATCATATTGATATAACTTATTCTAATTTAAGATGGTATGATGGTATCATACTATGTACTAACCCTATTTCATGATGATGATTATGATAGTGCTCAATTGTTGAGACTGTCTTCTAAGTGTATTCGTGATAGAGATGATGTCATATCACTCATTGCAAGCATGATATGATGTTGTGATTCTCTTCATTTGCATGTTTATTTATGATATATGTTATTATATGTGTTGTTGTACTTGAGTTGGTGATGACAGGTTTGCAAGTACCAGACATCGAATCCACCTGGCTTCACAGGTCTAAGCGTGTCTTATCCCAACGGCAAGTTGATCAGAGATGACATGAAAATCCACTCTATACTCTAGGTTTAAGTTGATCACCCTTATCAGTTTGGTGTCTTGGTGCAAGTTGTTGTTTAGCGTCTAGTGATTCCTTGGGTTATTCTTGTTGTGAAGTGTTGTGATTATTGTTTGATTTAATTATTAAATTAATTTATTGATTTATATAGTTTAATAATGTTAAATTAAAATTAATGGATTAATATATTTTATAATAATAAATTAAATAAATAGTTAATATATTTTTAAAAAAATTAAAGAGTGGTTATTATTATTAATTATCTTCGGTTTATATTTGAATTAATGATTTAATATCATTATTTGATTGAGGATTAATTATTATTCATTTAATTATTTGTTGTGGTTTTTAATATTATGTGGGTATTTATTTATATTTATTTGATTATTTAATTAATGGGCTGTTATAATTAATTGTGCCCATGGTTTTATTTATACTGGTTGATTTTATTATTTTAATTCTTTTTGTTTACCCGCTTGGTTATTTAATTAATTGTTTATTCTACCTACGCTATTTTACCATTAGTTGTGAGCTTGGTATGTTTGGTAAATATTATTATTGCATTGGTACATGGTATGGTAGGTATAATATATTGTTTCATCGAATTTTCTGATTGGTCAAAATTTCTCTATAGTTTGAGGTTTGATTTTCTATTTATTTGAGCTTTTTGGAATGTTGTCGGGTTACCATCTAGAAGACTTCGATTTACATTTTGGATTCTAAATTCGATTGGGATCTTGGATTGAAGATTGGCTTTCTTGGATTTTTGGATTTTCTCTTCTTCGAATCTACCTTTGTTTGGGTTGTGATTTCCAGGTTGGCTTCTTCATCTTTCACATTTGATTTTTGAAAAGAAAACTTATCTTCATTGTGTTGGTTTAAAATTTCATTTGGGAGTTGTTTAAAGATTGATTGAGGGATTAGAATTGATATTTAAAAGATTATATTTGGGGTTTGGGTAGAATAGTTCATCTTGATAAGATAAGAAAAGGTTATGGTGGCCCCTCTGCCATGCCTAGTGGTAGCAATTCGGGATAGGATTGGGAAGGCCTTGGTAACCCAGGTAAGATAATCTCCCTTACTCCATAGAGGTTGAGATGGCTCCGCATGTGCATCTAGGATGGTCGGGATAGGTGCCCAGGTTCCCATTTGTCGCATGTGATGACACTCTTTTCCCCACATGTAGGTCCTAGTGCCTTGAGTCTCGATTTGACGTGTTGCCTCTGGAGGAATTATGATTGGAGATTTTATGATTTGCATTATTGCACTTGTTTTGTATTGGTCTTCCTTTGGATATTAGGTCTCAGCCTAGATCTAGAGTGTGAGTGGGATCTTGTGTCATCTCCTAGCACGGGGGGTGGTTCCTTATGGTTCCACATGGTCGGGTGGTTTGATGCCTTCTTCCATTGGGATTTTCTTCATTGGATGCTCTTGTGTGTGGATGTGGATGCATATCTTCTCTTCATGTAGATGGATTCTTGGAGTATATTCTATGCATTGGAAATTGAGACTATGCATCTTGTATCATGAGGAAGGCATAATTATAAAGAAATAAAATGTAATAGTATCTTGTAATCATATGTAAAGGATTTGTAGTGGACTGAGATCACAATGTATTGTAATAGAATTTGATTGTTGAAATCATTGTAGATGACTATCTTGTAAAATTGGATATTTATTATGTATATAATTCTAGATTGGAAGGGACCAAATGATTGAGTGATGTGCATGTTGGCATTAAATGAATGTTCTTGATGGAAATGATGTTATTCTTGGATCATGGATATCTCTAGAATAAGGATATGAATGAGTAGCTTGTACATAGGATGTATCCAGTTATACCTAAGGAAATGAACTAGATTGCATTAGTTGACGCCTAATTGAGAATTCATGATAACTTGACATGTTAGATGGTTTGAAAAGGGTTTAGGAACATTTGGTTTGGCATTTTAAAATGAATCAAATGGCTAATGGGGATATGATAGGATATGCGCTAATTGAATAATGATTCACATGTTTAGAAGGAAAGTGATAGATTAGGAAACAAATGTAAAGAATGTTAAATGGCATCATAGATGGAGATGTGTTTATATGATAGATTTATTTATGTGATGACATTGAAGTATCCTAGGGAATGGTAGATGTGGTATTGTATTCTGCTTGCATGATTATGATGTTATGTTATGTAGATATTAATGATATAGATGTTAAATAATGCTTTTGAGTAATGATAGTTTAATATGTTGTACTAGCAGATGCTTAAAAAAATTATCCCTATTTGTATGTTGGTTGTATTTCTCTAGGGTCTTTTGGCGAGAATTACAAAATGGATGGAAATTAGATGAATTGGAAAAATTCTCTATACTCATTCTTAGATCACATAGATGTAGAGCCATCGATAAAGTCCACCTTAGTTATAAGTGTAGACACATAAAATTGACAAAATTAATATTTAATTGTAACGTCATAAATTGTACGCACTTGCTAAAGCGGTACAATTTCACACCTAGTTTAGCACCCACCTTGGCGCATTTTGCATTTGCATTGCATTTCCCCTTTAGCACTTAATTAATCAAATTAATTAGGTCTAAGGTTCTATTTCATCATCTTCCACATCATAAAGTTGGGCCCTTTCATTAAAAGTGTGCCCCTTTCATTTTATTCTTCCAATACATCATTTAATCAAAAACCCTAATTAGGTCCTATTTTGAACTTGGGGGCTTGATTTCGGGGTCAAAACATCTTGAAATCACCTGTAACTTCGGGATTCTCTCTAAAATCATCATATCCGATGGCCCTGAAAATTTGGTGAAAAGTTGTCGGGACCATGGCGCCCGAAGTGCACACGGTCCCGGACATTTTTCCCAAAATTTTAGGAGCGCGATCCAATCATAAAATAAAGCTTAACCCCAAGAAATTGGTGGGAGATTCAATCTCTAGGTCGGCCAAAAGTTGAAATTAAGACCTAGGGTTTCATATATAAGAGCTCTCTTTCTTCATTTGAAAGGATCCGAATTTTGGTTTCAGGAACCTTCTATGCAGTGAAAGAGCAGATCTTTGAAGACTTCAATAATATTCAACATCCGTCTATCAAGCATTCATCAATTTCATTCATCCATTTAGGGCTTTGAAGGCATTGAAGAGCAATAAGGGATCACCGACTGAAGATTGGCTTGTACCCCTCCCTTGGGGTTGGGTATGATTTCATGTTGTTTTCATGTCTTTGCATAAGCTTCATTATATCACTTGTATTCGTGCTTTAGATCACTTTGCGTCTTGATTTGGAGCATTTACATTATCATTTACAAGCAATTAGGGTTTACTTTCTAGGTTGCTCTAGTTTGCTTACTTGCATTTTAGGATCTTGCACACACACAAGGTCTGCACACACACTACTGTTATACAACTTGGCTATTCGTGGAGGTGGAAATCACCAAAGTGGGGGTTTGACTAAGGCAAAACCCTATATAGCTGCCCACCATACCTTTCAGATATAAGTGCAGGTTTCAGGATTCGAACGACGCCGCAAGTTGCAGATCCGACGGAAGCAGACAGAGACAGAACTTCACACCAAATTTCAGAGCAAAAGACCAGGACAGGGGCATGGGGCGCCCTGGTCCTGCCAGGACAGGGGTGCTAGGCACCCTGGTCCCTGGGACAGGGGCGCTGGGCGCCCTGGTCCTTCTGACAGACAACATTTCTGACAGTTTTCCAGGTTGTAAAACAACAGTTTCAGGTGCAGTTTCAGGAGCAGAATCAGGACAGTGGCACCCGCACCCCCGTCCCGAACAGTTTCACTTAGATTTTAACTCCGGGTATGCATCTACATTCTTGTCTTGTCCTTGTGTTTACAACTTTCTGTTGTTTAAGTTCAATCCTGCAATCTTGTTATTAGTTCATACTTGCATTTTGGGGTTAGGAATTGAACTTGCATAATTTTACCTTTCAATTACAACAAAGGAATAGAAACCCTAATAGGTAGCCCATGGCTCTCTCTTTCACCAAAAAGAAGTAGCCAATTGTGTGATACCTCTAGGCTCTTTCGTATTCCATAATGTGTGTCAAAAGGTAGGATTAGGACATGTTAGCCTAGTCTCGCTTTTTCCCCTACACATTTTGGTGAACCCGACATGAATCTTATTATTTCTTTCTCTTGCATTGCATTTGTTAGATCTTGATCTAGATTTAGTGTGTCTCATTTAAGTTTCATTTTCAAGAGAGAGAGAGAGAGAGAGAGAGAGAGAGAGAGAGAGAGAGAGAGAGAGAGAGAGAGAGAGAGAGAGAGAGAGTGTGTGTGTGTTTCTTTGTTTCTTTGCATTGTGTGTCTAAGTTTTATGCAACTTTTATTTCAAAATGTCGGATTTTTATTTGCAAGATGTTCATATTTATGATGATGTATGCAATTATGTCGATTATGAGTATAGCCAAGATGAATTAGATGAAGCTTTAGATGAGTTTTTGAATCCTAAAGATGCCAAACCTTCATTTTACCAAAAACTCATAAACCTTGTTACTATGCCATTTCGTTGTGATGAGAAAGATAAGTCGAATGATTCCTCTCAAGGATACATTCCTATCAACTCTTCCACTAAATCTAGTAACATGGTTGCTTTCAATGATCCCCTCTATGAAGAGATGTCTCCTTTTGAATCAAAAGATAAACCTTTTAATAGATATGATCATGCTTTATTGGATGATGCTCTTGATGACTTTGTGGCTTTATCGAAATCTTTAAACAAGAACAAAACTTCTAAATTAGTTAACATGATAAACCTGAAAGAGCATAATAAGCCTCTTTTTGAAGTCCAAGGTGCTTATCCTTCTCCCACCTTTCAAGTTCCTAAATCACCTCTCCTTACTGTCCAAGGAGGATATGGTCATGATTCCTTTCTTACTCCGAATAAACCTATCATCACCATGCAAGGAAGAAAACCTATGAGTCCTTATAGTTATGCCAAGCAATTAACTAGAGAGAGTTATCATGCGGTTGCCCATACTTATCATACTAGAAATAATAGGCAGCCTAATCCTCCTCCTGTTACTCCAGTTTCTCTTCCTAATCCTCAACCAATTCTTCCGCAAGCTCCACGTATTTCACAAGTTCTTGGTAAGGAATATGATCTCATAGAACAACTTAAGGCTACCCCTGCTAAGATATCCCTTTGGGATTTGATCCAAACTTCTTCTGCTCATCACGGAATATTACAAGATGCCTTGAAAGATTTGAATGTGCCTCCACCAAATACATCTAGTAATATAGTGTCTTTGGTTAACTCTGTGATGAATCCTAAAGCTCAAATTGTGTTTACTCAAGATGAGTTGCCTACTAGTGAAATTCAACATCAATATGATCCCTTGATGATTGTGGTTATCATAAATGACACTGCTATAAGACGAACACTAGTAGATAATGGCTCTGGCCTTAATGTGTGTAGCATTAATCTCTTGCATAAGATGAATGTGGATACATCCCTAATTGAGCCTGACTCTCGTCCCATTCGAGGCTTTGATAATGTGGCTAAGTCTTCATTAGGTATTATCACCTTACCCATCACAGTGGGACCTGTTACTTTGCCTACTCCTATCCATGTTATGCTAGGAAACCTAACATACAACTTGTTATTAGGGAGACCTTGGATTCACAGTATGCAAGCTGTCCCCTCTACGTTGCATAGACAAGTTAAATTTATTTATAATAATAAGACATATACCTTGATAGGTGATACTAATTTTCAAGCTTGTTTGCAAACATCTACTTCCAAAGGGAGTTCTTCTAAGCCTTCCTCTTCTAGTGATGACTCGTTAAACAAGATACCTATGGATGAATCATCACCCTCTGATAATCAAAATTCTTTGGATGAGTCGGGAGCTCCTGAAGAAGATTCTTCTCAACTTGAATCTACACATGAGAAGGCTTTTGATCCTGAAAAGGTTCTCGCAGAAGACGATTGGGGATCCCTTGATTTTAATCCCACCTTTGTAGGTGAATATAGGGTTCCTCCTAGAGAGCTTAAAGTTGAAAAGAAGGAAGAAGCTAAAAATCAATCAACATTACCTGAGCCTATGAGCAATAATTTTGTGGCTGCTTCTCAAACTTCTTCTCCTCACACCTCTAATTCTGAAGAGTTTGATTCTTTGTCTCATGAAAAACCACCTTCTCTTTCTGAAATGGCTGATCGTTATGGTCGTGGTTTTCATATTTTAGCTAAGCATGGGTATCATGGAAATGGTTGTGGCGCTCACGAACAAGGGATAAAGGTTCCTCTAGAGAATAATCTTTATGATGTGACCTTTGGACTTGGTTATAATCCCTGCAAGCGCACTAAAGCTTCTAAACGACCATGTATTAGTGTTAATGTTATTTCTACATCTCTACCAATGAGACACCCTGAGTATATTGATGGGGATCCTTCGTGTGCCTGTGCTTTGGATGTTTTTCCTACCGATGATGCTTTAGCCGAGTTTTTAGGAGCCTACGATACTCTTCCTCGTTATCATCACAATAGGGGATTTCCTTATTGTTTGAACACTGAAGCTTATTTTGGAAAAGAGATTGATAATGATAAGATTGTGGAAGAATTCCCTCAGTTAAAGGATACTCCTCAACAAAGTAATCTTCTTATAAGCGACACCATTGATGTTAAGATGGATCTTGGCAATGAAGAAAAAGTTATTAAAATTGGAAAATGTTTGGACGAAGAAGAACAAAAACAATATGCAGATTTAATGCGTGAATTCCCTGAGATCTTTGCTTGGACATATTCTGACATGCCTGGTATAGATCCTAAGATTGTTACTCATAATATTGTCTTAGTTCCTGATGCTAAGCCTGTGAAACAAAAGATTCAAAAAATGAATCCTAAGGTAGCTTTGCTTGTTAAGGCTGAGATTGAAAAATTATTGGAGGCTGGATTTATCCGCCCTATTGATTATTCCCCATGGATTTCAAATATTGTCCCTGTGGCTAAATCAGATAATAAAATAAGAATGTGTACCGACTTTTGAGATTTAAATAAGGCTTCTTTGAAAGATGATTTCCCTCTCCCAAACATTAACATGATAGTTGATTCTACAGCAAGACATGCTTTGTTATCCTTCATGGATGGTTTTTCAGGATACAATCAAATCTTCATTAATCCTCAAGATCAATTCAAAATTGCTTTCACCACTCCTTTGGGTACGTTCTGTTGGGTGATGATGCCTTTTGGGCTTAAAAACGCCGGCGCAACTTATCAACGAGCGATGACCCTTATCTTTCATGATTACATGCATAAGATTTTAGAAGATTATGTTGATGATATTTTAGCCAAATCCATTCTCCGTATAGATCATATTAAGATCCTTCGTCAAATCTTTGAAAGGATTCATAAATATCACATGCGCTTGAATCCCCAAAAATGTGTTTTTGGTGTGGATAGTGGAAAACTATTAGGATTCATAGTTTCGCATCGTGGGATTGAGGTGGACACTAAGAAAATAGATGCTATTGTCAACATGCAACCTCCTGGAAATGTGTCTCAACTCAAAAGCTTACAAGGAAAGATTCAAGCTATTCGTAGGTTTGTATCTCAACTTACGGATCGTACTTTTCCTTTTACTCAACTTCTCAAAAAGAATATCACTTTTCAATGGAACGGAGATTGTCAGCAAGCATTTGAAGATTTAAAAGTATATTTGGCTAATCCTCCTATCCTTCAACCTGCCCAACCTTCTAAACCCTTTCTCCTTTATACAGCTGCTTCCTCTCATGCTCTCACAGCATTATTGGCATAGCATGATAAAGATGGTAAGGAGTGTCCGGTTTATTATATAAGTCATACCTTACTCGATTATGAGACCCGATATTCTGCGATAGAAAGAAAATGCTTGGCCTTGGTGTTTGCGACTCAGAAATTGAGACATTATCTTTTAAATTCAGAAGTCCACGTCATGGTAAAGTTTGACCCTTTGAAGCATCTTTTCTCTAAAACTGATTTATCAGGGCGCCTAGCTAAGTGGGTTATGATGTTAACTGAATTTGACCTTAAATTTGTTTCACAAAGAGCAATTAAAGGGCAAGCGTTGACCGATCACTTAGTTGAGGCCCCTTCACCTTTTTCCTTCCCTAACCCTGAGTCTTTTCCCGATGATTTCATTCTTTGCATAGAGAAAGACGGAACTTGGGAATTGTACTTTGATGGCTCTAAGTGTCGTACGGGATCAGGGGCAGGTGTTGTTCTGATTTCTCCTACAAAGAAATCCATTCCCTTATCTTATCGTCTCAATTTCCTCTGTACCAATAACATTGCTGAGTATGAGGCTCTTATAGCAGGAATAAACGCAGCCTTGGCTTTGAATGTAAAACACATACATATTTATGGAGATTCTCAATTGATTATAAGACAAGTAACAGGACTGTATCAAGCAAAACAAGACAAATTATCACAATATAAAGACCTTGCTATCTCTTTGTTACAAAAATTTGATTCATATACCCTGGAACCTGTTCCTCGAAAAGATAATCGACATGTGGACGCAATGGCATGTGTGGCTTCTCTTGTATCTTTAGAGGACCCTGTGGTTGATCTTAAATTTGTTATTCACAACCTTATTTCTCCAGCTATTGTAGATGATTCTAGCTTGGTGACATGTTGTGACTTTATAGACTCAGATGAATGGTACTCGCATATCGTAAGATACTTGATCGATGGTACCTTTCCTGATTCCGCCAATAGGAACACTAGGGCTAGAATTCGCAAGCTGTCCGCTAGATATATCATTCTTTCTAATGTTCTTTACCGAAGGGGTTATAACGGTCTTCTCCTTCGCTGTCTTAACAAATCGGAAATCCCTATTGCTCTTGAAGAGGTGCATTCAGGTGCCTGTGGGGGGCATTTTGGAGGCAAATCCTTGGTTCAAAGGTTGCTTCGTATGGGATATTATTGGCAAACTATGCAGAAGGATTCTTTTTCATTTGTTAAGAAATGTCATCAATGTCAACAACACAATAATTTGATTCATGCTCCTGCCCAAGAACTTCGTTCTCGTGTAGCTTCTTGGCCTTTCTCTGCATGGGGGTTGGATCTCATCGGTAAAATCTCTCCTCCTTCATCTCAAGGACATACTTTCATTATAACCGCAACAGATTACTTTACAAAGTGGGTAGAAGCTGTTCCTCTTCGCTCTACTACTGCTGAAGTGATTTGTCAATTTCTCCTAGAAAACATTATTTCTCGATTCGGGATACCTTCCACTATAATCTCCGATAATGGGACATCATTTAAGAACAAGGACGTGAAGAAATTCCTCGAGAAATATCATATTAAACATCGATTTTCTATACCATACTATCCTCAATCAAATGGTCAAGCCGAATCATCCAATAAGATAATTGAACAAATTCTTCGCAAAACCGTGAATAAGCATGGTAAGGATTCGAGTACTCAGCTAATTTATGCTCTTTGGGCCTACCGAACGAGTGTACGAATTGCTACAGGAACCACCCCTTATAATCTTGTTTATGGTGCTGATGCTATTATGCCTTTAGAGTTAGAGATTCCATCACTTAGAGTTTCTCTCAAAGGTATAGTAGATGATGACTCTTATAGAGAACAATGACTTCAACAACTTGAGATGCTTGATGAACATCGTATAAATGCTCTTGAGCATATTCAAGCGTATCACAAAACTCTACAACGAAGCTATAACGATAAGGTTATTCAACGTTCCTTCTCAGTAGGTAACTTAGTTCTCTATGAGAATCAGTGCAATGTGAATGCCTTACCTGAAGAAAAGGGAAAATTTAGTCCTAATTGGCTTGGACCATACATTGTTATTGAAGATTATGGATCAGGTGCTTACAAAATAGCAGATGTAGACGGTATGCCTCTTAAAGAACCTATAAATGCTATGCACTTGCGTAGATACTATGCTTAATTCCTCATTCCTTATCTTTCATTTCATCTATCTTCTTTTTACTTCTTCAAAATTGGATAATATGTTAGCATATCTTTGTTAGAGAAAATAGAATTAAATGGTGTTTTGTTTAATCTATATTGCTTTGTTCTTGACAAGCGTGTTTCTTTACTCTATAGTTTGTCTTGAATTCATTCATGTAAATTGCAAAAGATTTACATTTCCATTATGCTGACATATTATACAATGTCTTTATGTGTTAAGTAGAATTGTATCATGTTGTGTTTAAGTTTAAATTAAATCACATTAGTTATATGATTCTTAGGCTTAACACATATTTCTTCTCTATCATCAATGTAGTACTTGATTAAATATTTTTAAGTCACACATGTATCAATTTAATCATGGAGCATTGAAAAATCAATCACATGGAAATTAAATTCAGAACATACATGTACATCTACCAAATGTATCAAAATATACATTGTTTTAGGCATTAAAGATAACACATTTGAGACAAAGAGAAGCATGTATATACATATATATGTGGATCGTGTGTTCATATACAAAAGTAGGTCACTATACATCCAAAATGTGACCTATCCTACATCATGAGATCATCTCCTATCCCTAGGGCTAGTGGCTGGAGAGTGACGACTAGATGCTCCCTCCTGGTCTGGCCGTGAAGGTGGACCCATAGGTGTATAGCGTGATATAGACCGTGAATGACTCCGAGAGGAACTCCTATGATCCCTATCCATAAGGATCGCACGATACGAGGTAGCCTCGGCCTGAGCTGCTGCTAGATCACGCATTGCCCATTGAAGGTTCTCTGATAGAACTCTCTCTCTCTCTCCCTCCATATCTCCACCTATACTCGAAATGGTGAAAACAAGTCATCATGCCGACCCGCGTTCCCTTGAGGCCTATAGGCAACTTGTGAGGACCTAGGGATTTGTGTTGTCATGGAAATATCTGTCACTGCTTGCTGGATCAAGGAACGCCACTCCTGCACATTAGCTGTAGCAGTAGAACAAATTTTGTATTAGTACCATTTTATATCATCAAAACATTAATCAATCAATATAAACCTACTATACCTGGGTCTCCCTCGTGCCAGTAGGGATCGTGATATGGTAGCATCTGTGACTAGGAACTACTAGGCTCCCCACGCTCGAATGATCTGTGCATGATGGGTATAGGTCTCCGTATCACCTCGTGTTCCCCCTTTTGGGGAATAAGAGGAGGATCCAAGGCTATGGTATCATCTCCTGAATGGTGGGGAGTTGCATCTGACTCCTCCTCATCATCTCTATCCTCCTCCTCCTCGTCATCCTCGTCCTCATCCGCATCCTCGTTCTCCTCATCATCATCTCTATATGTGTCATCCTCCTCTCATTCCTCCTCCTCCTCAGCACTAGGCTGATCTCCTATGGGTGGATCAGGATCTCCTGCCTCCTCATGACCCTCTCCCTCCTATGGCTCCTCCGATCTGGATCCCTAATCCTCATCTCGGTCTCCATGTCTCCATGGACCTGGATGGCCTGTCGGGTGATCTGGTGGAAAGATAGGCCCTACGTATGTCCTCACAAACCATGAGAGATACCTGCGCTATGCCCCGGGATCTACAACATAATCAGTGACCACATCCTGATCGGACCCCTCTATATCTGTGATCTCGATATCATCTATCGTAGGTCTCGCTACTGCTCTAGGTCTTGGAAGGACTCGTGAGTGTCGAGTGTAGATGGGTACATCAGCTAGAACACACTGCTCTAGCCCAAACTGCCTCCGTACTCGGTCAAAGTAGAATGGGACTATGATATGTGGGTATCATCCTCTCAGTAGGCGGTTCCTCTGTAAGCATGCTAGCTGCCTCTCCATTCCATCCCATCTGTGCATCCGCAGATATGGTCTCCATACTATCACCTCAGCTGTCAATCTATCAAATGTCACTCTCCAATATAATAGATCCCCAAATCTCCACTCGCTGGTAAGTGGATAAGCAAACACCCTAGGCCACTCGCTAGCCGCACTCATCGAATAACCGACAGGCCCAGTGCATGTAAAGTGCTCAAATATCCACACCTGCAGAAGTGTGCATGTCATCAAGCTACAACCCTGCCCAAAAACATACTCCTCGAGGTCGTGATAGAGATGTGCAAGCATACTCCGACCCTAGGCATATACTCTCCTATGTCTATCCATAGCCCTGATGCATCATGTGAGACCCCCATGCATGTGCGTACCTCGCCCATTAGGGTAGAAGGCTAGCGCAATGATGGCAATCATAAGACGTCTCATGAGGGGCACCTCTCCTGTAGGATGTAAGAGCCAACTGACCATGATGCGACCTCTCGTCTCACCGGGCATGACTCTCCCTATGCAGTATACCTGCTCCCTCTGATGGTTCTTCGCTGACCGATCGGTCGCATATGTCACGGTAGCTCCTCTGATAGGTAGGCGAAGTATGCGGTACACATCCTCAAGTGTGACCGTCATCTCTCTTACTGGGAGATGGAATGTACATGCGTCAAGATCCCATCGCTCCATAAGTGCCATCAGCATCGCAGGATGGAATTGAATGGCCGGCATAAGAATCATATACCACAAACCTACTATAGATAATGTATCTCTCTCTGTCTGAGTCAGCCGGGGAATCTGATCTCGCAAACTATGAAGAATCTGCCCCACTGTGTGCTCTCTCATGTATGGGAGACCCTGCAATACAAAAACATCAGTGTAATCAGTACTCAATCATCAAAATCATCTAAGCGAAAAACAAAAACTGTCGAACATCGAAAGCTAACCCTTGCCAAGTCCTGATTGGGACCATGGCGCCCTGAGAGGACCATGGCGCCCTTTAGGGACCATGGCGCCCTGATAGGACCATGGCGCCCTGGGTGGGACCCAGGGTCAGATTCCAGGGTCCGCATTCGATCACAGAAACTCAAAGTCAACAGAAATGCAGAAAGTCAAAGTCAAAGTTCAGTCAACTCACCTCGTCCAGTGGCTCGTCGCCGATCACGACCTGTCGCATGATCTCCATCCTCGTGGGATGCTCCGGTCGTCGTGAAGGCATGATGATGGCTATGTGGGCTCCGCTGCAATGAACAATACTCAGAAATCAACAAAGTGACAAATGCAATAGTCACTTTCAAGGTATATATTTTCATTTTGGTTTCAAAACCCTAATTTTCCTCTATCACTCATTTCATCATAACTTGAGTTTGGGAGATGCGATTTCCGAACCGTTTGTTGCGTAGGAATTGTATTTTCATTCCCTTACTCCCTGGATGTTCCAAAATGTGCTCTGATGAAGCCTCTTTAGTGAACATCTCTCATCAATAATCTCTCACACAATTTGCCGTAAGTAAACATGCTATCCTGTTTCACCTCCCTAATAAGCAAGCCGAAACAGGGGGGGCATATAGCTACTCGCAAATTTCATCACTTTCCTTAGTAAGCATTAGGTGATTTTGTGATCTAATGTGTGTTTTGTAGGGTGCGGTTCCTAACTGTGTACTGCAGATACCGCTGGGGGCTTCGTTCGACGGACTTATGGATATATCCTTTTTCAAATAATGTTTACTTTCCTGTACTTTAGCTTGCATATGCATGTAGTACTCATATGACCGCTAAAGTGGGGGCTAAATGTAACGTCATAAATTGTACGCACTTGCTAAAGCGGTACAATTTCACACCTAGTTTAGCACCCGCCTTGGCGCATTTTGCATTTGCATTGCATTTCCCCTTTAGCACTTAATTAATCAAATTAATTAGGTCTAAGGTTCTATTTCATCATCTTCCACATCATAAAGTTGGGCCCTTTCATTAAAAGTGTGCCCCTTTCATTTTATTCTTCCAATACATCATTTAATCAAAAACCCTAATTAGGTCCTATTTTGAACTTGGGGGCTTGATTTCGGGGTCAAAACATCTTGAAATCACCTGTAACTTCGGGATTCTCTCTAAAATCATCATATCCGATGGCCTTGAAAATTTGGTGAAAAGTTGTCAGGACCATGGCGCCCGGAGTGCACACGGTCCTGGACATTTTTCTCGAAATTTTAGGAGCGCGATCCAATCATAAAATAAAGCTTAACCCCAAGAAATTGGTGGGAGATTCAATCTCTAGGTCGGCCAAAAGTTGAAATTAAGACCTAGGGTTTCATATATAAGAGCTCTCTTTCTTCATTTGAAAGGATCCAAATTTTGGTTTCAGGAACCTTCTATGCAGCGAAAGAGCAGATCTTTGAAGACTTCAATAATATTCAACATCCATCTATCAAGCATTCATCAATTTCATTCATTCATTTAGGGCTTTGAAGGCATTGAAGAGCAATAAGGGATCACCGACTGAAGATTGGCTTGTACTCCTCCCTTGGGGTTGGGTATGATTTCATGTTGTTTTCATGTCTTTGCATAAGCTTCATTATATCACTTGTATTCGTGCTTTAGATCACTTTGCGTCTTGATTTGGAGCATTTACATTATCATTTACAAGCAATTAGGGTTTACTTTCTAGGTTGCTCTAGTTTGCTTACTTGCATTTTAGGATCTTGCACACACACAAGGTCTGCACACACACTACTGTTATACAACTTGGCTATTCGTGGAGGTGGAAATCACCAAAGCGGGGGTTTGACTAAGGCAAAACCCTATATAGCCGCCCACCATACCTTTCAGATATAAGTGCAGGTTTCGGGATTCGGACGGCGCCGCAAGTTGCAGATCCGACGGAAGCAGACAGAGACAGAACTTCACACAAATTTCAGAGCAAAAGACCAGGACAGGGGCATGGGGCGCCCTGGTCCCTAGGACAGGGGCGCTGGGCGCCCTGGTCCTTCTGATAGACAGCATTTCCGACAGTTTTCCAGGTTGTAAAACAGCAGTTTCAAGTGCAGTTTCAGGTGCAGTTTCAGGAGCAGAATCAGGACAGTGGCGTCCGCGCCCCCGTCCCAAATAGTTTCACTTAGATTTTAACTCCGGGTACGCATCTGCATTCTTGTCTTGTCCTTGTGTTTATAGCTTTCCGTTGTTTAAGTTCAATCCTGCAATCTTGTTATTAGTTCATACTTGCATTTTGGGGTTAGGAATTGAACTTGCATAATTATACCTTTCAATTACAACAAAGGAATAGAAACCCTAATAGGTAGCCCGTGGCTCTCTCTTTCACCAAAAAGAAGTAGCCAATTGTGTGATACCTCTAGGCTCTTTTGTATTCCATAATGTGTGTCAAAAGGTAGGATTAGGACATGTTAGCCTAGTCTCGCTTTTTCCCCTACACATTAATTAATTATGTCTTTATTGCATGATTAATTTAATTAATCATATTAACCTACCATTACCTTTAAATTAATTAAATTATATTTAATTAATATCCCCTTTCCAATTCTTCCAAATATTAATTTATTTCAATAAATCAAACTCATCTTTAAGAAATATTCTATTTTTGTCCCTAATCCTAATTAGCTAAATTAATCCATGATTAATTAGGTTAATTTAGTGATTCCTACAAACCTATCATCTAATCCCCTCATTATCCTAATTAATCTAAAGCCTAATCAATGTTAGTATTTATTCAAATTAAAAATACTACACATCTACCGAAACCCACATGTGACTCCACATGCACGACTCACAAGTCACTACACATGTCCACATCACCTTTGACCAAGGGGTTCTCACACGTGTAAGGATGCTCTTCCCCATAGAGCCATCCTACTCTTTCCCCTTTTGACCAGTGTATCATAAACTCTCTTCCACTAGCCCTTACACCTTTCCACGAGTGTTTCCACTTGTCACCTCTTGGACTTCCCAATATTTGCTCACACATGTGTGAGCACATTTACCCTTGCGCCCACTTCTTCTTCTGACACTTGTCACAAGGCTAAGCCTTCAAACCTGGGACCACATTCCCTTTCAATCTTAGCCCTTGATCAATCTTCAATCTTGACCGTCGGTTTTCAAGCCTCCAACTCTATAAACTGAGCCTTTATCCATCAATCAAGGAAAGACTTTTTATGATAGCCTTATAATGCCTTTTTTATATAGCCTTATAATGCCTTTTTTATTCTAGATCAATCATCTCATGCGTCAAACTTATTGTCATTTGCAGGTTATCAAGGAGCTCAATTTGTCTTAGTCTCATATCTTGCATTCAATCTTGCATTTCATCTTTTCATATCATTTGATCATCTAGCTAGGATCTTAGTTGCATTCATTTTGATCTTGGCATATCCTTCAATCTTGTTCTTTAGGTTGACATCTAAAAGATCAAGTGCTTTTCCAAGTGAGAGCCACCTTGAATCTTGAAGATCCTTGGAGATAGAGGAACATGAGACGTGCTTGGGGTTCTTGATTTTTAAGCTAACTTAGTTTAGTTTCTATTTTGATTTCTAACTTTAACATAATGTTTCATGTGTGTGTTTGATGTTGTTTGACTCTCTTTTGCAAATTTCACAATTTAGAGCACACAATAAGAATCTAAAGTATAGGAAATATATTGAGCACCTTCTCAAGTATTCTTCTTTTGTTTCAACTATTAAGTTGATCCATGTTATATAACCATTATAAAACCTAATAAAAATTGAGGATTTTGATAGATGAAGAGGAGAAGGAAAAGAAAAATCCTATGTTTCATGACTTTGGTTCTTCCCTCATTCCACCTAAAATATTCTCAATCTAGAGGATAAGAATCCTGAAGATTAGAATGAGGAAGTTATAATAGAAAGGAAAGATTTGAAAACTAGAAATTTCTAAAGATTGGTTGGATAATGAACTTGAGGAAATTGATTATCCCAATTCTACAATACTAGACGATTGAGATGGTGAAGAAGAATTGGAAAGACACATGATATATCTAAAGGTCTAGATTTGATTTTAAAGAGAATATAGAATTACAAAATGATTTATGTAAAATTAAAAAATAAGTTATTGAAGTCCATGGAAGAGTTAGAATATTCCTTGCTTGTAAAACTATTTGACCAAATGCTTTAAATTCATCATCTACATACCTTGCTCATGAAACATTTGAGAACATGTTTCTAGAGGTGCTCATGTGATCCTAGTGCACATCAAATTATGGTGGAGTATAAAATTTACTTATAAAGTTGGCTTTGTAATATTATTGAATCTTTTTAATAGGATACAAAAAATACACCCATTTGGGATTTAAGTTTTAAGTTTTATATTTTTATAAATTTGAAAAGGAAAAATAAAATAATTATATGGGAAAGTGAACAATATTTTCGTACAAAATATGGTCTTATCATTGTAAAAGGGTTATGTAACTAGGGGAGTTTTACATCATTCTTTTTTAGTTATATAGGCAAGGATTGTTGAAGGGAATTTGTGCTCAAATTTTTGAAAGAATAATAATTATATTGTTGAATCTATTATCTATTCACCTTGTTCTTTGTGGGTTGTAGGTTATCATTATGTCTAATTTATAACATATTATTCATTTTTCCTTAAATGTCATGGCTTTGTTGAATTTCTTCTCTTTGTTAATATTATGTGTATAAATTGAATATGTTATCTATTTATTTTTGTAGTCACATAAATCTGTCCACTTAATTAAATGAATACTTAGTATTTATTTGATTATTTAACCATCAATTAATAATTAATTAAATTAATATTTAATTAATTCATCTTAACCCTCTTCTCCTATTAATTAAATAAATTATTCAATTTATTTGATTTAATTCACTTAACCAAATTCAGACCATTAATTAAATAAATAAATCATATTTATTTATTTAAATATTCTCTCACATTTAAATAAATTAATATTTATTTAAATCCCCCAAAATCCCACCTCTCACATTTAAATAAATTAACATTTATTTAAATCACCTTTATCCTCCACCCACTTGCATTTTCCTACAAATGCAAGTTGCACAATTATTTTAAATAAATAATTTATTTAAATCACCTTTATCCTCCACCCACTTGTATTTTCCTACAAAAGCAAGTTGCACAACTATTTTAAATAAATTATTTATTTAAAATCCTATTTATCCTCACCCACTTGAAACCTTTAATGGTTTCCCTTAAAGTATTCAAACTTGATGGCTTTAAAGTCTTCAAACTTGATGGCTTCCTTCTATAGTCTTCTTAAGACTTTAATGGTTTTCCTTAAAGTCTTCAAGCCTTTAATGGTTTCCCTCAAAGTCTTCAAGCATTTTAATGCTTTATCTTCATTTTTCTCATTTAAATAAATTAATATTTATTTGAATATTTATCCAAATGCAAATTACACCATTTAATTGAAATAAATGATTTTATTTTAATTGAAAATACCAAAATTTCTCCCACTTGCATTTTCCTACAAAATCCACTTGTATGCCTAAACCCCTTCTAGATTCTTCTAAACCCTTCCTAATTAGCCTAATCCATCCCCTAAATATTGTCACATTCCTAAGCAAATTGGAGTCACTTCTCAAAGACTCCAAAGTCTTTGAAAAGCAATTAATGCTTTGTGTGTTCAACAAATTAACCCTCAAAGTCTTGGATAACCTTTGAAAGCTTCCAACCTTCAACCACTTAATCCCCAAAGTCTCCAATAACCATTAATGGTTAATTCAACCCTCCCACATGATTAAAACATTTGTTTTGACTCAACCTCTACCCAACCCAAAGGTCTCATCAGGCCATTAATGCTTTGATCATGATTATCTCTTAAACATTTGCACAAAGGTTTATCCTTGGATTAACTCTTAATCCAATGGGTAATCTTAATTTAGACTTGACCCTTACCTTCTAGATAACCATGAGGTCTTCTCAGGCCTTTAATGCCTCCAACCTCTTCTCTCAACCCAATCCTATGTTGAAACTTGTCACCATTTTATTGGTGCCAATTGTGCACATGGATCCCCAACTTTCAATCCTAACCCTTGTTAAGATTGCTCAATCTTAACCCTTCATTTCCCTATTTCTTCTATAAATAGAACCCTTCTCCTCAAGCAAAAGGAGAAGCATTTTAGAGTATTGTTGTTATACTGGCATTAGCATAGAGCTTTTTCATAGCATCACTATCTACTCTAGCATAGTATTTAGCTTTTCATTTCATATTTGAAGCTTAGTATTAAATCTCAATCCTCCATAAGCATCCATAGTGCAAAAAGCTACTGAGAGCTACACTCATTTGGGACTTGGAGAGGAGAGGAACAAGGGAGGAGCAACTATGAGCATCTTGATTAGCTATTTCATTTTATGTTTATATGCTTTCTATTTCATGCTTAATATCTCTCTTGATATGCCTGTTTAGGATAATCTTTTGTTGCTAACACTAACGTTTGTTTCTTGTGCTCTTGTGTGTGTTGCCATCAAACAGATTTTCTAATCCTTTTTGCAGAGCATCAATTTTTATATTTTTTTCTTTCATTTTTCGCTTCTTTATTCACATTGACAAATCTCAGATTGTTGTTTGTATATATTCTATTTCAGGTTTCTTCAATCTTTCCCTTATCTTGTTTCCCTTCTTTTTCCTTTTTGGGAGAAATTTTAGAACTATGTCCTAATTTTATAAAGGAAATGGATAACACAAACAAAAAATTTCAATTTGGAGTGCCTACAGTTGACATGTATGTTTTATATTTTAAAATGATATAGACTAATTAAATTTGGACACTTAGTTTAGTTTATGTTTATAATTCTTAAATATTTTGTAAAACTAGTTAGATGTATTTTTTTATAAATTTAAGAGAACATTGATGTAGCAAAAATATAGTAAATTAAATTTTTTTTTCCACTTAGCTAACTTGACTATATAGTGCATGGAGGAAAAAATGGGTTTATTACCTAACCAATTCTCATATATGTCCCAATCACAAGTTTAATTATGTTCATTTATGAAAATTTTAGGTCATTTACTTTTGTGTCTCATGTCAAACTCTCACTTTTCCTATAGAAGAAAGGCCCAACTTGTACATTATGTAGGTCATTGTATTTCATTGTATCTTGTACGGATTTCATAATCTAACTTTCATTTCTTGCTACTCTCTTATGGAAGGTGTTTTTTTTTTTTTTTCCAAGTGATGCTGCCTAAATTTTGCAAGTGATACTAGTGAGACATGGTATTAGAGATTTGTATTTATAAGCCCTTTCTTAATTTGCAAATAATTTTTACCAGGATTTTTTTTTTTTTTTTTCGTGCATCATGGTGTGAAATGGACCTCAGATCATTGAGTCCAAAAAGTCCAATAACCTATAAATTGATATATTTTGGATTTAGAAGAATTTCACCATTTGTAAGGGGATGCAATCAAATATGTTGTATAATCAGTACAGTTATACAATTTATACTTGTTAGAAAATAAGCTACACTATATTGTAGTTGGCATATTCACAAGGAATATGCTTATGTTGAATCTATAGTCAATGTCACCTTGCATGAACATGCATGAATTTGATTTTAAAAGGGTATTTTTTTAAAGTTATATTGTATGTCAATGAAATTGATAGTTTAGTGGGCAGTCACCAAAGTCCAGGTAGCCATTTTAGTCTTGTAGGGATTAATGTTAACAATTTATGTAAAAGACGTCGATAGATACCATTATGAAAGTGGCTTATATCATTTGAAAAAAAATCAAATTCTCTTCATAAAAAATCTTATTTACAGTTTGACTATTAATTTCATTAAAAAATTAGATTACCTAATATTTTAAAATTATTACCATGATCTCATAAAAATTGAAGAACTCCATGCTTTTGAATTATTACCATGATCTCATAAAAATAATTATCATATTTCCTTGAATTATTTTACTCCAACCCTTCTCTATCTTGCATTTGCAATTTTTGTAAGTCTTGTCTTTCTCTCTATACAACCTGTTTTTCTTCTTTTATCATATTTCCTTGAATTATTTTACTCCAACCCTTCTCTATCTTGAATTTGCAATGTTTGTAAGTCTTGTCTTTCTCTTGTGCAACTTGTTTTTCTTCTTTATGCACAACTTCATCCTTCTTGTTTTAATTCAATATCTCATTGCAAAATAATATTTTATACCTAATAATATATTTGTTTTTATTTAGGTGCTTCAAAAATGTCTTAAAATATCTGTTTTTTATATTTGGAAAAATGTATAGGTGTACCAAAGAGAAGGATTCTGGAATTGGTAATTAGTGTTAAATAAACATTAATATAATAAGAATTTGAAAGAAACATTTAAAGGAATTTTAGCCATTCTGAAACTGATAATTAGTGTTAAATAAACATTAATATAATAAAAAATTGAAAGAAACGTTTAAAGGAATTTTAGCCTCTTCTTCAGAGAATGATTCAAATGAAGAATTATATCAATCATAACATATTTTGCACATTGATAATTGATAAAATTGTTTAGATATAATTTTTTTTAATGATTCAAATGAAGAATTATATCAATCATAACATATTTTGCACATTGATAATTGATAAAATTGTTTAGATATAATTTTTTTTATATTAAACTAAGAAAATGATATGACAGGCAGGGGTGACCGTCAAATTCTAGACCTGTTTGAATAAGAGAATTTTTTATTTATTAAAGATTACAAGAAACATGAAAATTCTTTAAAGCCGACTCGGTTATTAACTTGAACATTTAGCTTTTGTTTGTTAGGAGAGAACAAAATATTTACGATTATACGAAACTGTCTTTTAATTTGCAACTTTATGATATATCTTTATAATTTTCTAAATTTCCCGGGTGATGTAACCCAGAAATGAAACCAAGGAGATTCGATCCTGCGATCTGCTGGATTAAGTCGACGGCTGCATAATTTAACACTATATATCAGACAGACACAAAGTATTGTGGAAAGAGTGAAAATGGAAACTGAGAGAGAAAAAAAAGAGTGGTTGAAGCTCAATTCAGATGGATCTGTTCTGCGCGCTCCACATCCCACCACGCCTGCCTCTTCAGACTTTACAGACGGCGTTGCATCCAAGGACGTCGTTCTAAATCCGGAAACCGGCATCTGGACTCGCATATTTAAGCCTGAAACCGCTTCTCAAAAACCGCCACTGCTGATCTACTTTCATGGGGGAGGATTCTTGGTGTTTTCCACAGCCTGGGTAGAATACCACTCATTTTTGTACAGTTTGTCTAAAACCGCCGGCCTGATGATAGTGTCAGTGGATTACAGGCTGGCGCCGGAGCACCGGCTCCGGGCAGCCTACGATGATTGTACGGAGGCCATCAAATGGGTCGCAAAGCATGCCGCCGGGAGCGCAGAGGTGCCGGAGGAGTGGCTGTTGCCGTCCGCCGTTGATTTTTCCCAGTGTGTTTTGGCGGGAGAGAGCGCCGGAGGCAACATCGTTTACCACGTCGGACTGCAAGTTGGTGAGCTGGACTTGAGGCCGTTAATGGTGAAGGAACTGGTTGTTATTCACCCCTACTTTATGGGTGAGGAAATGGTAGAGACGGATAAAGGGGAAGAGATGATCAAGTTCGTAGAGATGTGCAAAATGGGTTGGAGTATGACTCTCCCGGTGGGGTCCAGCAGAGACCATCCCTTCTGTAATCCGGTGGTTTCGCCCCTCGAGCCTGATTTGAAATTACCACCGGTTTTGGTGGTGGTAGCAGGTAAAGATAAACTTAGAGACAGACGGGTGATGTTTTATGAATATCTGAGAAGATGTGGGAAGGAGGCGGAATTGATGGTGGAAGAAGGTGGAGTCCATGCTTTTCATATTTTCATTCCTGAATTTGAAGGCACTCTGCGTCTTATACAGCGTATATCAGACTTCGTTAAAATCCGCTGAACATTTTAAAAATTACTTCTCTCAGCTGTTATTTTCTTTAATTAGGAGTTGTTGTGGAGGGGACACAAGGGCACTCAAGGAAAAAACCAACCATGCCTCAAATAAGGTAGTTAGGTTTTCAACTTTTAGGTTGTTTTCATACTTGATATGGATGCCACTTAAAATTGTACACTTCATGATGTGATCTCATTTTATCTCTATCAGCGTTTTTTCTACTTCTTTATAGGCTTTGTCCAGTTTTTGATCTTATGTCCGAGATGATGCAAGCAAGTTCTTAATAGAGTGGTGAATTTTTTTTCCATCCGAACCCAAATTACAGAGAAGTAAACTAAATTATACCACAATAATTCATTCTCTTCAAAATGTAACCAAAATGAGTGGTTACACTGAAGAGAAGCAAACTTAGTGTGAACCCATATTGCAGAGGACCCAAAGCCACAATAAGAGTACAAAGCAGAGCATTAATAGAACTTTTTGTGGACGGAGCCTCCAGAACATGCCTGTTGCTGCAGAGGCTTTGGAGACTTTTAAGCAAATGCAATTAGCGGCTGTAAAGCCAGATTCAACAATCTTTGCCAGCGTTCTCACAGTGTGTGCCAAAATTCCAGCTAATATAGTAGATAAAGTGTAAAATTTTCCCTTACTAAACTTTGAAGCAAATGCAATTGGCAGGTATAAACAAAATTCTCTCCAACCAAACACACAAACAAAACTTTACCTGCCAATATTTACACTGCAATAAAACCTATCGAAAGGATTAATACAATAGTCAGTTATAGGCAAGCGCTACACATATCGAAAGGATTAATAGAAGATTCAGTTTTGCACAGGCTCCATTGTTGTAGATCCCTTCTCCACTCATTTCACTTTCCAGCAAATGCCTAGAAACCAGGAAGTCAAGAGTGGTAGGTATTTGTTTGGCTTATATTTTACCTGTATAATTCGCCGCGTTTCAACCACTATAGGAAATGTCCAAGCATAGTCAAGGCACGTGACTTGTTCAGACGATGGCAGGTTTCCTGGCACACTTCACCTTTCATCTAGTATATGGTAATATTTCAATTTTTTATTTCAATGAAGTGTCATACTCACCAAAGAAAAAATGTATGGCTCTATTAAAAGTTACATATCGTCAATAGGTCTTTGGTCTACTGGTGAAGTTGAATGGTTCCAAATGAACCCATCAGGGATCAAGTCTTGTTGAGTGCAAGGCTCAGACATCATAAGGGATGAGGCCGGGATCATGCCTCGGGGGAATTTGGCGGAATGGATACCCCTCAATCTTGGCTCTTAGCCAAAGAGGTTCAGCCTATTGGCTCGTCGTGAAGGCCCTCACTGGGCTGGCAGCTCGCGGGCTTCATGCCCTTGCTGGACTGTCGTGCTTGCAGGTTTGGACCTCCATAAAAAAAAAAAAGAATTCATTGTCCAATCTATTTCTCTCACTACATCTCTACCACCAATTCGAACATTACGGCAAGAACTCGACGCTTTGATCATCATGGTTTCATGTGGAATTAAACTCTTTGATATATTATGCTTTCTTTTGCCTAGTTTGCTTTATCTACATGGTCGTCTTAAATTGTTCTCATATATTTGTATTTCCTCATTAGTGTTTGGACGCTCTTGCATGTTAATGTCTCATTGCCTCATCCACTTGTCATGTTTTATTCCATTCAAATGTGCATCATTTTCCTTAGCTCTTCCTCTATAACCATTTTGGGCCAAAGATGATTCTCCATGCTTTACGTCTTTTCTAAATATTCAATGTCCAAGATATCATCAATGTCTTCAAATGAAAAATGCCTAATTCAATTAATATAATCTCATATTAAAGTGAAGTTTTTGATTTTGAGGTTATTTGTGATTATATGTTTTTGTATTGTTTCTATTTGCATCAATTTTCTATCTGACAAATTGCTAACCCAAACTTCAAAACCACAGGATTGAGTTTTCCAACCCCATAATTTTTCATTCTTGCAAATTATCTTATAGTGGATATAAATCCTCCAACCCCCTTTATTTTATTTTCCTTGCCTATCTCCTAACTGATCCTAATGTGAAAATCAGGCCCAAGGTAATTTCATCCTTCTCTACTTTCAATGGATTTGCCTTGAAAAGGAAGTTAATTTTTTTTCTCTAAAATGGAAAGATAATAACTTCAATTTCAATTTTATTAACAAGAATCATAACCTCCTAACAAAAGAGCTCCAAAGTGCTCAAATATTCTCTCAAAGACCATTTACATTGAAGAAGAACTTTATTTCATTTCTAAGAAGTTGAATGCTCCCTTCACCAGCCTTGTTTAACCACTCTTTTAACTTATCAATCTATAGCCCCCCAAAATGGAGGAGAGTAGCTATCCTTCCAAAGAATTTCAATGTTCCTCTACATATTCTAATTTTAGCCTTCACTTACTCATAAAAACTATGAATTGCCTCTATACTCATCTAGTATTCCGAGATCTTCCCTTCTATTCTATAATTTTCCTCTAGGTACCACACCGAATACTTTTTAAAATTCAACAAAGTAACATGAAGCTCTTATATCTTTTCAATCAAGTACATAAGGGTGATGTTATGGTTAATAGTGGGGTGCTTTAGTCTAAAATGGCCTTTCCCTTTTCTAATATTATACCCTACCATGCACTTCAAAGTTTTAAAAAAATAAATTGATCATGATTATTGTATTAGTTTGATAGCTCATTGATATATTTAGTTCCTTAGAGGGATATTGACTAATTGTTCACATTGTTGGGAATTCTTCTTAGATAACATCATTACAAATTATTTTGGTGTACTATGATGACCTCTAATCTCCATTTTAAATGTTTTTCTTACAAACTATTTATATCTTGTAATAGACTCTATGTGTCTTAAATGCTATCTTCTATAAATAAGTGCTTTTTTTTTTATGATTATAGGGGATGCATTATATTGAACTCTCTCATAAAGTATCATTGAATATTCTAACCATTGGGTATGTTTTTTTTTCTACTTGTCTTATCTTTTGTTCTAGTTCACTTCAAAAGTTTTTGGAGCTATGTTTTTTAACATAAACTAGTTCTTTCCTTTTTGTGTTCACATAATTTTCCTTTTCATGTCTTCTTATTTTTTTTTTCATTCCAAGTTCTATTTGCTATCTTACACTCTTCATCATCTCATATAGGTTTGATAAAAACAATACATATAGATCTTTTGCATGCACTTAATGCTTTGTGAATATAGGAATTTGACATCTTTTATTTATTGGATCTCTTTTCATACAAAATTATTAATATTTTCTCTTTGAAAGTGTTGTTCAAGGGCTTGTATGAAGAGTTCTCAATTCTCATGAATCTTGAGGATTTTACAATAAAGAGGTGCCTTCTTCCAATTGCACTGATCTTGTTCTCCTTGCATATTTTTTATGTGCATTTCATGATTTACATATATTAGACTATGATCCAATTTAAATTCTATTGTATTGTCCTTTTTTATACCAAGTGCGAAATTTTAACCTTTTCATATCTATTACAATGGATGTGTCATCAAGTTGGTTCCTCAAAAGTTATATAGTTGTTCTTTCAAGTCACCTATGAAGTCTCTTTCTCACCCCAACTTGATCAAATTGAATATATTATTGTCTATGTCGATAAGTATCAATTATAAATGCTTACAACCATTTTAAATTTTCAATTATCAATTCAAAGTAGTTAAGATGTGGTCATAGTCACACATAGTTTATAGTTAAGTTCAACCTCCTTAAAGTGTCACAAATTCATGTAAAGTCTAGTTAAAAAATATTTTCAACTTAATACTACATGCAAAATGATTATATGATCTCAATGAGAGAAATCTAGGTTTTCAATATAACGTGACAAATACACCACCTTGGTACTTTTAGAAATCTTTATTCTTGGCATAGCTTGTAGTTTTAAAAAATCACAAAATTGCTCATCAATCTAATAATAGTTCTTTAAAGGGCTCTTCAAGGTTAAAGAATGTTGGTTTTGAGATAATTTTGATTTTTATCTTAGTCACACGGTTAGAATTATTATGCAATTTACAAGATTCTTGGAAAGTTCAACAATTCATAATTTTTATCTTGCCGATTTGCATAAATAAATCTAAAATCCTAAGGTTTATATGCAATTTGTAGTTTTACTCTTGAAAGTTGTAATTCATACTTTATATTTATACATGGTCACAAGTTGACTTGAGACGCAACTTCAGTATCCACCAAAATTTGAATTATACATTCAATTGAATTATACATTCAATTGAATTATTCAATTCTAGGTGAGCATGAGGAGTCTTAATGTTTATTAATTTTTCAATTTTTCAATTTTTTGTATTCAAACTAATCATCGATTCAATTTATATTGGCAGAACATTGGAGGTCATATGAAAATATGCACTAGGATTAAATCTTTACCTTCTCCTATTCTTTCACTCTTTAGATTCTTGTTTTAGTAGGGTTGAATATTCATCTAGGATAAAAAAAACCTTTTATTCAGTATCACATGTCTTTTTGTCTTCTATTCTTTCCATGGCAACTCTTATGTGCATGTCCCTTCCTCCTTTCAAATTTTCTTGATGGATGTGCCCTATCTATTACATCTAGTCTTCAAGGAAGTTTACTTATTTTTTTGGTTTCTTCCTTATCAAAATAGTCCTTCGACCATTTACTAATTATATTTACAAGATTATCATATCTCACTTTTTCTTCTCTTATTTGCAATGTGATTTGATTATTTGTGAGTCGTCTCTGTTTATTTGACGATATTTTACTACTTGTGCTTAAGACTTGGATTGTTCAATTTGGTCTTCTATATAATTTTATTTGTCCTCCATTTTTTTATTGTAGATTGGATCTCTTTTATTTGCAGTGCATCTCTTCCTTCTAGTATATTTGGTTTAGTTTTCTCTACTATTTTCAAGTGGACAAGATCTTATTTTATCATGATCAACTTATGTAGCCCATTTTCCATAATATTTTGTAGTTTTTTATTTCTCATTGAATATTTTACTCTTTCAAGTACTAATTTCTAGTTGGTTTTTTTATTTACTTCATCTTGCAGTACTCATATTATCCCTTTCATTTTATATAGCTTCAAGCCTCTTTTTCACAACCATTGGTTCATTGACACAATTTTGGTGACCATAATAGTGGTGTTGACATGGGGCTATATAGTTCCTTGATTTATTGGATTTCTTCCTCATTTCATCATTTGTTTCTTAAGATGTTTCATCCTCATATTTCTTGATATAATATTTTCCATTCTTTTGGTCCTCCTAAGCCAACCAAAATTTCTTCTATACATTCTCACTCTCTTTTTGTATTCAAATGATGTGTTGGGTGAATTTTTTGCAATATACTTTACCTTTGCTTCATTTTGAAGCACTGCACTCATTTTTTCCTTGCCATTTTAATATCCATGTTTTTTTCCCCTACCATTTTAATAGTGAGTATGAGGTGTTATGAGCTATTCTTAGTAAAACAACTGTTGGCATTCTACACTCTTATGAGAATAGTTGATGTTGTCATTGATGGCAACCAACTGGCAAATCACCAGCAGACACCGACACCGATAGGCACTTACATCGGCAATCAGATTACATCACCAACAAAGCATACTAGCACTCCAGCCAACATGGGATGAACTTTTGTTTATTATAATATAATTATCTTTTGTAAGCCGACATGGTATATTGTAAAAGACTCATATATGTATGAGATCTTATAGGTCATTTTGATGGTGAGGGAGATAAGATGAGATGATATGTATGGTAGAAAATAATTGTTTAGTGGCAGCAAAGGTTTTTGGATAAGGTATCTATCTAAGCTTAAATCGGTACTGAACCTGGCATTAGAGATGTTGTTTTGAGCAGTACATTGTGTTGGATTTAATAATCCATTTTGTAGTCAGTGTGACTCTTCTTTGAGCAGTGAGCGCTAGGTTGTTGGCCTCCCTGCATGTGCAGGCCCCTTATTGTAAGTAGTATTTATTCATTGGCCAGTGAGTAAATATTGTGGGTCACAAATCCCACCAAGGTTTTTCCCACACCAGGTTTCCTCGTTAAATATCTTGTGTTATGGTGTGTTTCTATGTTGTCTCTATTATTTATGTTTACTACAATAATTCTTATTTACCGGTACACTGTTTTGGGTTGCAAAGTTATCAATAAGTTCAAATATTTTGTTAACCGGTTAGACACTGATTCACCCCCCACACCCCCCCCCTCTCAGTGTCTGTGGGACTGTCATTGAATCGAACAATTGGTATTGGAGCTTGGTCCTCTATTTGCAAAAGCCTAACAGCTTGAGGGAGATTCTAACACCGGTACAGATGGAGAACTTAAGAAAATAGTTGGAAGGAGCTCTTGAAGATTTTAATGCAGAAAAATTGAAGAATATCAAACTTGAAGATGATTTGAGGACTGCTAAGGAATTCATTAAAGGACTTCAAGAAAATCTAGTTATAGCACAAAATAAGAGAAAGGAGCTTCATGAAAAGATGCAGAATGATGATGATGAAAAGGAAACTCTTAGAGACATTGCAAATAAGTTGAGACAAGAAAACAGTAATATGAAGAATGAAATGCAAGATATGAATATGAGGTTATGTAAGGATATTGAAGACAGGAAGAAGAATGAAGAAGACTTGACTAGGAGACTTAATGATGCTGGAAATGAAAATTTAAGACTTGGTCATGAAAATGATATGTTAAAAACAGATCCGATTCACATGCAACATGATAAAGATGAGCTTGTAAGACAAGTTGGATTTCTGGAAAATGAGTTGGTTACTGCAAATAAACACAAAGAGAAATTCAAGAAAAGTTCAGAAGAACTTGATGACATGCTTAAAAGACAGAAACCTGATGGAGATACAAATGGACTTGGATTTGAACATGGAGAAAGTTTCGGTACTACAAATAATCAAGATCAGAACAAACCGGCAAGACAACCTAATGCTTATAAATTTAATGGGAAATGTTTTGATTACAACAAATATGGTCACAGAGCAAATTAGTGCAGATTTAGAAATAATCAGAATACAAACTCACCCACTGATCAATGTTCCAAATGCAGCAAAGTTGCTCATAATTCAGAAAATTGCAGAATGAATGTGAAATGCTATGTTTGTGGAAGATTTGGGCATTTATCTAATCAATGCATATCACAAACCAGTCAAGGATATGGAAAGGATATTCAGAGGAATAATGTAACTTGTTATGCATGCAACAAGATTGGACATATTGCAAAATTTTGTAGAAGCAAGAATACATCAGCGAACAATAAAGGATCTAGTTTAAAGGGCAAAGAAAAGGTAGATGAAGTAAAGCAAGAATTTTCAAAACAATGGATTAAGAAGAGTGATCAGAGAACTGATGAAACTATCTCTGCACCGGTAGAATAGAGTAATCCTCCACCGATAAGAGATTCTTCATCTAACTGAGGAATAACCCTTAGGGGGTATTGCAGCAAGTTGAAAATCATGCATTCTACCCTCGGTTGATGGCGAGAGGATACATTTCTTCTTTACTGGCAGGTGTGTTAAGTTTTCACTTAACCAACGAGCATTTAATGCAGTTTTAAAGAACCTTTTTGGCTATAAAGCACCAGAAAACCCTCATTTCGAACTCACCAAGCATTCAAACAATCAGAGAATGCGAAACTGAGCAAGGGCATTCCAAGGAGAAGCTGCGAAGTAATTTTTAGGTATTCAGAATTTTGGTTAAGAGGTATTTATCTTTTGAAATGGCTTCCTCATCTTATGTTGCGGAGTTTATTGCAAAACCTATCATTGTGGAAAACGTCAAATGACCTAGACCCATGTTTAAGATTATCCTCAAGATTCCGAAATAGGATAATTTGTCAGAGCTTTTTCGAAAATTCTGAAGGGTGTAGCATTTGCAGAAGACCCTAGAATCTACATACATTGCAACATAGAAAACCTAGGGACTGAGGATTTGAAGAAAATATTTAATGAGGTTATTATCGATGGAAATGGTGTGATTAAACCTGGACATAAAATTGTGGAAGACTTAGGTTTTGTAGAGATTCTGAACATTCCCAAATTTCCAAAGGAAGTTGTTAGACTTGTATTGAGCAGAGTCCATGGAGAGTTCATGTGGTTAGAGTCAGTTTGCAAGATAACTAAGGAAGTAATTAAGGCAATTACTGGTTTACATTCAACCGGTAGTAGATCTGATAAAACCAAGAAAATACTTAACAAGGGAGTTATGGAGTTAACTGGAGCCACATATGATAGCAGGTCACTTAGAGTGAATGATGTTAAGGATATCAATGTGAGATATGTGAGTATGGTACTAGGATATAAAGCAACTCATGCAAATAGACTGAATTTTGTTTCTAGCCTTTGTATTCACATTGCATATGAGATGGTGAACAATAATGCTAAGATTGATGTGTGTGAATGGCTTAAAGATGAATTAATTGACAATTTGAAGAAGATTAAGGGAGACAAGAAAGGTAATTTCCATTTTGAAAACCTGCTAGTATGCCTGATGCTATACTTTACCAAAGAGATACCTGACATAGGTCACAAATATTTTGGTTATGACATCTTGGTAGGAAGACAGATATAGAAAGCTTTCACCGGTATGGGCACTGACGGTGTTAAGAACATCACAGACTACTTCAAAACATTTCAAACTAAAATGAGAGCAAAAGAGAGACTACCACAGAGCATAATTGATAAGTATGACAAGGAAATCTATTTTTTCATTAAGAGAGATGAAACTTGGATGGAAGCAGTAAGCCCTAGAACTATTTGGGTTATTGAGATGGGATATGAGGTAGACCTATCTATTCTTGAAACATATGCTAAAGCTCTACTTGATGCACCAAGGGAGCAATCTGAGAAATTCTTTGGAAATGCAAAAACTATTGAGAGTAATATATCTATGCAAAAGAGGACAAAAAGAAGAGAAAAAATTATCAGAGATGCCTCCAAGAAAGTCAAAGAAATCAAAGAAAATGTCATGAATATCAGTGGTATATCAGCAAGTGAGCTTGAAGGAATGCAACCTGAAGCACATGTTTCATCGGTTGTAACATCTTCTAATACTGGCAGTGGTAAGGCAACTGAGTTTAAAAGAGTAGAAACGAAGAGAAAACCCTCACCAGTACCCTCTCCTTCATCTAAGAAAACCAGGACACTAAGGAAGAAACAACAGGCAGTTAGGAAACTGAAGAAGAAGCTTACACCTAAGAAGAAATAGACACTAGTTACCCCCACACTGGTTGATCTATTGAATGAGATTATAGAGGAAGGAAATCTATCTAATGTGTGCAAATGGTATAATTCTTCCAATGATTCTGACAAAAATACAATTGAAGAAAGCATTATTTTACACTTGGACATTTATAAGAAAGTCTTGATAGAGGTTATTGATGAGATACCCAATGATTTATACATGAGATTGGAAGCTAAAATTCTATTAGTGATGGAACTGGAAAAAAAGTTGAAAGTTGAAGCACTCTTGGCTGTACATCCGGTAAATTCTAAGGAAGAGATATATGAGCTTATTTTTGAAGCTAACTAGTTAGTATTTGTTAGTGGACATCGGCAAGTGAGCCTAATGGCAGGAAGGGTTAAAGAAATTGCAGATGAGACTACAGATAAATGGGACATATTCTTTGTAGAGAAGGAAAAGCAAGAGGAAAGAAGCAGACCAAAAATGGAAAAGACATTCAAGGTATATCAAAAAGACAAGGGAAAAGGTAAAGTAGGTGGTGTACCCTCTATAAAAATAATAGATAACATCCCACTACCGACCGAGGACACCCCTCCATTTGCACCTTCATCACCGGTTCATACATCTAATCCACCAGATATAGTTACTGAAGGTATAACTCATGATGATACTAACCCAAAGTCTAAGATACTTTTCACCATGAGTGTAGATACTCAAGATATAAACATTGTTGTGGACAACAAGATTTCAGAGAAACCGGCACAAACTGTACACTCTCAGAACGCTGAGATACGAGTTCAAATAGAGCAACCAGAGACTGAAAAACCAATAGAGGACAAGACAACTAGTACAGGACCACCGAAATCTGAGAAACCGACAGTGGTACAGACAAAGAAACAATCTGAGGCCGAAGTTCATGTTGAGTCTGTGACACCGACAGTTGCAGAGAAGCCTAATCAGACCGAGAAACCATTAAAGGTAGAGTTACAGACACAAACAGATCCACCGGAAGAAAAGAGAAGTAAAGTGGATGCATCTGATGGAAACAAAGAGGATATAGTGAAGGTGATTGGTTAGACATTTGTTGAGAAGAAACCTACAACAGAACCAAGCACATCTACAGGTGAATTTAGACCCACTAATATTACAAAGATACTTTTGGATTCAATTAAAAGGATTACTGATTGCAATGCCTTAGCATTTAAGGCAATTGATAACACATTACCTATTCTGAAGTTGATTGCACCTAATTGCAAGATAGATCACATTAATGATTCTTTAGGGAAATTGGACACATTGTCCAAATTCATTGTTGATAATGTAATAACTATAGATAAGGTGAATGAGGATACTATTAAGAAGAGAGTTGACAAAGAGAAAAACACATTCTTTGAGAACACCATAAAGAAATGTACCGATCACTTGGACACACTTTTACCGGTACTCAATTTTACAATTTTGGAGTATAACGAGTTATATAGAGAAGCATGTAAACCTCGTTGTTTAACAGAGGACATTGATGAGGAGATCAAAAAGACACAAAAAGAAATTGATGACATTGCAGATAATATAATAGGTTCATCTGGACTTATATTAGTTTTTGAGTAGGAAATGGCAGTTTTTGAGGAGAAGTTGGAAAAACTTGAGAAAGAAAAAGCAAGAATAAGGTCTAATGCCCGGGAATTAAAGGATAAACTTGGTCCAAGGTTGGATAGTTTTAATACTAAGAGAGTTGGAATATCTAAGGCAACAGTTCAAGGAGAACGATCATCGGAGCAACAAATGCACTATCTCACCGGTATGATCCAGCAAACAGAGGCAACTCTAACTGACAACAACAAGTTTATGCAGAGTTTGAATATGATTTTGGCAGACATCTTTCAGATTGTAACCAACCGGTTACAGACTTTGAGGTAGAATTTTTGTACTCTTTTGATTATTTATGACATCCTTTGTCATTGATGTCAAAGGGGGAGTAGTGGTGAGAAAAATGCATGTACAGAGGAGATCACTTGCTTAGGGGGAGCACATCTTTTTGGATTTCAGTTTTGGATAACAGTTTTGATTTTTCTCATGAGTGTTGCCATAAATGCCAAAGGGGGAGATTGTTGACATTCTACACTCTTATGAGAATAGTTGATGTTGTCATTGATGGCAACCAACTAGCAAATCACTGACAGACACCGACACTTACATCAGCATTCAGATTACATCGGCAACAAAGAATACCGGCACTCCAGTTGACATGGGATGAACTTCTCTTTATTGTAATATAACTATCTTTTGTAAGCCGACATGGTATATTGTAAAAGACTCATATATGTATGAGATCTTATAGGTCATTTTGATGGTAAGGGAAATAAGATGAGATGATATGTATGGTAGAAAATAATTGTTTAGTGGTAGCGAAGGTTTTTTTGATAAGGTATCTATCTAAGCTTAAACCGGTACTAAACCTGGCATTCGAGATGTTGTTTTGAGCAGTACATTGTATTGGATTTAATAATCCATTTTGTAGTCAATGTGACTCTTATTTGAGTAGTGAGCTCTAGGCTGTTGGCCTCCCTGCATGTGCAGGCCCCTTATTGTAAGTAGTATTTATTCATTGGCTAGTGAGTAAATATTGTGGGTCACAAATCCCACCGAGTTTTTTCTCACACCGAGTTTCCTCGTTAAATATCTTGTGTTATGGTGTGTTTCTATGTTGTCTTTATTGTTTCTGTTTATTGCAATAATTCTTATTTACCGGTACACTGTTTTGGGTTGCAAAGTTATCAATAAGTTTAAATATTCTGTTAAATGGTTAGACACTGATTCACCCCCCCCCTCTCTCAGTGTATGTGGGACTGTCATTGAATCTAACAATAACTACTTCTAAAATCTTTATTTGCTTAAATTTCTAAGCGTTCCTATGCCTTCAAATCCATTCGTATTTTTATTTACATTCACATATATTTATTTTTCACATACATCTAAAATAATAGTTTATGGGTATCTTAGCATCAGAAAAATGAATGAATGATGCCTACATACTAGATATAGTCCTTGTATAAGGGTTAGGATTAGGGAGTGGTTAGGTAGATGGGTGTTGAAGAGGAGAAAACATATTTGAAGGTCAAATGATCAAAACATAACAAAATAAACATGTAGAATGCTAAAATATCATTAAAAGACCATTTCACCTTGCTATTTTACCTTCTCCTTCGGATTGAGCTTGATGAAGTGAAGGTGCCCCTTGATAGTGCTCCACTTGATGTGCTTCTTTGATTGCTGGATGTGGATGACTCTCCAATGTTGTGCACAAGTGGAATGGATTTTAAAAATGATGAGAATGAGATGATCAAGTTGCCAAGATGATTTCCTGGGCTCAAAAGGGCAGCACAAACTTACTAGATTTCAAGATGTTTCAAATGAAGGGATGGAGTCCTATTTTATAGGAAGAGGAGAGGAAAACGGATGGCTAGGATGAATTCGAGATGAAGGGCTAAGATTTACTTGTGAGCTCACACAAGGTCCAAGAGAGGGTGTGGAGACCAAGAAATATGCCTTAAAGGCATTTCGTATCTCCACACTCCACAAGATGCATTGGAGGAATTAAAAATTCTCCAAAAAAGGATATCATGGGGATTGGAGGAATAAAAAGGAATTAAAAATTCCTTGGGAGAGGGGATGCCTAGAGGAATGTGTGATTTCGAAAATCTTACATTCACCTAGGAAAATAGCATTTAAAGCTAGTGGCTGGATGAAAAGGACAAATAGTTGACTTTGTGGCTAATCATGATGATTAACCATTAACGACTCATTAGGAGGGGGATTAGAGGAAATGTTAGGTGGGATTAATATTTGTAGGAGAATTTGACTAGGAGAGAGAATGAGTGGAGGGAATAAAAAATTAGAAGAATAATGTTAAGTGAGTTTAGGGAGTTTCTAGAACAATGAATTAAGAAGATGATTTGTAGGAATCATGTAGGTTAACTAATTAATTGAAATTAATTAGCTAAGAGGAAGATTTGTGAGGATTTGATTTCTTTAGAAGAATAAAGAAAGGGATTGATTTATTAAATAAATCAATCATATGCTATAGTGACAATATTAATTATATTTAATTAATATTGAGAGGAATTTGAATTAACATAATTAATTAATTAATTATGCGAGGAATTAAAAATAATTAAAATAATTATTTTTAAGTGTCTACATTTTGCCCCTCTTTGAAGCGAGGTGTGATGACACATTGATTCAAAGAATAATCTTGTTTTGATGTTGATATTGGTTTGATAAGATGCCCCGGCTATTGATTGATAGATTATGGTATGGTGATGCCCCCTCGGGAGATCAATTGAGGTATTCGATCTTTGAAGTTTTGCGAAATTGATATCTCGATAGATTTGATTTGATTAGATTGATAAGATCTAGATTCAGTCTGGTTTCAAGAAGAATTCATCCTGTATAAGACAAAGATGATCAAAGTGTCTGGTTTCAGGAAGGATTCATCCTATATAAGACATGATTGATCACAATATTTGGTTTCAGGAAGGATTCATCCTGTATAAGACATGATCGGAGTGTCTGGTTTCAGGAAGGATACATCATGTATAAGACATGACTGATCACAACGTCTGGTTTCAAGAAGGATTCATCCTGTATAAGACATGATCGGAGTGTCTGGTTTCAGGAAGGATACATCCTGTATAAGACATGACTGATCACAACGTCTGGTTTCAGGAAGGATTCATCCTGTATAAGACATGATTGGAGTGTCTGGTTTCAGGAAGGATACATCCTGTATAAGACATGACTGATCACAATGTCTGGTTTCAAGAAGGATTCATCCTGTATAAGACATGATCAGATCACAAAGTCTAGTTTCAGGAAGGATTCATCCTGTATAAGACATGATTGATCACAACGTCTGGTTTCAAGAAGGATTCATCCTGTATAAGACATGATTGGAGTGTCTGGTTTCAGGAAGGATACATCCTGTATAAGACATGACTAATCACAACGTCTCGTTTCAGGAAGGATTCATCCTGTATAAGACATGATCAGAGCGTCTGGTTTCAGGAAGGATACATCCTGTATAAGACATGAATCAGAATCAGAATTGATTATGTGAGGGAAAAAAAAAAATAGAGGAAGAAAAATTAAGGTGGAAGGGATAGATGAGGAACAAATATGAAGCAGTCATGAGGTATTTGGAAAGAAGAATACGAGATACGAGATCACAGAGGAAAATGGGGGCAATTGAGAACTCCATGGGATTATTGAGTTTAGGATTTGATGGAATGCTGGTGAGATTTTGTGCACAACAAATGTGGAGAGCCAACCTAGTTTGATGTTGCCCTGAGTGACTTGCACCATTGATTATAGAAATCAGGATGCCATGAGAAACGCAGGGCATGGACTGACTCTGTAGACAAACGGGAATTTCTTGCACACAACAATGCAAGTGTTAAGAAACACTAATACAGAGTTGTGGGTTCGTGCAAGGAAACCCTCAAACACACCGATACCTCTTGTACACGAGAAGGTAAGTGTTGATAAACACTAGTACCAAGTCATCGATTTATACAAGAAGGATCCAAAACATGCCATACTATGAAATATGCCCCAGTATGCACCTATCCTAACGTACCTGGATATGGAAGAACCCAGGCAATCGTAAATAGTGGCAGTCGTAGGGCAAAAGATGCAAGCCTATATGAAAAGATCTAACAAAATCTAATAAGTCTCTTCCTTGCGACCACATGATACCTCTTGCCAAGAGTAGAACTAGGATGGACTTGGGATTGTTTCTCAAGACTTCTTGAAACTTACACACACAAAGGCATAAAATCTCAGTTTCAATGGGACATTCCTTGTTCATGACTCAAGCGAAGACTTCATCATCATACGCATGTTTTATTGGGAGGCAGAAAAGAAGGAATGTTGCGCATGGGTGGGCTGGATGGCAGATGATTTGTAGTATCAACATGATAGACAGTGGATCCGGTTATTTACCTTGGTGCCTTCACAGAGGTTTTCACCAAGGTAGTTGTCCATAGCACCACCAAGTGGTTTGTCGTTGGGGTTTGAGGGACAGTTGGTTGCGGTCCGCCAACTGTTGTGACGGGATTGAATACAGCCCGGATAAAATTTGCGACATTGTTGGGAGGAAGGGAAGTTGGTGGAATAGAAATATGTGATTGAATAGAAGGAGGTGGTATAGAGGTTTGTTGGAGAATAGATGAGATTGGATTTGATAGTGGTATGGATGGTAAGGAGGAAGAAGGTGGGATGGAGACCACGGTGGGAGGTACCGCAGGTGGCATTGATTGAGCCTGGATGATTGATGAGGTTGCAATTGATTGAGTTTGAATAGTAGGTGCAACACTTTGTGTGGGAGCGAGATCTCCTTGTGGTTGTTGGGTGAGAGCGGATCTATTAAATTCAAGTGGAAGTTGAGCTCCATGTTCAAGAAGAGTTTTCAGAAGTGCAGTAGGATTGTGTTTAATAAACTTTTC